>NC_134687.1:43490102-43799852 GCF_050947455.1 Rhinoderma darwinii | reverse complement strand
CACATTTGCTTCAACATAAAAAGAAAAATGTTATTACTGCTGAAATGCAGGTTACAGGGAATAACCTACATCTGGCTAAAATGCTGCCCTATTATTGAACAAAAATATTATATTTTAAGGATTTATCTGCTAGATGTGATGCATCCTATGATTTCACTATATACTATACTAGTCATGAACGATCCATTAGGGTAAGAGTCCTGCACCATTCATCTCCCTGTCAATCTGCTTATGACCTCGTGGTCAGACATGCTTCTACTAAGTGGACACCTACAGTTATTATTTGACACTTAAAATATCACATTGCAAATGTTTACAGCTCATGTTGCATTTACAGCTAAAACTGTCATGAATTTTCAAGACCTATGCGTCAATTCCTGGTTGCCGATAACCACAAACATATCAGATGTGTTAAAGTTTATAAAGAGATCAAACTTAATGATCAGGTTAGCGTATATCTTAACAGTTCTCTTCACACGAGCTACAATGCGGTCTGTTACATGAATGCTGCTATTACCATAATTAGCAATGGATTTAGTAGTCTTTTGGCACCGAATACCAGAATCTCACAAGCAAATTTCACATTGCTTTCTGTTTATTAACTTGTCAAAAAGTTATAATATTCTTCTATTAGTTGGAGTAAAGGATAGTCTTTGTTACTCAGTGTTGATAATTACAGCTTATCTGAAATGAGGTACAATTGGTAATTCTGATATCATCCTAAGGATAACTAAGAGTAATAGTCGAATTCAACAAAAAAATAATAAAAAATGGAGGAAAAACCATCAAAAAGTAATTATTCAATGTAAAAGGTAACCAACGGAGGCTGTACACATACATTTATAAACCAATAATGTATTTGTCACTTACAGGTAGCAGGAGTTAGCCATACTCACCTAGCTGCCAAGGTATAGACAATGGAAGGGACGACTATTGCAACTAGGTAAATAGCAGATAAATATTATCATATAATATATAATAGGACTGAACGAAGATTTAAGGCCCTTTTACACAGGCCAATTATCGGGCAAACGAGAATTCACATGGCAACGATTAGCCGATGAATGAGAGTACGCTTGTTCATAGTCTGATTGTATCGTTTATGCAGCCTAAAATATTATCGTAATCGGCAGCACATCTCCCTGTGTAAACAGTGAGACGTGCTGCCTACCTTATAGAAATGTATGGGGACGAGAGATCTTAGTATTGAGTGCTCATCCCCATACATTACTGATCATAGCCCCTTGTGAAGGGAGCAAACGAGCGCCGGTCAACGAGCTGTCTCATTGATCGGTGCTCGTTTAGACGTCCAAAATGGACCAGTGTAAAAGGACCTTAAGTTTGTAAATTAGGATGATGTGCCGTAATATCACAATGTTTTCCTTGGGACTGCAGGTAATCTTTGTGTATTTCTCATTGATCGGCGCTTGTTTACACAGCCCACGTTGGGCTGTTTAACCCCTTAGTGACCAAGCTTGTTTGGACCTTAATGACCAAGCCAAATTTGTCAAATCTGGTATGTGTGACTTTATCAGAGAATAACTCTGTGAAAGTTTTGAATATCCAAGTAATTCTGACATTGTTTTTTCGTCACATGTTGTACTTTATTTTAGTGGTAAAAGTAGACTGATACGATTTGCGGAAATAACTTAAAAAATAGAAAAATTGAAGAAATTTTGTAAAAATTATCATTTTTCCCTATTTTTAACTGCAATATGTCACATATGTACACACATACTGTACAATTTTTTTTATTAAATATATATTTCCATCTCTTTACTCTATTTTGGTAGCACTTTTGAAAAAAATAAATAATTTTTGAGCAATTTAGAGGACTTACAAGTTAAGTAATAATTTTATAAATTTTGTAGTACATTTTGTTTTCCTGCACCAAGCCAGGTTTTCATAGGCTCATAGGTGTCAGAATGGTGGAAACCCCCACAAGTGACCCCATTTTGAAAACTAGACCCCTTAAGGTATTTATTAAGGGGTGTTGTAAGTATTTTGACCCCACAGTTTTTTTGTAAGAATTCATGCAAAGCAGGCATAAAAAAATATAATTTAACTTTTTTCATAAAAGTATCACTTTGAAGACTGATTTCTTTGTAAAGCGACCATGAGAATGAAGAAACACACCCAAAAATCTATCACCCTGTTTCTCCTGTTTTCAAAAATGCCCCCATTGTGACCCTAATGCGTTGCCTGGACACACGACAGGGCCCGAAAGGGAGGGAGCACCCGGAGGCTTTCAGGACTCATATTTTGCTTGAAAATGTTTTAGGCCCCACTGTACATTTGGAGAGGTTTTGAACTACCAGAACGATAGAAACTCCCCATAAACGACCCCATTTAGAAAACTAGACCCCTTAAGGTATTTATCTAGGGGTGTAGTGAGTATTTTGACCCCACAGTTTTTTGCTAAATTTAATGCATAGCAGGTGAAAAAAAATAAAAATTCACTTTTGTAATAAAAGTATCACTTTGAAGACCGATTTCTGTGTAAAGCGACTATAAGAATGAAGAAACACACGCCAAAATCTATCACCCTGTTTCTCCTGTTTTTAAAAATGCCCCCATTGTGACCCTAATGCGTTGCCTGGACACACGACAGGGCCCGAAAGGGAGGGAGCACCCAGAGGCTTTCAGGACTCATATTTTGCTTGAAAATGTTTTAGGCCCCACTGTACATTTGGAGAGGTTTTGAACTACCAGAACGATAGAAACTCCCCATAAACGACCCCATTTAGAAAACTAGACCCCTTAAGGTATTTATCTAGGGGTGTAGTGAGTATTTTGACCCCACAGTTTTTTGCTAAATTTAATGCATAGCAGGTGAAAAAAAAATAAAAATTCACTTTTTTCATAAAAGTATCACTTTGAAGACCGATTTCTGTGTAAAGCGACCATAAGAATGAAGAAACACACCCCAAAATCTATCACCCTGTTTCTCCTGTTTTCAAAAATGCCCCCATTGTGACTCTAATGCATTGCCTGGACACACAGCAGGGCTTGAAAGGAAGGGAGCACCCAGAGGCATTCAGAACTCATATTTTGCTTGAAAATGTTTTAGGCCCCACTGTATATTTGGAGAGGTTTTGAACTACCAGAACGATAGAAACTCCCCATAAACAACCCCATTTAGAAAACTAGACCCCTTAAGGTATTTATCTAGGGGTGTAGTGAGTATTTTGACCCCACAGTGTTTTGCTAAATTTAATGCATAGCAGGTGAAAAAAAATAAAAATTCACTTTTTTAATAAAAGTATCACTTTGAAGACCGATTTCTGTGTAAAGAGACTATAAGAATGAAGAAACACACGCCAAAATCTATCACCCTGTTTCTCCTGTTTTCAAAAATGCCCCCATTGTGACCCTAATGTGTTGCCTGGACACACAGCAGGGCCCGAAAGAAAGGGAGCACCCGGAGGCTTTCAGGACTCCTATTTTGCTTGAAAATGTTTTAGGCCCCACTGTACATTTGGAGAGGTTTTGAACTACCAGAACGATAGAAACTCCCCATAAACGACCCCATTTAGAAAACTAGACCCCTTAAGGTATTTATCTAGGGGTGCAGTGAGTATTTTGACCCCACAGTTTTTTGCTAAATTTAATGCATAGCAGGTGAAAAAAAATAAAAATTCACTTTTTTCATAAAAGTATCACTTTGAAGACCGATTTCTGTGTAAAGCGACCATAAGAATGAAGAAACACACCCCAAAATCTATCACCCTGTTTCTCCTGTTTTCAAAAATGCCCCCATTGTGACTCTAATGCATTGCCTGGACACACAGCAGGGCTTGAAAGGAAGGGAGCACCCAGAGGCTTTCAGGACTCATATTTTGCTTGAAAATGTTTTAGGCCCCACTGTATATTTGGAGAGGTTTTGAACTACCAGAACGATAGAAACTCCCCATAAACGACCCCATTTAGAAAACTAGACCCCTTAAGGTATTTATCTAGGGGTGTAGTGAGTATTTTGACCCCACAGTTTTTTGCTAAATTTAATGCATAGCAGGTGATAAAAAATAAAAATTCACTTTTTTAATAAAAGTATCACTTTGAAGATCGATTTCTGTGTAAAGCGACTATAAGAATGAAGAAACACACGCCAAAATCTATCACCCTGTTTCTCCTGTTTTCAAAAATGCCCCCATTGTGACCCTAATGTGTTGCCTGGACACACAGCAGGGCCCGAAAGAAAGGGAGCACCCGGTGGCTTTCAGGACTCCTATTTTGCTTGAAATTGTTTTAGGCCCCACTGTACATTTGGAGAGGTTTTGAACTACCAGAACGATAGAAACTTCCCATAAACGACCCCATTTAGAAAACTAGACCCCTTAAGGTATTTATCTAGGGGTGTAGTGAGTATTTTGACCCCACAGTTTTTTGCTAAATTTAATGCATAGCTGGTGAAATAAAATAAAAAAAACACTTTTTATATAAAAGTATCACTTTGAAGACCGATTTCTTTGTAAAGCGAACATGAAAATGAAGAAACACACCCCAAAATCTATCACCCTGTTTCTCCTGTTTTCAAAAATACTCTCATTGTTGCCATAATCTGCTTATTAGACCTGTGGCTGGGCCAAAAAGAGAGGGAGCACCCTTTGGCTTTCAGGGCACAATTGAATAAATTCTAGGCCCCATATCATGCATTTAGAGGCATTGAGCTGCCTGAACAAAAAAAAACCACGCAGAAATGACCCCATTTTAAAAACTAAACCCCTAAAGGTATTCATCTAGTGGTGTAGTGGGCATGCGGACCAAAATTGTTTTAAATGAGGAAATAATGGGTATCATTTCAGACACTATGGGTATATAATGTTTTCTTCAAGCTTTTATTACGTTTCCACATGAAATAGAGGAGACGTGGTAGAAGGTTATTTTGTTAGAAATACGCCACATTAATAAATTTGTGCGGCACAGAATAGAAGTGAAGCCGTGTATTCATAACGGATACATGTTGCTATAGACGTATTTGCCTGTACTTATGACTATGTCTTGCTGAAGAAGCAGTTGGTGCCATTATGATGTCATTGTGGACAGAATTCTGTCCTAATATAAAATCAGTCAGAGAGGAAAAAATAAACTGTACTGGAGTGACGGGCAATATCTTCAAACAAATGGAGGAAAATGTATCCAACTATGTTGCAAACTCGAGTCTGTTCACTAGATAGAAGAACACCTGCAGGGCTGTCATGACAAGGATTTTTTTTTTCAGTGACTGGTTGTACAACGTCTCTTTAGCTCCATCAATCCTTATGAGGGACGAATGTGCCAAGTGACGCGGTACACCATAACAGACCCCTGCCCGGCAAGGTAGGAACCGCTATGTGCACAAAACAACCAATCACCTACAGAATATATAAAAGGACAGTGTCCAAAACCATCTATAGGAACAGTAAAGGATCACTAATCCCCAAAATGATGTCAGTATTTCCAGAAGAACCGTAACAAAGCCCATGGTGTATTGATAAGGAACAGCTCAATTATTAGAGATCCTCCAAATAAAAAAAAAAGATCATGCCCGTATCACGGTACAGAATTAGGAATGTAACAGCTGTATGTGGCAGGACATAGTCATAAGAACAGTCAAAATAAAAAAATTGTGGATGTGGGATTTTGTACTGGACAATTAATTCCAGCACTTGATCACCCACAAATAAATAAAAAAAATCATAAGGGGTAAAATTAGTTTCACGGTCTGAAAAAAATGTGCTCTACAACCTCTCCCACAAGAAATAATCCCTACTTGGAAAGCCCACGAACTAAAAAGAAAATATAAAGAAATTGACTCCCTAAAAAGGCCCCCAACCCATTATTTTTTTTTGTGTTAAATTCTAGTAATTTGCAACCGTGTGAAAGGTTTCGAAACAGGGATAGTTACAAAGGGCTGGTTTTGATGGACACATGGGGCAATAAAAGCGGGTATCCCTCCTCCTGCCATGCCTGCTACATACCCGACACCTTTTTTGGGGATATTTTTGGGTCTCAGTGGAGGGAATAGGGCGCTCTGAAAGCCTGCGCACATCCTCAGATTCGCAGGATTGTGCCGGTATAGTGGACTCAAAAAGGAGATGCTCAATGACCTTCTCCTGAAATTGAAGGAAAGTGAGCGTTCCTTGGGCTTTTTTGAAAATAACAAAACTGTTATAGGTAGCAACCTGGATGAGGTAGATTGCTACCTTTTTGTACCAGGCCTTATTTTTGCGCTTCACCAGGTAAGGCTGAAGCACCTGGTCGGAAAGGTCTACACCCCCCATAAATTTGTTGTAGTCTGTTACACAGACAGGTTTCTGCTTTGCAGTGGTAGCCCCCCTCTCCGTAATTGCCACAGTGGTGTCCGTGTGTACGGTGGACAGCATGTAGACATCCTTCTTGTCGGCCCACTTCACTGCAAGCAATTCCTGACTTGCAAGGGCCATGGATGTTCCCTTTCCCAAACGCCTGGACACCAACTGTTGTGGGAGTCCCACTCTGTTCTTCCGTACTGTCCCACAGGCCCCTGTATTTGCAGCATGGAGGGCTTTATAAAGGGCAACGCTGGTATAAAAATTGTCTGTATAGACGTGGTACCCCTTGTGCAGAAATGGCTCCATTAGGTTCCACACAATTTTGCCAGAGGTGCCAATAGTTTCTGGGCAGCCTGGGGTATAAATTTGGCAGTCCCTGCCTTCATAGATTTTGAAACCGCAGGTGTAACCCGTTGTGCTCTCGCAAACTTTGTACAATTTCACCCCATATCTGGCTCGTTTGGAAGGGATGAATTGACGAAAGGAAAGACGCCCTTTGAAGCTCATGAGCGATTCATCTACTGACAAATTTTTGTCAGGGGTGTACAACTTTAAAAATAAATCATTTAGAAGGGTGATTAATGGCCTTAATTTATTAAGCCGATCATAAGCTGGGTCACTTCTTGGGGGGACTTGGGAATTATCAGTAAAATGCATGAATCGCATTAGGGCCTCATAGCGGTTTCTGGACATCACTGCTGCAAATACAGGGGTAGCGTGGACAGCACTACAAGTCCAGTAGGACCGGACAGAGGGTTTTTTAACCAAACCCATATTGAGGGTAATGCCTAAAAAATTTTTTATTTCTGGGACACTTGTGGGGCTCCACATTCTGGAGTACATAGATGCAGGCTTTTGTAGAACAAACTGCCTAGCATACAGATTAGTCTGCTGGACTATCAAGTCTAGGACCGTATCACATATAAATAAATTAAAAAAATTATAGGGGGTAAAATTTTGGACGTCGACACTAATTCCTGGGGTCGCTTCAAATTGGGGTACTTGGGGGGAAAATGATAGTGCAGGATCCCACATCACGGGAGGGACTGCAACACTCGGCCCTGCACTTGACACCTCTACAGCGACTGACGTATCCACCACCATAGGACTATGGGGTTCAGCGGTGGAATTAGAATCGTCACTGTCACTGTCTGGAACAAATTCTGAAGCGGTGTCTGTTTCGCTTTCAGAAGTGTTGGAACATAGCAAGGCGTAGGCTTGCTCCGCGCTGTACATACGCTGAGACATATTTATAGATGTGTATGTATATATATATATATATATATGCCCTATAAGTCCTAACCCTAAAGTAAACCTAAAATCCTAAAAACGACACAAATATTTTTTTTTTTTTATATATATATTTTTTTTATATATTTTTTTTTTTTATATAACAGACGTAAAATTAATTCTAAACGGCCCTAAACACGAACGCTAAACTAGCCCTAACCCTAAAGTAACGCTAAACTAACGGTAAACTAGCACTAACGCTAAACTAGAACTAACGCTAAACTAGCACTAACGCTAAACTAGCGCTGACGCTAATCTAGCGCTGACGCTAATATAGATTTGATATATTATATATATATATATGTATGTATAAGAACGATGATTTTTTATCACTTTTTTTCTTTCTTCACAGCACAGGACTTAGACTGATTTCTCTCTCCTCTCAGAACAACTACAATGGGAGGAGAGAGAAACACAGCCCATGTCCTGGCTGTGTTTTGAAAATAACTGTCAGTGATCTCTGTGATAGGTTTTATCACAGAGATCACCTGATCAGGGACCAGTCACAACGGTCCCTGATTGTTGCTGTGCCAGATGACGACACAGGTAAGTTATGCAAAGCGCACTCGGGCGCCATTTTGGGGGGGGGGGAATCGGACCGTGGGGGGGGGATCGGACCGGGGGGGGGGGATCGGACATGAAAGGGAATCGGACGGGGGGGGGGGCGCACTATTTACCCGTTCTCTCTCCTCTCTAAGGAGTTATTCCATGAGAGGAGAGAGAAATGGCGATTATCCGCCGGTTTAGCGTGAACGCCGTGAAATAGCGATTCACGGCGATCACGTGACCAGAGACCACTCGTTATGGTCTCTGGTCGTTGCCCCGAACTCTCAGCTACCTCCGGTAGCTGAGAGAACGGAGCCCCGATCTTTAATTTCGGCGCTACTTTAGGCTAATGCGATCACGTTAAAAGGCGTCGCATTAGCCTAAAGCCCATTAGTGAGGAACGTAAAAAGGCGTACTGTTGGTCACTAAGGGGTTAAGAGGACCCTAAAGTCCTGTTGACCTTATGTTTGTGTTGTATGTTTCGCGTGTACGTCAGGAAAGCCCCCGACGTACATGTCCATAGGCTCCATTAGCCCAACGGAGGCCGACAGAGTGTGCTTTTGGCCTCCATTGGGCTGGTATACATCAGTATACCACAAAAAAAAAGTATGAATAGCATAGTAGACTACGCTTTTCCATCCAACTGAATTCTGTAAAAGAATGTATACTGTGCAGCATACTTTTATTTTTACTTCAGAGCCTATGATATACATATTTTTTTTAACATGGGAGCCAATGGGTGACCAATGCCACTGTATGGCATCTGTCACACAAAGGATATTATGTCGTCCGTTTAACTTATTTATCATGAAAAGTGATGTGATATATATGTTAAATGGATGCCATAATAGCCTATAGGTGTTAAATGCCATTGATACGCATCTGTCACAGCCTACATTTAGCGCAAATGTGGGGTGCTTTTCCCCGCGTATATTCTAAATGGATGTCAAAAACGTGATATGAATGAGGCCTACCTCTTAATGATGTCCCTCACAGTAGACCACCCTGAAAAGGGCGCTCCCATGCCAAACTGGCCTTCGTTTAAAAACGTAAACATTCTACGTTTCTTCAAGCTCTTCACGGTACAAAGTGGCTGAGTGACCATTAGCACATAAACACCGACACGGTTGCTAAGGAGGGATGGACATAGGAGAGGATCCAGTGATGAGGCCACCACAACAGACACAGTCAGGAATTAGTGGTCTATAATACCGTGGCTGATTGTTAGCAACGGACTGAAAGAGTCTGTTGTAGACCTGCTCGATGAACTGAGACATCGGGTGCTTCGAGTTTCAGGAGCAGGCAGGATGTAGTGTTCCTCATACAGAGTAACTGTTTTCAGTGTACAGTGCTAAGTACAAATTTCCCCTAGCAACGGCCCGTAACTGAGAGGATAGGGGAGACTAAATTGGTTATTAAAATATCTTGCAATATTTTCTGAAATCGCCTGCACTATACATTATTAAAAAAATAAATTACAGTTACACATTAAACATCTTTAAAAAAATCGTGCCACCAAAAATAAGCACGAACCTCGATCGCCACGTGTGGCTTTGTATGACCGATACCAGCGTTCTAGGGTTCTAGCACTTCAGCTAACCAAACAGTATGTATCTGGTCTGCTACCTGCTTCCCACCACCACTAGCTGCAGCAATGCGGTGGTAGCGTGCCAATGCCGGCTGCTATTGTGCCTGGCTCTGGATGGCTACCTGGGTCCTTACTTGGTCTGCTGCTCTGTCTTTTCCCTGCTGATCTGTTCGCCTTCATGAATTTGCTGACCTGTTGATCTGACCTGCTGACCTGACCTGATACTGGTGGGCTGCATCCTGTCGGGCGCTGGACTTTATGGGGTATCGTCCAGACCAGGCTCGAGTGGACGAGGCTGAGAGGGGCAGGGAGAGGTGGAAAAAGGAGGAAAAGGAAAGAAGCAAGGCAGACGGTGCTGCTATGGGATAGCAGGGCACTAAAGCCTCTCGATGCAATCACAAAATTGTCTTTTTTTTTCCTTTTCCTTCCCTTCTGCTATAGTTTTTCTAACTACCATAAGTTTCCTGGCCTACTTGTGTCCTCATCCTAAATAATAATATATCTTCAGATTGCATCTTTAGGAAAACGAGTCTCATCCTCACCAAAAAGATTATGGAGGTATAACTACCAGCATTCATGCTGTTGAAAATATGATCTCCCATGTTGAGCTGTAGTTACGAGAACTATAAAGATAGAAATGCCAGGTTTAATTTCAGTAAGTAAAATAATCAAATTAATTTGGGTAAAAATAATCGGCTCCTCTGTAATATGCTTCATAGAGAACTGCGTTAATAATGTTTTCCACCCCTTTGTTAAACGTTGTTCACTTAAGGATTATTTTGGACTATTTTGATTGTGGCTCCTATTACAATCGTGGTCAGTGGGACAGACTGAATGGATTACAAGGATCAATGAACTCTATGACAGACACATTTTGCAGACAGCTAAAAACCATGTTATTCCTGGTAAAAGCAGTACATTGCTCCAGCTGCCCCTTTGGACAAGCTCTTAGGGTAATGTTATCTTTTTCTATGGAATTCATTCACTTTTGAGGTCTGATACATGAGTAGAGTTTAAAGCTAAATATCAGTCTGTTAGTGATTTCTAAATACAAACTCAATAAAGTTATCCTTTAGGACAACACTTCTATATTCTCTACACCATGATCATTCTTATTGATAAATACACAAAGATTACCTGCAGTCCCAAGGAAAACATTGTGATATTACGGCACATCATCCTAAATGACAAACATAAGGTCATTTTACACTCGTCCATTTTGGCCATCTAAACGAGCGCCGATCAACAAGACCGCTCATTGATTGGCGCTCGTTTGCTCCCTTCATAAGGAGCTTTGATCAGTAATGTATGGGGACGCGCGCTCATTACTACGATGGCTCGTCCCCACACATTCCTATTATGTCGGCAGCTCGTCTCCATGTTTACACAGGGAGATGTGCTGCTGACAACGATAATATTTTAGGCTGCCAAAACTATACGATCAGCTGATGAACAAGTGTTTCCACGATAATTGCCCCATGTAAAAGAGTCCTTAGCACTGCTATATCACATTAATAAAATATAATACACGTCAATTGCTTTTCCCATTGTCATGCATGTAAACGATAAATAATGATGATAAAAACAACAATTATACTGAGATCAGCGACACTACATAGTCAGAAGTTTCTCCTACAGGTTTCACCTACAGGTTTCTTTTACATGTACCTACTGTAAAAGAGGAAGGGGCACGAATTGTGGCTGGTAATGGGGGCATTGTGGTTTATACTTGGTGCATTGTGTCCCGCAATGGGGGGCACGTTGTGGTTGACATTTGGGGGCATTATACCTAGAAATAATGGGAAATTGTGGCTGGTAATTGGGGACATTGTGGCTAGATTCTGGGGGATTCTTGTGGCGGGCACTGTATGTGGCCCACTAGGGCTGGCAGTGAATAAGAGCACATTCTTGTTGGCAGTCAAACACACAGAAAAGCCAGTGAAGACCTTTATTTTAAAGAAGAAGTGTCCTCATGTTGGTAAATTTTAACAGAACTCCTTGGAGACCTCAAAATGAATGTTTGTCCTATACTGTCTTCTAATGCAAGCATTAGGAGACAATATAAGACATATATATTGGGCATAATGACTGTCCCTCCTGCTGAAGGCTGCACAGAAGGCCATTGCAGCCTCATGGACCATAGGTTGTGGATGCATGTGGCCATTGGTTTTGTGTGAGCAAACTGGCTCATCACATCTCATTCAGCTCTGTTGGTCCCATGAAGGTTGGTGTAGAGTGGTTAAGGATCTTTATTTCAGACTGCTTTTAGTAGAGCACGGTAGACTAGATAAGTTACATTTAAGTATCATTTTCACAATTTAAAGAGGTTTCCTACTAAGAATATTAATCACCTATTCACAGGCTCACAGGATAGGTCTTAAATGTATCGATGAGACCGCCACCATTCACTAAAGCGGTGGTCCCAATGCCATTATTCCTCTTGATTGTATGATCACAGTGAGAACTTTCAATAAAGCTAGACCATACATGCGTTCTGACACTCCATTCAATGTATATGGGGCTGACGGAGAAAGCTGAGTACAACCCCACTGAATGGAGCGGCTGGTCACATGCGTAATCTCCACTCCACTCACACTCCTTCTCACTGCAATTGGTCAGTGAGGAGAAACGGGGCACTTGGAACTCCTGTTCTAGTGATTACCGGGTGTCCCAGTGGTGGGGGTCACAGCGATCATACATTTATCACCTATCATGTTGATCCATAATAATTGTGGGAAAACCCCTTTAGCTGTTGAGAAAGTCAGTATTTTACAATAAATAAAGGTAGAGAAATGTTATAATAACTGCCTTTTATTCAGGTTATTTTTGCTTTGTCTGTACAACCAGTTATATTATTATTAGTTATTCATGAGATTCAGCGTACTCCAATTATAAAGTCGGGGCAAATGTGGTAACTTTTCGCAATAATAGAAGGATCATCAGCGGCACATCACTTTGAATAGCCTCCTTGTATAGTAGTATGATTTTGTCTTCATCTGTATATGTGTCATGACCGTAGCTGCGTGCCACGAGTCGGCGAGCGCTGGCTCCTTCCCAGGAGACGCCAGCACTCGCTTCCACTCACCTCAGCCGGATGCCATAGGGTGCGCTCTTAAAGGGGCAGCGCGCGCACTGGACTTTGATAAAGCATCAGGCCGTGAGTACCCGGGACTATAAGAGGAGTCCAGCCCCCTGCTTCGATGCCTGAGCGTTGTTGTTGTTTCCCTAGTTTGTCTATGTCAATGGTCTCCTAGTGTGTTCCTGTTCCCTGAATTCCGTACCATCCTGGTCGAGCACTGTGCTGAGCCTAAGTCGTACCATGCTGTATAGGACGCCTGACCTGCTTCACCTCGCCTGACGTCTACCTGCTGCCTAGTCCCAGCCGAGCCTGCCTTGCTACTGTCTGAGCTGCCACAGGTACCATATACGAACTATAGACATTGACCTGCGCCCTGTTGGCCAGCTGCCATACCGCCAAGGCGGTACGGCCCAGTATGTCCACAAACCCTATGTGACAATATGTATTATGAATAAATATCTATAAAATTATTGTTTCGTTTTACAGGTACAACAATACAAAGTCAGGCATATTTATTTCGATATAGGGGGACAAGAGACTGGCGCTGCTTATCTTCCTGGGAAAATCCAGCATGCCCAATGATTTGTGGTGGATGCCGTCGAAATTAGCAGGCACAGAGAAAATAAGATGTATATGGCCGCTTTAGGCCACTTTCATTGAAAAAATGTTTCCATTATAATTTATCTCTTGGTTTTGAATTAAAAACAGAATTTAACATATTGACAAAATCTGCGCTGCGTGTAAGTGGCCTAAGGCCTTGTTTACATGCACAGATTTTGTCTCAATGTCTCACCAATCAGATCAATCTCAAATTGAATAAGTATGTTAATGGTCAGCATAATTATAGTGTATATAATCAATGTGAAAGATAACTCCATGACCGTGGAATGTAGAGTGGGCTTTGTAGAGAATAATGTGTTCTGCAGCGCTATTCTCCCCAAATAAAAGCGGAAACCTGATGGACCTATTAAATGTCAATGGGATCCATCAGTTTTAATTGGGATTCGTTTCAAAACGAATTCATCACGGATCTTCACAGTGTACAGTGAATGGCTAAAGCCATTCCTGACCGTCCACTGTCTTTTAGGTATCTACATAAACGTATTATCCTGAATAATTTATTTAAGAGGTTTTTTTTTCGTGAAACGAGGACAAAAAAGAAATAAGAAAAAAATGGCAAAAACATTTTTTCCAATATTCACAGAGCAAAAACAAATGATATAAGCTATACAGTACGTTTTTTTTCTACCCCCAAACCGCTCTGAAAAAATTATAATTTCTCCCGCATAAAAGAAGACCTCATACAGCCACGTCAATAAAAAAAGAAAAAATAGTTATGGCTACTGAAAGGCAGGGAGGCAAAAACTGAAAAATTAAGCTGGTCATTTTCAGACCTGGTCATTAAGAGGTTAAGGCTGGGTTCACAGGACCTATTTTCAGACGTAAACGAGGCGTATTATGCCTCGTTTTACGTCTGAAAATAGGGCTACAATACGTCGGCAAACATCTGCCCATTCATTTGAATGGGTTTGCCGACGTACTGTGCAGACGACCTGTCATTTACACGTCGCCGCTTGACAGCTGTCAAACGACGACGCGTAAAAATACAGCCTCGTCAAAAGAAGTGCAGGACACTTCTTTCAGACGTAATTTGAGTCGTTCTTCATTGAACTCAATGAAGCACAGCTCAAAATTTACGGCTGTCAGAGAAGCCTCGCAAAATGCGAGGAGGAGCAATTACGGCTGAAACGAGGCAGCTGTTTTCTCCTTGAAAACAGTCTGTCATTTCAGCCGTAAAAGCCTGCTACCGTGTGCACATACCCTAAAAGAGAAAACAAACAATGGCAGAAAAGTACGAATGCAAATACAAGTGCAAAGCATCAAGACCTCCTACAGCTACAGACTGTTGGAATGCTGTAAGGTAAAAATTAATACAAATTGCTGCATCTTAAGGCCAAAATATTCTATGTCCTTTAATTCTTGTTCACACAGTGCAGATTTGCTGCAGATTTTTCAAGTATTTTTCAAGTCAAACCCAGGAACGGAATCTAAACAATAAAAATACATAATGGAAGGCCTAATAGGTCTGCTCTCCTGGATCCAATTCTGCTTTTGGCATAAAATATGCATGCAAAATCTGCAGTAATTCTGCACTGTCTGAACAACCCCAAGGGAAACTTCAGCCAAAGCATAATTTATTCAGGCCAGTTAAAGTCAATTGTAAAAAAAAAGCGTTATTGCACTGATGTTTTGCCCACAAATCCCGGCCTGTTTGGGGGTTTAATAGTTGCAGCATCAGAGATCCTTATGATGCTTTGGTTTTAGGAATGACACCCGTGATAAGCCCAGGACTTGCGCGCATAATATGGGTGAAGATATTCGCCCATCTTGCACTTCTCTGAAACCAGTCTTAATGTAATTTTTTTTTAGTTGGAGTTATCTCAAGTGTTGAATCATCTGAAGGGCAATGCAATGACAGACTATGGACAGCAAATTAATTAAAACAATGGCTTCTTATGAATTAAAATATATTTTAACTAGGAATTTGCTTTTAATGTAATCCCTTATACAAGCTACCAAAACAGACGCTCACTTTGTGGCCTGACCTGAACTCAATTTCAACTATTTAATAAGCATTGAAAATGGAAATGGATTGTATGGAGCTTCTCTTTCTGTTTATAGCATCTAATGCTTTTATATCATTGTCGAAAATTGTTAGGAATAAATAGGATGAGTTACTGTAGTATTTCTGTTTCAAAATATGACGCTCCAAACCTCTGAGATGGTGCTCAGATAATGTGCTTATCTTAAAAAAAGGCCATTATTCAGAAAGTAGGCTTGACAAAAAAGAGCAATTACATTTCTCATACTTTTCTAAATTGCTCTGTAATTTAAAAGACAATTAACATTTAAAATGAACAATTGAAAAGATAATTATATCTCATTATGTCTGCTGGGTTATTGAGATGAATAATATGTGCTATAGGACAGCAATGATTTAGTGGAAACATATGATGTGAGACATTGAGGGGAGAGTTGATTAGTAGCTGCGAGGGGTTTCGGCTTGACTATTAATGCAGGTTATTGACTAGGAACATTTCACTTTACATTATGAGAAATAATATAGGTATATAGATGATGTTCCTGCTCTGCAAATCAACTGATCTTTGCAATTCACATTAAGATTTCCCAGGACTCCCATGTGTCCAGTATTTCTCAGGAAAATCATATTTTTTACAACAGGAAATCTTTAACTTGAAATGCCTGCGTGCATTTTGTATCGCTTCCCCAGATAAGCATAATTACTAGGGAAAGAGTTGCTCTGTGGGTTATATTGTGTGAATAATTATGTCAAATAGTGTATGTCTTCATTTTAATTTTGAAATATGATAAATATAAAAAAATAGCAATGTCTGTAAGAATTTATTTTTAGGTACGGTGCATAATTCTGCGTTTGGCATAAGGGCGGGGTAATATTCAGTACTTGCAGAGTAGATGACTTGTGTGCATATGATAATAGTTAGAACCTATCTTTTTGTGTTCACAATGTAGCACCCAAAGATGCTTTCCAAGCTCTGTGGGAAAATTTGGGAAATACTGTAGCCTTGGCATTGTAGCTCTCATCTTTATAAACATATATACTGTCTTAGTGTCTTAGTACCATACAGTTCCCAGATAAATGGTTCCTTACAGTGATCAAAGTGTAATACAGCACCACTTTAGTTCTAAATATTACCCAGATACATAGTGCATACAATGCCTAGCTAATGTCCATCTTGTGCCATCCATTTCAAAGATACATAGTGCATACAATGCCTAGCCAGTGTCCATCTAGTGCCATCCATTGCCAAGATACATAGTGCATACACTGCCTTGGCAGTGCTCATCTAGTGGCATCAATTGCCAAGATAAAAAGTGCATACATTGCCTAGCCAGTGTCCATCTGGTACCATCCATGGCCAAAATATATAGAACATACAATGTCTAGTCAGTGTCCATCTAGTGCCATCCATTGCCACGATACATAGTGCACACAATGCCTAGCCAGTGTCGATCTAGGGCCATCCATTGTCAAGTTACATAATGCATACGAAGCCTAGCCAGTGTCCATCTAGTGCCATCCATTGTCAAGTTACATAATGCATACAATGCCTAGCCAATGTCCAGCTAGTACTATCCATGGCCAAGATAAATAGTGCATACAATGCCTAGCCAGTATCCAGCTCGTGCCATCCACTGCCAAGATACATAGTGCATGAGCATAACACTCAAACATACTTTCCAAGCTCTGTGGGAAAATGTGTGAAATACTACAGCCCTGGCATTGCAACTCTCATCTTTATAAACACTCTCTTAATACCATACAGTTCCCAGATAAATGGTTCCTTACAGTGATCAAAGTGCAATACACCACCCCTTTAGTTCTAAACATTACCCAGAAACACAGTGCATACAATGCCTAGCTAGTGTCCATCTTGTCCATTTCAAAGATACATAGTGCATACAATGCCTAGCCAGTGTCCATTGAGTGTCATCCATTGGCAAGATACAAAGTGCATACAATGCCTAGCCAGTGTCCATATAGTGCCAACCATTTCCGGGATACATAGTGCACGCAATGCCTAGCCAGTGTCTAGCTAGTGCCATCCATTGCGAAGTTACATAGTGCATACAATGCCTAGCCAGTATCCATCTAGTCAAAGTCGGTTTTAGACAAAGTGTGGCCCTGGGCAAAGTTAAAAGTGGGGCCACAAATGCTGAATTACTTTATCAATAATGCAGTGAATTCAGAAGGGGTGTGCAGAGAACTACATCGTTGATTTCTAGCAGGAGTATTGCAAGCCCCAAAGCACATGTCCGCCCTCGCTCACAAATTCAGTTATTACAGCACACTTATATCCAGTGACTCACAGGTGATGTTTTCTCTGATTAGAGTCGCTCACTTACCCTTTTTTTCTCAATCTAACCCAGACCGCTGTGACGACTTATTCCAGCCACGACTCGACTGTGCAGAATTTGACACACAGACATGTTGGTTTCTCGCTTTTCCAGCATCCTCCCCACCTATACGCCATCCTCTAAACAAAATCGTAAATCACAGTGCCCCAGATGGTAATAATGATCTATAAATAAAAGTGCCCCATCAGTAACCGTGCCCCTTTGTACCCCCACACAGTAATAATGCCCCCTTTATGCCCCTGTAGATAGCACCACAGAGTCCCCTTTAGATAGCGCCACACACAGCCCCCTCCTTATCTCCTTATAGATAGTGCCACACAGTCCCCCCTTGTAGATAGTGCCACACAAACTTCCCCTTGTAGGTAGCGCCACACACATAGCCCCCTTCTTATAGACAGTGCCACACAGTCCCTCCTTGTTGATAGTGCTACACAGCCCCCTTGTAGATCGTGCCACACACCCCTTGTAGACAGTGCCACACACCCCTTGTAGATAGTGCCACACACCCCCCTTGTAGATAGTGCCATACAGCCCCCCTTTAGATAGTGCCACATACCACCACTTGTAGATAGCGCCATACAGCCCCCCCCAGTAGATAGCGCCATACAGCCCCCCCAGTAGATAGCGCCACACAACCCTACCCCTGTATAGTGCCGCGCAGCCCCCCCAGAAGATAGTGCCACACAGCCTTCCCCCTGTATAGTGCCACACAGCTCCCCTCATAGGTAGCGCCACACAGCCCCTCTTAGTAGATGGTGCCACACAGCCCCCCGGTAGATGGTACCACCCAGCCCCCCTAGTAGATAGCATCACATAGCCCCACTCCTAGTAGATAGCACCACACAGCACCCCCTAGTAGATAGCGCCACACTGCCCCCTAGTAGATAGCGATCCCCCCATTTCATATACACAGCCCCCCCCAAAAAAAACATTGTACTTACCTAGCCCCGTTCCCATGACGAACAGAGCGCTCCACCATCTCCAGACGGGCCCCTTGCATAGGCCAACATGATGCAGTGTCGTCATCACGCCAGCCTGCACAGGGACTCCGTCCCAGCATCTTATAGGCTGCAGGCCTAATGAGGCCTGCAGCCTATAGCATTCAATTGCATCTGTGTCCTGAGGATGCAGATACAATTGAATGTGGCAGTCGCTAGCACCGGGGGAACCCTCCGGTGCTTGCGACGCCACCGGGTATGAGGGGGCCGTGCTGCGTGGGCCATAGATGTTATGCACCGTGCGAGGCTGGCATTCTCGTGCCGGGTGGCGCGTGCCCCCTTATGCTGCGGGTCCCGTAGCAGCCGCTATGGCTGCTATAGTGGGCAGGGTGCCCTGAGAGGGTGGGGACCCTGGCTAATTGCCCAGTTCCCCCCTAATGTCGGCCCCACATCTAGTACCGTCCATAGCCAAGATACATAGTGCATACAATGCCTAGTCAGTGTGCATCCAGTGCCATCCATTGCCAAGATGCAAAGTGCATACCATGCCTAGCCAGTGTCCATCTAGTGCCAAGACACATAGTGCATTCAATGCCTAGCCAGTGGCTATCTAGATCCATTCATTGCCAAGATACATAGTGCATACTATGCCAGCCAGTGTCCATCTAATGCCATCAATTGACAAGATACATAGTGCAAATAATGCCTGGCCAATGCCTATTTAGTGCCATCGATTGTCAAGATACAAAGGGGGGATTTCATTATCAGGTTCACATCACTTGAAAAAAAAAAAGTTGCACATTTTGTCACACACTTCTTTTACATAAACATTTGCAACTTTTTCACTTTTTAAAAAAGGGGGCATGATTTAGTTAACGCTCATGCATGCGACCGTAGTGGTGTGCACGGCCCGTGATTCGCGGCTCGGACATCCCACAAATCACGGGCCGTACACATGGCCGTGTACATTTATTTCAATGAGCCCGGACTGCAAAATGCGGCTGTAATAAGACGTGTCCTATCTTTTTGCGGTCCGGGCTTCCGGGTAATGCACACCATGGTCATGTGCATGGACCCATAGAAATGAATGGGACCGCAATTCGCTCGCAGATTTGCGAGTGAATTGCGGCCACAAAAACACGTTCGTGTGCATGGGGCCTAAAAGGGGATGGGGCAAATCACGGGCCAACAAATTTACTATATTTTTATGCCACAGCGAACATTTGACATCACACAGATGGCCAGAGATGCGCCTAATTTACTCCAACATTCATGAGATTGATAATAAAGATTTTCTACTTTTCTAAATTTCTTTGGATATTTATGGACTTCTTTTTTCTCTTGTTTATATATTAATAATTTGGAGTCTTTATCTTCAATACATGTAGTGGGTGGTTGTTACTTCTGTTTCCCACCCTGACATTCATATGCTCTGTGAGACTGTTTTGTCTAATATTCATGAGATTAAGACTGGCGTGTGAAACGCCACTCTTAATAAATTCCCCTTATAGTGCACATTACATTGTGCAATTCTTTACTCAGATAATGTCATATAGTAGTTAAATAAAGCTAGACAGTAACCATATTGGGTCCATATAGATCCAACTAGTGCTTAAATGGAACTTATTTTGCCATGCTTTGCCTACTTAGTGCCAATCTCTGCCCAAATTGTGCCATACTATGCCCACATAAATTTCCCTTATAAACATGTGTATACCATGTAGAACCAATTGGCCAGGCAAGACCAGTTGGCCAGGCTATCGCCTTTTGTGCAGTCCTACATTCTCCTGCTGTGACACCCACGGGGATCACAATCAAGAATTACTTGCCATCGTTCTTCCTTATCCTCATATTTTAGCAGATACAACTTCCCATAGCCACTTTATAATATGTAACATCCAGGAAAGATTTCAACCTAAAGTAGCACAGCCCATAGAATACATTGGGACGGGGATATCACCAATAAGGTAACTCTATTATATAAAGGTATTATATGTTCTGTAAAGGTATTCCATACTAACTGACATATCAGCGTGAATTATCAACACTACTTGAAACAGTTGCTTCTAGTTTATTCGTTTATGGGGAATACGGGGGTATTTCTCACAATGTTGAGAGAGAATTACAGATGCATACTATAAAGGTAAAGGGAAATATATATATTTTTATTGTGTTAGGTAGTAAACAGAAAATATCAACATTTACAGCTCTCAGAAGTTGATGGCTGGAGAAGATGATGGCATATAGCAAGCTTTGGAGACTTCAAATCTTACTTAGGTCGCTTCATCAAGGAAAAAACACAAGTATGGTAAATACAACAAGTGATATAAAGCAAAACCATTAATCTGAGGAGGGGAGTAAAAAGTTGTAGTAGTACATAGCAAATAAGGACATTTTTGAATCAGGGTGATCATCCTTGAACAGGAGAAAATAAAATTGCCAGACCACTAGAATTCCAAGAAATTAGCTCCTACAATACAAAACTAAACAAGAAAGCCATCGGCACCTCTGGTAGTCACCTACATCCACATCTTAGGAGAAAGAAAACACAGCGCCACATAGTGTAGATTACCCGGGCAATAGAATATCCAAAAAATCCAAATAGGTGCTCACCTAGGATAAGAGGATAACGGACAGTTGAGAGAATAGTAGCTGCTGCTGCCAGGACTCAGTGCCGGTGTTCCATGGAAAACCGCAGAAGATATGCTGATATACAGAAAAAAGGAGCCTCCAAGGCGCTGCTGCACTAGGAAGGTTATAGGCATGAACGATATGTAATATTCAAGCGATTTATTGAAAACAAGGCTACGCGTTTCAATGCCGCACCGGCATCTTCATCAGGCCATCTGAAGATGGCCTGATGAAGATGCCGATGCGGCATTGAAACGCGTAGCCTTGTTTTCAATAAATCGCTTGAATATTACATATCGTTCATGCCTATAACCTTCCTAGTGCAGCAGCGCCTTGGAGACTCCTTTTTTCTGTATATCAGCACATCCACATCTTGAAATGCTGAGGGGAGCTGCACAGAAACAACACCCAATATATAAAAAGGTGACCATTTCAACTCAATATTTCTATATGTAACTCTTCAGATATTGTGTCATGTCTGATGAAGAGACCTAAGTAGTCTCGAGAGCTTGGTATTTGTCATCATCTTTTCAGTTAGCTATTAAAAGGTGTCAACTACTGAAGACTCTTATCTTTGGATTTTTATCTTTGCTATGAAGATGTTTCTCATGTGTGATACAGGTCCAATCTGTGTGCATTAATCTCCTATCATGTATATCAATGTCATACTATGCAACTACGTCCCACACCCTTAATCAACAATGAAAAAGAAAAGTACAGATGTGTCGACCCTTATCTTTGCTTTAATTTGGTTAAGGGTTTCAATTTAACATGAAACAAATTCAATACAATATCGCGACATGCAAAACCCTTGACTGGCTGCAGTCCACATCAAAACCACTGGGTGGCCACACATAGACACATATAGAATAGACATCTCAAAATCATGTTTTGTTTTTTTCTAAGCTAGTCATCTCGCACCACACATCTCAGGATATGTTGAGATAAAAGGAAAGGTAAGAAATGACTCTTCTGTATTGAAGTTGGTAGTTATTTAAAATAGTGACATCTTCTACACACTCTCTCCATCGTGCTTATGTCATTTCAGGGAAAGAAACATGTATCTGCGTGTTTCAAAGTGTGTAGAACATTTAAAGGGGGTTGTTTCATCTGGAAAACCACTCATCAAATGGAAGCCAGCTCAGCAGTCATCTGATCCACTGCAGCAACAATATTATTTATTTCTCTGCAATAATAGGGTATATTATATCCCAAACCCTTTAAGAAGATACCGGATGATTTATCCACCCCACTGTACCATAGTTGTAGACCATGTGACAGCTATTGTGCCCTTGGAGAGAGGGATGCTAGGCCTGGTTGGTCTCACCCACTTTGCTACTGGGTTGCAAGAAACTGTGCAGGACGCCCCTTAATAGAAGCCTGCCAGAATTACGATATACTGCAATACATTAGTATTGCAGTATATTGTGCTAGCAATCTAACAATCGCTGGTTGAAGTCCCCTAGGGGGACTAATAAAAAAAGTTAAAATTTGTAAAATAAAGTTTTTTTCTATGAAAAAATAAAGAAAAAATTAAAAGTTAAAAAAAAAACCTTTTCCCATTTTCCCCCTAGAACGTAGTAAAAAAATAAATAAACATAATTGGTATTGCCGCATCCGTGAAAGTCTGAACTATTACAATCTATAATTTTTTAACCCGCACGGTGTATGCTGTAAAAAACAAAATGTAAACACCAGAATCGCTGGTTTTTGGTCACCTGATCTCCCACAAAAAATGAAATAAAAAGTGATCAAAATGTTGCATGTACCTCAAAATGGTAACAACTACAGCTTATCCCGTAAAAAATAAGCCCTCATACCACTTAATTGACAGAAAAATAAAAAAGTTATGGCTATCAGAATTTGGCGACAAAATATATTTTATTTTTTACACTTACGTTTTTACTTGTAAAAGTAGTAAAATATAGGAAAAAACTATATATATTTGTTATCACCGTAATCGTATTGACCCGCCGAATAAAGTTAACATGTTGTTTTAATTGCACAGTGAATTCCGTAGAAACGAAGCGCAAAAAACAATGGAGGAATCACAGTTTTTTTCATTTTCTACACAATAAATAATTTTCTTTCCTTTTCCTAGTACTTTATATGGCAAAATAAATAGTGCTACCAAAAACTACAACTCGTCCCGCAAAAATAAAGCCCTCATAGGACTATATCGATGAAAAAATAAAGACGTTATGGCTTTTGGAAAGTGGGGAGGAAAAAACTAAAATGAAAATCTGAAAAATGGCTGCGGCGGGAAGGGGTTAAAGGCTTAGGAAACCTTTGCAGGTGTTTTGTGTTGAATCACTGATTAGAGTGTCACACCAGGAGGCGACAATCTTCAACTTTTACCCAATATTCTAATTTTCTGAGAGACAAAATTTTGGGTTTTCATTAACATTAGACAAAAACATCAACATTAAAAGAGAAACATGCTGGAAATAGATCGCTCTGCGAGTAATGAATCTATATAATATACGAGTTTCACTTTTTGAATTGAATTACTGAAATAAATTAACTTTTTGATGATATTCTGATTAATTGAGAATGACTAGTATATAGAGTGAGTGATACGTGTGTCTGACACACAGGATCCACCCAATATCAATCACATCTAAGTTCATAAGGTGGATTAGGTGGATCCGGTGTGCCAGGGACACGCAGGACCCAAGTCATCAGTTTAACTAAACTGACGGAATAGTCTTAGAAAGTTCAGGATACATAGAAGTTGTATCCTAAAAATAATTTATTTTTTCAATAAAAGTAAATTAGAAAAGTGGTTAAAAAAAAACAAAACACATTGATTTAATAAAAAAAAAAATTACATTCAAAGGTGTACATAGCCTTTAAGTCTTGTTTGGGTTTCAAATGTTTTATTTTTATTTCAATCAATCAATGAGCATACATCGCTTATCAAAGTGTGAAATACATCGTTATTAGGGCATGACCACACGTGGCGGATTTCCTCCGCAACTGTCCGCATCAATGCCGCACAGAATCTGCGTTGCAGATTCTGCTGCGGATCTGCACAAAATGTGCAGAAAATTGATGCGGACTAGCTGCTGCGGACTGCGGGAAAAGTGCTTCCCTTCTCCCTATCAGTGCAGGATAGAGAGAAGGAACAGCACTTTCCCTAGTGAAAGTAAACGAATTTCATACTTACCGGCCGTTGTCTTGGTGACGCGTCCCTCTTTCGGCATCCAGCCCGACCTCCCTGGATGATGCGCCAGTCCATGTGACCGCTGCAGCCTGTGCTTGGCCTGTGATTGGCTGCAGCCGTCACTTAGACTGAAACGTCATCCTGGGAGGCCGGACTGGAGACAGAAGCAGGGAGTTCTCGGTAAGTATGAACTTCTATTTTTTTGACAGGTTGCTCTATATTGTGATCGGTAGTCACTGTCCCGGGTGCAGAAACAGTTACTGCCGATCGCTTAACTCTTTCAGCACCCTGGACAGTGACTATTTACAGACGTCTCCTAGCAACGCTCCCGTCATTACGGGAGCCCCATTGACTTCCTCAGTCTGGCTGTAGACCTAGAAATACATAGGTCCAGCCAGAATGAAGAAATGTCAAGTTAAAAAAGCAAGACGCATCCGCAGCACACATAACATGTGCATGACAGCTGCGGACTTCATTGCGGAAATTAGAATCTCCATTGAAGTCAATGGAGAAATTCCGCCATGAGTCCGCCACTGCTCCGCAACAGACAGAGCATGCTGCGGACACCAAATTCCGCTCCGCAGCCTATGCTCCGCAGCGGAATTTTACGCATCGTCTAAACGAACACTGCTAAATTAAAGTGAAAGTCAATGGACAAACGGCTCCGCTGCGGATTAACGCTGCGGAGTGTCCGCAGCGGAATTTAAGTGAAATTCCGCCACGTGTGAACCCAGCCTTATGCAGACATACATATTTGCTAAAAGTTTTATATATAATAGCAAAAAAACCTGCATCTGATGAGGCGGACTAATGACAGGACAGGACCACGGATCTTCAATCTTAACTGATCGCATTTATATATATATATATATATATATATATATTTATAGATATAGATATATATATACAGTATATACTGTATATTTATAAAAAAAAACAGGCGATAAGTAGCGGGTTGCCACAGTTGTCTATCCTATATAGACTAGGACCTGTTAGGTCAATGGAGGAGTAAGGGAATTAAAGAATTGAATCAAACAATCGAGTATACCACAAAGTGCCATAACTGTGATCACCGGCCAGTGAATCCATCTAAAATGGTAGTTACACAAAATAAACTACACGTAAAAAATATGTACGATGTTCCATTGGGTGGTATAATCAAGGGGCTTATAAAAGTAAAGCCAAAGTGTCCCACAGGTATGGATGCCAGCCCACCCCCCATTACATAAGCGACACAGTGTCCTCATCACACCCCGACAAACCAATGTTTTTAGACCGGGCTTAGTTTTTTCTCTTTTCTAAGCTGCATTGTTTTTTTGTATTTAAATTTATTTCAATTAATTAAAAAAAAAATACTAAAACTCTTATTGAAATTCCTTGTCTTGCTTAAGAAAACATATTGCTAATTAAGGAGTTGAATTGATGCTCTCAGCATGGGGAAGTTAAATGTTTTTCTCGTAACAACAGGCAGTTCTTTATTACTCTTTAAATGATGGGAGATCCCATTATAACCATTATTTTATAGATTATCTGGAATTTTAACATTTCTAATAAAATGGCTATTGTTCGGATTTCCAAAATATTTTAATAATGTGGAGATTTTCTAACTAAATAATGTAGGTATCCACATTAAAGGAACACCACAAAAAACAGGCCTGATTTATCAATGCAATTCCACCATAAATACATTGAAAAATATGGCGTTTGAACTGAATGCCATATTAACCCCTTCCCGTCGTAAACAACTTTCAGATTTTCATTTTTGTTTTTTCCTCCCCACATTCCAGAAGCCATAACGTCTTTATTTTTCCGTCAATATAGTACTATGAGGGCTTAATTTCTGCGGGACGAATTGTAGTTTTTCGTAGCACCATTTATTTTGCCGTATAACGTACTAGGAAACGGGAAAAAAATTATTTGTGGGGTAGAAAATGAAAAAAAACAGCGATTCCTCCATGGTTTTTTGCGCGCCGTTTTTACGGAATTCACTGTGCAATTAAAACAACATGTTAACTTTATTCTCTGGGTCAATACGATTACGGCGATACCAAATATATATAGTTTTTTCTATATTTTACTACTTTTACATGTAAAAACCTAAGTGTAAAAAAGAAAATTTATTTTGCGCCGCCAAATTCCGAGAGCCATAACTTTTTTATTTTTCCATCGATTAAGTGGTATAAGGACTTATTTTTTGTGAGATAACCTGTAGTTTTTAATAATACCATTTTGGTGTACATGCGATGGTTTAATCACTTTTTATTTAATTTTTTATGGGAGATTAGGTGACCAAAAAATAGAGATTCTGTAGTTTACAAATTTTTTTTTTTTACGGCGTTCACCGTGCGGGTTAAATAATGATATATTGTAATAGTTCAGACTTTTACAGATGTGGAGATACCAATTATGTTTATTTATTTATTTTTTTACTATGTTCTAGGGGGAAAATAGGAAAAGGGTTTTTTTTTTGCCATTTTAATTTTTTTATTTTTTTTGACACAAAAAAAAACTTTATTTAACTCATTTTTACTTTTTTTATTAGTCCCCCTAGGGGACTTCAACCAGCGATTGTTAGATCGCTTGCACGATATACTGCAATACTAATGTATTGCAGTATATCGTGATTCTGATTCATCAAGCCCCCAGGCAGCCATAGCATCCATCGCCACCCACTATTGCGTTGCGGGGGGTGCGATGAGCTGTTAGAGGGGGTCCCCCCCTCTTTCTGCCGATTTAAATGCTGCGGTCGGTATTGACCGCAGCATTTAACGAGTTAAACTAGCGGGATCGCGCTCGAGCCCGATGCCGCTAGTTACTCTGAAGTGTCGGCTGTAACATACAGCCGACACCGGCATCGTATGGAACGAGCACACTGCGTGAGCCCGCTCCGTACTTCCCCTACCCGACTTTGGCTTATAGATACGTCAAATGTCGGGAAAGGGTTAATAAATCCCTGCGCCACTTTTACTGACACATACAAAATGTGGGATGGGGCTTCAGAGTTGCACCGAAAGACTTCCAACAAAAATCTTTTGCTGTGCATCCATGTGTCATCAGGACTCGCTGATCCACAACAATGCACCAGTATTAATGAAGTTGAAAATCTGGACCGTAAAATGACTTGTCCTGAGTTTTTACGGTCTGGATTCCTGGCCCAAGGACGGATCCGTAAAAATCGAGGTGGTGTGCATGGGGCCATATAAATGAATGGGTCCGCAATTTATCAGCAAAAATGCGGATAAATGGTGGATGCAAATGAATGGTCGTGTGCATGAGGCCTTAGGGTATGTTCACACGCTTAGCAAAATACGGCTGAAAATAAGGAGCTGTTTTCAAGGGAAAACAGTTCCTGATTTTTAGCCATTTTTTAAAAAACTAGCGTTATTTGCGGACGTTTTTGGAGCTGTTTTTCTATTGAGTCAATGAAAAACGTCTCAAGAAGTGACATGCACTTCTTTTTAGGGTATGTTCACACAGGCTATTTTCAGCCGTTTTTCGGGCCGTAAACGTCTCGAAAAACGGCTGAAACGCCTATAAATATCTGCCCATTGATTTCAATGGGAAATACGGCGTTCTGTTCCGACGTTCTGTTTTACGTCTCATTTTCAAATAATTACGCCCTGTAAAAAGAAGTGCATGTCACTTCTTGAGTTGCTTTTGGAGCCATTTTACATTGACTCAATAGAAAAACAGCTCCAAAAACGTCTATAAAAAACGCAGCAAAAAAAGGCTAGTTTGATTAAAAACGGCTAAAAATCAGGAGCTTTTTTCCCTTGAAAACAGCTCCGTATTTTCAGCCGTATTTTGTTAAGCGTGTGAACATACCCTTACGGTCTTATGTCTTTTTACACGCTGTTATTTGAAAATGAGGCGTAAAATAACGCCCCGTTGGAACAGAACGTCCTATTTCCCATTGAAATCAATGGGCAGATGTTTGTAGGTGTTCTGCTTCCGATTTTTCAGCCATTTTTCGAGACGTTTACGGACCAAAAAACAGCTGAAAATAGCCAGTGTGAACATCCTCTTAGACTCTGCACCACGCATAACAGTGTATCGTTTCTCCTGGAGTTTTCCTTTAAAAGGACACAAAGCTAAAGTATATCTCATCAACATTTGACCAACCACAATCACGCTATAATATTTTTTTGTATAATGGTTATTGTATAGCCGTTCAGTAGAAAGATTAAAAGATAATATACTTTTATTTCAAGTAAACATTTCCCTAGCAGAAATATTAAACAGAGAAATGCCTTATTGCTGTAGAATCATTAGCCCCTGCTGAGGTTTCCAACCTGATGAACAAAGCCATCTGTCTTTTATAAGCAAAAACAGCCCATTTACATGATGCGTAGAAAAGGTTTGCATAAATTAAAACACAAATTGCAAAAACACTTAAGAACCAGCGCTCAATTTATTTAAAATTGCTGTTACTTAGGAAGGTTTCTCAGAAATTGTAACTTTCGAAAACAAAAATGAGTTATTGAAAATGCGTATATATATTTTACCAGAAAAGATTATTATTTCGAAAAAAGAGATTTTCCAAAGAACCACAAGGAGAGAGATGTTTTTCCCCTCTGTAGCGAAATCAGTAGTAAATCATAAAAAGATAGCAAAATTATATAGAATAGCAACGCTGTTAAATGCTGAACATAATTTTATACCTTAAAGCGGATCTGTCATATTCATGCTGCTCTGTCTGAGGGCAACATAAGGAAGTGACAGACATGCTGATATTAGAGTGCTATCAGTTAGCATTATTCCGTAATTTCTGAATATTTAAATATTAGGGTATGTTCACACGGCAACACAAAATACGTCTGAAATTACGGAGCTGTTTTCAGGCGAAAACTGCTCCTGAATTTCAGACGTTTTTACAAGTGCACGCGTTTTTCGCGGCGTCCATTACAGACGTAATTGGAGCTGTTTTTCAATGGAGTCAATGAAAAACGGCTCCAATTACGTCCCAAGAAGTGTCCTGCATTTATTTTACGCGGGCGTAATTTTACGCGCCGTCTTTTGGCAGCGACGCATAAAATGACAGCTCGTGTATGCAAGTGTATTCATATATTTACACTCCCCCAGTCTCCCCCCCGCCCTCCAGTCACTGATTTACACTTTTCTCTCTATTACTATGCATAGAAAGAAAGGTGTCAATCAGTGGGTTAGGGCGGGGGGAGTGCATATACAATCCTCAACATTGAAATTAAAATTTTTGGAATTGTGGAAATCACAGGATTAATAGACATGTTAATTATATGCAAATAATATAAGAAATGGAAACAAATATTCCAAACATCTTGATTTATTCAGTATCGAGTATGAGCACCACGCACAGAAATACACACACTTACTCGCTTTGGCACGCTATCAATGAGGTTATTAATGCTTGTCTGAGGAATGTTACGCCACGCTAAATGCACTTCGGCAAGCATATCATCAAGATTGGCTACAGGCAGCTCCCTTTGCAATTGCCAACCAATGACATTCCAGATGTGCTCAATGGGAGACAAGTCCGGAGAAGCTGCAGGCCATGGCTGCTCACAGTAGCACGAGCGAGATTCGGCCTGATGTTGTCCTGTTGAAGAACGCCTTCTGGGACACTTTGGAGAAATGGCTGTACCACTGGTTCCATGACAAAATCAATGTAATACCAAGCTGTCAATGTACCTAAAATGAAGTCTAGAGGGGTCCGGCTACCACACATTATGCCACCCCACGCCACAATCTTAGGAGTAGGACCAGTGTGAGGTTCCCTTGTGAAGGCCTCTTAATGGCGTTGCACATGTGGTCTCCAGACCAATCCCCGGCTATCATTGCTTCAGAGACAAAAGCGGGACTCATCACTGAAGAGAATAAACCTCCATTCCAGCCTCCATTGCCGTCTTGCTGTGCACCATGAGAGCCTTATGAGAGCGGTGGCATTTGGTCAATGGAACACCTGTAGTTGGACATGTGACTCACAGCCCAATGTTGTACAAACACCTTCTGTGGTTTGTGTTGACACTGGTTGCCACTGTAGGCTTGGGATGTGATGTCCAATTTCACTTGCAGAACAAAATGGATCACTACACGTCATTCTTCCAATCAGATGATCCCTCCATGCAGATGGTTCGCCTCTGTGCACCTTTTGCTGTTATTTTCGTTCGTCGTTGTTCTCCCAACCTCCAGGACACGTGACATTAAACAGTGCTGACATCTTGGCCTAGGTGTGCGTTGCGATCTGCCGCAGTGATAACCCACGGTCTCTCAGTTCGAGGATTCTTTCCCTCTCAGTTTGCGAAAAGTGTCGATAACTGGCACGTCAACGAACAGAAGGCATCGTGTCACGATCTGTGGGTATGTGGACCCTCTGGGCCGTACCGCCGTAGCGGGATAGCAGCTGGCCAAAACAGTGTACCAATGTATAGTTATAGTCCAAGCACAGGGTTACCTGTAGTCGTTCAGACAGTAATGGAGGCTCGGCACAGATGGGACCTTGGCAGCAGACACCAGGCATGGTGTTAAACAGCAGAAGTGACCAAGAGCACAACACGACTCCAACTTTTGATGGCAAAGGAACAAGGGTAGCACGGGATACAGGATAAAGGTAGCAGTAAAATACAGATTTTACTCGTGTGTGCACTGTCCCTTTAAGGCCAGCCGCGAGCGCGTGCGCGCATGCTACGGGAACCGATGCAGCGATGCGGAAGTGAGTGCTGGCGTGTCTCAGGAGGGAGAATATTAAGTGATAGCACTTTTTCCTCATCATTTCTTTAGCAACTGTTGCGTGAATCACGCACATCACACGTATGACGTCCGTGTGCTGTCTGTTTTTTTCACGCACCGATAGACTTCAATGGGTGCGTGATGCGCAAAAAACGCACAAGAATAGGACATGCAGTGAGTTTCACGCAGCGGACACACACTAAATGTCTGAATGGCCCATTGAATTGCATAGGTCCGTGTGACGTCTGTTGTTTTAACGCGTGTAACAAAGACGTGAAATACGCTCGTGTCAATAAGGGTATGTTCACACGGCTTATATTCGTCCATTTTTAAGGGCCGTAAATGGCTGAAAAACGGCCGCGAAAAAAAAAGTGCATGTCACTTCTTCAGCAGTTTTTGGAGCCGTTTTTCATAGACTAAAGAAACACAGCTCCAAAAACGGCCGTAAAAAACGCAGTGAAAATCGCGAGTGGCTTAAAAAACTTCTGAAAATCATGACCATGGGATTACAGAGCTCGCCCCATTTCGAACCCTTTTGCTTAACCTTCCCTTCATACTATCCACCCCCTTTCTTGCTTCGAGGCCTTTTTCCCTCCTCCCATGTCACTCTCCCATCCCCAGTGAGACACACGAGACAGTGGGTTGGAAAATTTCGGCCACAGCAGCCATTTTATTAACAAATTTACATGAACATAAAACATAACTTTATAAATAACATTACTAGGAAAGGGGAAGTCCTTGGAGCTCCAAAACTTTGGCGCCTAAGTGCCCCCTGTATAGCTACTTACCCCCAGCCGTCTCCCTACAGGCTCAGAGGCACCTTTCTGCTCCGCAGTTGGCTTGCCAAGTATGTAAAACCACTCCCCGGGACACCACCCAGCAGGAGTCCAAAATACGCCCATCTCCATGAGCAATTATGTATTTGTTAGGGACCATACCTCTGATGAATCCCCCACTTCAAATTACCACCAACTCCAAGGACCCCCAAATCCGCCACACGAGCATACTTAGACCACCTTTAAGTATGCGAGCCCCCCACCATCCATCATTGCCCGCTCGATTCCTTCTTGAATCCGCAAAGCCCAAAGGTCAATGCCCACCGCGTTCAGATGCACTCCATCACCTAGCCAATACTTCCCTTGGCCATCCTCGAAATCGTAGTGCCGCACAAAAAAACCCCCGTTTTTTACCACAAAGCTGGAAACCGCCCGATTAACTTTCACCCGGGCCTTGTTTACGCGCTCTACCGAACGCACATTTCGCCATACACTCCGCGGCACAATTTCCGACCAAATCACCTTCACCTTCGGAAAACAAGACCAAAGCCGGAGAAGGTCATACTTAACATCCCGAATTAATTCTCTAAACGGACGAGTACCTAAGTCGTTCCCCCCCACATGAAGGACCAACAAATCAGGAACCCGATCCAACTGCGCATACCGATGGAAATCCGGCAAAACTCGACTCCACACCATGCCGCGCGTGCCCAGCCACCGTATCACAACCGACGATCTTTGGAACCCCAGTTGCCGCCCATCTGGCCGCACATCAGCCCTTAACGCCCCCCAGTTCACATATGAGCGCCCAAGAATCCACACCAGTGCAGGTGAACCATCTGAAAGAGAAGAATAACAACGATGACACCAACCGAAAACAGCATGCTGAGACAAGAAAAACAAATCACATAAAGTGAAGACGCACGTAGGACTTATACCTCCCAGAATCCCAACGACCTATGCGCTTCACCACATCAGGCCCCAAACCCCATGACGCAGCCTCCGTGGCTGCCCCAATCCGAAAGGAGTGTGGTGAATAAATACCCTTATCCAAACCCAACACCTCCAAACACCTACGGAAGACAGCTGTAAACTGGCATCTTGACAAGAAGGCACCATCCTCATGACATAACAGCGGCCCCCCACTACACCCTCGTAGCGCGGCGTATCGCTCGTAACATCTTACCGGGCACATCCCCGCCCTCGCCACAGCCCCCAGAACCACCCGTTTACCTTTTCCACTTTGATCCGATTTTGACCGCTTTACCCAGAATTCCACTCTCTCCCCCCCTCCTGTTACATCTTCCGCTTGCAAACCACCCGCTCTTTTCTTGCTAGGGGAAATTAACTCACCCACTCTTAAAGCTCCAAAAAACGCCCATGAAAAGGCCAACTGAAACAATGCAACCTCATAGCCCGAGAAACACACCCTCCCCAATACTGCACCTAACTGCTCTAAAAGCGCGAAAGAAACCGGGCGACGGCCGTCCGACCGCCCCACCCCCTTTTTTCGAAACCCCTTCAACGCCTGGACAATCAAGAAATCCTTAGTCACGTCCCCCAAACCCCTTAGTTTAAAACCAAAGGCCAAAGCTGACACGAAACGATTCACTTTAGACACCGACCAGCCTTCCACCGATACCCATCCCAAAAACCCCAGCAAAGCTACCACCTGTTCCTCCATCGACCCGACTTCGGGCGAACCTGTTAACCACAACACCCAGTCCCTCCACGCCGCGTCGTACGCCAACCATGTACCAGGCGCTAGAGAGGACTTGATCAAACCTCCTGCTGCTCGCAAACCACGTCCCAAAGCCATCCCGGGAACGCGACCCCTTCCAGATCTGCGTATGGTGCCAACAGACGAAACCGCTCCCACTGTAGGCGAGAGAGAGAATCCGCGATGTCATTCTGTACCCCCGGAACGTGAACCGCAACAATCCACGCATTGAGTGACAAACAACGCAACACCAGACGCCGTAATAACCTCACCACCGGGGGGGAAGAAGCCGTTACATTATTGATTGCCAACACCACCCCCATATTATCACAGTGGAACCGCACCTTGCTATTACGAAAACGCTCCCCCCAAATCTCCACCGCCACCACAATCGGGAAGAGTTCCAGAAGTACAAGATTACGAACCAGTCCCAACGACACCCATTCCGGCCACTGCCCCACGCACCACTGTCCTTTACAATAAATACCGAAACCCACACTACCTGCAGCATCGGTAAACAATTCCCATTGCACATTATCCACCACCGGCGAGATCAGTAACGATTTCCCATTATACAGATTCAAAAACTCTCTCCATACTGCCAAGTCATCCCGATGCTCCCGTGTCAACCGCACAAAATGATGTGGGGCTCTAACCCCCGCCGTTGCTGACGCCAACCTCCTGCAAAAAACTCTGCCCATGGGCATTATCCGACAAGCAAAATTAAGTTTTCCTAACAACGACAACATCCTTTTTAACCAAAGCCCAATGTCTTTATTATCCCATCTAACAACGTGTGTCCATTGCATGAAACTCACTGAATGTCCTATATTGGTGCGTTTTTCACACACCTACGTGCCCATTGAAGTCAATGGGTGCGTGAAAACCACGCACCGCACAATTATGTGCTTTGCGAGTGCGTAAAAAACACATCCACTCGCAAAGTACACTGATGCATAACGCAGCACACATGGACCAGGCTTACGTGGGTTTTTCAGGCGCATGAATATACGCTCGTGTGAATGTAGCCTTAAAGGGATTGTCTCATCAAGGGACTATGGGTTCATATGGACCCGACTTGACCATGTGTTACATGGTCAGCCATTTAAATTGTCAGATACTCCCCTTTGCAATAACACATTATCACCGGGGGTCATAGGCGCCGGACCAATGGAGATCAGCAGATTGTCAGTTCGACTATCTTTAGAGAAGGCATTGTCTTCATCAAACAACCTCTTTAAAATAAATGTCCCCTTTTTTATTTTTGGCTCCAATTCATAAGCTCAAAACGGGAAAGCAAGTCCAGCAACTTAGAACAAGAAGTTGGATTCATAGTATATACCGTATGCAGGATAAAGAATTAGGCTGGAGATAAACTGCTTGGCTAACAACACACAATAAAAGACAAAACATTTCCATAAGGTGCAGCTGGATTATGAGACAGCAACAAGGTATTTCCCAAAAACTGAGAAATGGCCTAATTGTAAAAATGCTATTATTAAGTGGAAGTGTCTAGGAGTACCGAGATCAGCCACACAGCAGTAGACCCCGCAAATTTGCAGAGCAGGGCTGCCGCATGAGGCACGTAGAGCATAAAAATAACCTATAATAATAATAACATCTAATATTATGCAAGTGCACAGTCTCCAGGGGTAGTTTTAGGCTTTTCCCTAAGTTCAGCTATAGTGGGTGCAAAAGGTAGCAGGCGCACACGTGCCCTGGTGACTAACGGGGCCCAGATGACGTCATGCTACACAAGACACTAGCATTATAAATGGCAGATCATAGGTGGGGCCGTTTTGAAAAAGAAGTGCAGGTCACTTCTTGGGACTTTTCTGGAGCCGTTTTTCATTGATGCTACAGAAAAAAGCTTCAAAAACGGCCGTAAAAAAATACAGCGAAAATCGTGAGTGGCTTAAAAACCGTCTCTTGAAAACAGCTCTGTATTTTCAGACGTTTTTGAGTTTGCGTGTGAACATCCCCTAACAGGTTTTGCATTGGGGCCTAGGAGCTTGCAGTTACGTCTCTGCCTATGTCCCGTGGTGGGAAGAGGTGCTCTGAAGTTATGGCAAAGTTGGCTTTTTACTACGATTACTAAGAAACCATTTTTGTTTCTTTGGGGACACATTTCCTTTGAATATTATATTGCAGTGCAGTCATTTACATGTGACGGCAAGTGCCAACTGACAACTTGGCACAGGCTACATCTGTAGATATTTTTAATAATAATATATTAATACATTTATAATATATTAAAAGTAAAGTCTGAAATTATAAGTAACTTTTTATCAAACAAAACGTCCACAAAACTCTACTTCCATTTAGGTTATGCAGATTTTTCATTCACTTTACACTGGATATTTATTAACTTTATTAATTGTTAACTTTTTTTTCAGTCAGTAATTTTTACTTTAGATTTATTTGTAGCTTCATTTAGAACTCCAACAAGTATTGTCTTTATATGGAGGTTAAGTAGGTTTGGCTGTTAATAAACTCTAATTAAAGGTATAAATGGATGTCCATGATGTTCCGTCTTTCAGACAGTGGGGTCAGGTGTCAGCGAGATAATGTAGGAGACTTAAGATCAATGTGTCTGACTGTCGAATACATGGCTTGGGTCCTCTCAGAAATATCCAACAATACAATACTCTGGGATTACATGAGATTTATGCTGCCAGAAGTGGAAAAAGTTAAGCATTTTCTAAAGAAAGAATATTATGTCCTTGGTTTGGAAATATGGTAGCTACAGAATTTGTTGAATAGCACTTTACTCAAAAGACTCAAGTAATAATGGCTACCAAATTCTATGAACTGACCCTTGAGAAAGCTACTGTAGAGGGTGGCAATATGCGTGGGGTTTTCACTCCCACATTATCCTGAGTCATATCCATATTTTCATTTATAACTGTATATGTGTAGCGGTACACTTTAATATATGTTTTTCGGTCACTTATGGTTCCTATAATTGCTTGCTACACTACAAGAAAGAATTGTTTTTTTTCTGTTCATCTATCTATCTATCTATCTATCTATCTATCTATCTATCTATCTATCTATCTATCTATCTATCTATCTATCTATCTATCTATCTATCTATCTATCATATATCTATCTATCTATCTATCTATCTATCTATCTATCTATCTATCTATCTATCTATCTATCTATCTATCTATCTATCTATCTATCTATCTATCTATCTATCTATCTATCTATCTATCCCTACGTATATATCTGGAATATTTTTATTTGGAAAGTGTAAAACATCTAGAAGGAAGGAGCCAAAGCTAGTATTGCACATCTGCACCTTCCTTACATTCGCCTCCAAAATATTCTTGGGATAACCCCTCTTAATAAATTTTGTGCACATTTGGTCAAGTCGAGAGGAAAGCTTATCCTCTTGACTAACTACCCTCTTCACCCTGATCATCTGACTAAAAGGTAATGATTTCAACATTGTGATCACGAGTGCATCTCTGTGTGAAATTATGTATTTCACATATGATTCAGACATCAATATAGTGATGTAGCTGTTATGTCTTTGTATTCATGGTATCTCTGTAGCGTTTATCTATTTCAATACTAGCTTTGGCTCCTTCATACTAGATGTTTTACACTTTCCAAATAAAAATATTCCACTTGTATGATCTTCATAGTCCGCGCATGCCAAGTACGCTTGGAACGCATCCTTTGCGTATGCGCGGTAATGATTTTTCCGGCCATGTGCGTTCCATTTGGCCGAACTTCCGGTTGGGCGCCATATTTGAACATGCGTAGTGGATGTACGCGAACGCTGTGCTTTGAACACATGTGAGACCAGGAACAGTACCATGCTTTGGAAAGATTTGTATGTATATACATATTTCTGTGTTACACCACAGAAAAAAGTGGGACATAGAATAAGATTATCCTATCTTAATCTTATTCTATGTCCCACTTTTTTCTGTGGTGTAGCTTCAAGTTTGGAACGAAAAGTTCCAGTTAGGGACTCGCAAGTGTGGGTGTTAGGGATCTGCCAGGTACTTCATCTAGCTATACTCCTGGGATTAATCAATCCACACCTGAGGCCAGACCTGTTCGACTGACACCATCTCCCACCAACCAGGGTGGCAGGCTCAGGAGTGGGAGAGCCTATCGCGGCCTGGTCTCTCGGAGTTAGCTCCGCCCCCTGCCCTTTATTACCTGCCCTGTGCTCTCCCTCAGTGCTTGTAATTCTTTTGGATTCCTGGCCCCACTGCTGCTTGCTCCAGCCTGCTTCTGCCGTGCTTCTGCCTTGCTGCAGTTCTGCTTGACCTGCTTTGCTTGCCCTGGCTTGCTTCTGTCTCCGTGCCCGCTCGGGTGTACTCACTTCGTCCTGGTCCTGACTGTTCGTTCACCGCCCCGTTTCCTCGTGGCGTTCCGTGGCTACTGCCCCTTCCCTTGCGTGTTCCCCGTTTGTCTTCCAGTGCACTTAGCCAGCGTAGGGACCGCCGCCCAGTTGTACCTCGTCGCCTAGGGCGGGTCGTTGCAAGTAGGCAGGGACAGGGCGGTGGGTAGATTAGGGCTCACTTTCCCTTCACCTCCTTCCTGCCATTCCATAATTACAAGCCCTTACCTAGTCTACCCTTTCTCCTACGCTGACGCTATCATGGACCCCCTTGAGACCCTGACCCAGCAGATGCAGGGCCTCTCCCTACAGGTCCAGGCCCTGGCCCAAAGGGTCAATCAGGGTGACGCTGCTTTAGTAGTACCCCTCACCTCACCTCTAGAACCCGACCTCAAGTTACCTGACCGGTTCTCAGGGGACCGTAAGACGTTTCTCTCCTTCCGGGAGAGTTGCAGACTGTATTTCCGCCTAAAGCCCCACTCCTCAGGTTCCGAGAACCAGCGGGTGGGTATCATCATATCCCGACTCCAGGAAGGGCCCCAAGAGTGGGCCTTCTCCTTGGCTCCTGACGCCCCTGAACTTTCCTCTGTTGATCGTTTTTTCTCTGCCCTCGGACTCATTTACGACGAGACTGACAGGACTGCTTTAGCCGAGAGTCAGCTGGTGACCTTACGTCAGGGTAGGAGACCGGTTGAGGAATACTGTTCTGATTTTAGGAAGTGGTGCGTAGCTTCTCAGTGGAACGATCCGGCCCTAAGGTGCCAGTTTAGGTTAGGATTATCTGACGCCCTGAAGGATCTGCTGGTTAGCTACCCCTCGCCTGACTCCCTTGACCAGGTTATGGCCCTAGCAGTACGACTTGACCGACGTCTCAGGGAACGTCAGCTAGAACGCTTCAGTGTGCTCCCCTCTGACTTTTCTGCGATTCCCCCCGAGGTCCCGTCTCCTCGCCCCTCCACGGAGGACTCGGAGGTACCTATGCAACTCGGGGCCTCCATGTCCCCTCGACAACGTAGGGAGTTTCGCAGAATGAATGGTCTCTGCTTCTACTGTGGGGACGACAAGCATCTACTGAACACCTGTCCCAGGCGCAAGAATAAGAAGCCGGAAAACTTCCGCGCCTAAGTGATCATCGGGGAGGTCACTTGGGCGCACAGGTATTTCCCGTTAATGTGAAACGCAATAAAATTTTGCTTCCCTTTCAGGTCTCGTTTGCTGGCCGGTCTGCCACGGGCAGTGCTTTCGTGGATTCTGGCTCATCTGCTAATATCATGTCTGTGGAATTTGCTATGTCTCTAAAGATGCCTTGTATTGATTTACCTTATCCTATCCCTGTAGTAGGAATCGACTCAACCCCCCTTGCTAATGGTTATTTTACTCAGCATACCCCTGTTTTTGAACTCCTGGTTGGCTCCATGCATTTGGAGCAGTGCTCTGTACTGGTGATGCAGGGATTATCGTCTGATCTGGTATTAGGTCTTCCCTGGTTGCAGTTGCATAATCCCACGTTTGATTGGAATACTGGGGATCTCACCAAATGGGGTAATGAATGTCTGATGTCATGTCTTTCTGTTAACTCTATTTCTCCCCGGGAGGAGGTAAACACGCTTCCTGAGTTTGTTCAGGACTTCGCCGATGTGTTTTCCAAGGAGGCCTCTGAGGTGTTGCCCCCCCATAGAGATTACGATTGCGCCATCGATTTGGTGCCTGGTGCCAAGCTTCCTAAGGGTAGGATATTTAATCTTTCATGTCCTGAACGTGAAGCGATGAGGGTATATATCCAAGAATGCCTGGCCAAGGGTTTCATTCGCCCCTCGACTTCTCCTGTAGGTGCTGGCTTCTTCTTCGTGGGGAAGAAGGATGGTGGTCTTAGGCCGTGCATTGATTATCGTAACCTGAATAAGGTCACCGTAAGGAACCAGTACCCACTTCCTTTGATTCCGGATCTTTTTAATCAGGTTCAGGGAGCCCAGTGGTTTTCTAAGTTCGATCTACGGGGGGCATATAACCTTATCCGCATCAAAGAGGGGGATGAGTGGAAAACTGCGTTCAACACACCCGAGGGTCATTTCGAATACCTGGTCATGCCCTTTGGGTTGTGTAATGCCCCTGCTGTCTTCCAGAATTTTATTAATGAAATCCTGAGAGATTACCTGGGGATATTTCTTGTTGTGTACCTTGATGACATACTGGTGTTTTCCAAGGACTGGTCCTCCCACGTGGAGCATGTCAGGAAGGTGCTCCAGGTCCTTCGGGAGAATAATCTGTTTGCTAAGACTGAAAAATGTGTCTTTGGGGTACAGGAGATACCATTTTTAGGGCAAATCCTCACTCCTCATGAATTCCGCATGGACCCTGCCAAGGTTCAAGCTGTGGCGGAATGGGTCCAACCTGCCTCCCTTAAGGCGTTACAGTGTTTTTTAGGGTTCGCCAACTATTACAGGAGATTTATTGCCAACTTCTCGGTCGTCGCTAAGCCTCTTACGGACCTCACCCGCAAGGGTGCCGATGTCCTCCATTGGCCCCCTGAGGCCGTCCAGGCCTTTGAGACTCTCAAGAAGTGCTTTATCTCGGCCCCCGTGCTAATTCAGCCCAACCAAGAGGAGCCATTTATTGTGGAGGTTGACGCTTCCGAGGTGGGAGTGGGGGCCGTCTTGTCCCAGGGTACCAGCTCCCTCACCCATCTCCGCCCCTGTGCTTACTTCTCTAGGAAGTTTTCGCCCACGGAGAGTAACTATGATATTGGCAACCGCGAACTTCTAGCCATTAAATGGGCGTTTGAGGAGTGGCGGCACTTCCTGGAGGGGGCCAGACACCAGGTAACGGTCCTTACGGATCACAAGAATCTGGTTTTCCTAGAATCGGCTCGGAGGCTTAATCCTAGACAAGCTCGGTGGGCACTATTCTTTACCAGATTTAATTTCTTGGTTACCTATAGGGCTGGGTCCAAGAATATTAAGGCTGACGCTCTGTCACGTAGTTTCATGGCCAATCCTCCTTCCGAGAAGGATCCCGCTTGTATTTTACCCCCTGGTATAATCGTCTCTGCCACGGATTCTGATTTAGCTTCTGATATCGCGGCTGATCAGGGTGCAGCTCCCGGGAACGTCCCTGGGGACAAACTGTTTGTTCCCCTGCAATACCGGCTGAGGGTACTCAGGGAAAACCATGACTCCGCTCTATCTGGTCATCCTGGCATCTTGGGCACCAAACACCTCATTACCAGAAACTATTGGTGGCCTGGGTTGCCTAAAGATGTTAGGGCTTACGTCGCCGCTTGTGAGGTTTGCGCTAGGTCCAAAACCCCTAGGTCCCGACCTGCGGGCCTACTACGTTCCTTGCCCATTCCCCAGAGACCTTGGACCCATATCTCCATGGATTTTATCACCGATTTGCCTCCATCTCAGGGCAAGTCGGTGGTGTGGGTGGTAGTCGACCGCTTCAGCAAGATGTGCCACTTTGTGCCCCTTAAGAAGCTACCTAACGCCAAGACGTTAGCTTCTTTGTTCGTGAAACACATCCTGCGTCTCCATGGGGCCCCAGTCAATATCGTTTCTGACAGAGGGGTACAATTTGTTTCCTTATTTTGGAGAGCTTTTTGTAAAAAGTTGGAGATTGATCTGTTCTTCTCCTCCGCCTTCCATCCCGAAACTAATGGCCAAACGGAAAGGACCAACCAATCCCTGGAACAATATTTAAGGTGTTTCATCTCGGACTGCCAATTCGATTGGGTCTCATTCCTTCCCCTTGCTGAATTTTCCCTGAATAACCGGGTCAGTAACTCGTCAGGGGTCTCCCCGTTTTTCTGTAATTTCGGGTTTAACCCAAGGTTCTCCTCCGTCTCCCCTGGTTGTTCCAATAATCCTGAGGTAGAGGAGGTTCATCGGGAACTGTGCACTGTCTGGGCCCAGGTTCAGAAGAACCTAGAGGCGTCCCAGAGCGCACAAAAGATTCAGGCGGATAGTAGACGTTCTGCTAACCCCCGGTTTGTCGTCGGGGATTTGGTCTGGTTGTCGTCCAGGAACTTGCGCCTTAAGGTCCCGTCCAGGAAGTTTGCTCCCCGATTCATTGGACCTTATAAGATCATTGAAGTCCTCAACCCTGTATCCTTCCGTCTGGAGCTCCCCCCATCCTTTCGCATACATGACGTCTTCCATGCCTCCCTCCTTAAACGCTGCTCCCCGTCCTGGTCCCCCTCGAGGATACCTCCTGTTCCCGTTCTCACCCCTGAGGGGGTGGAATTTGAGGTGGCCAAGATTATGGACAGTAGGATGGTCCAGGGCTCCCTCCAGTACCTGGTCCATTGGAAAGGATACAGGCCGGAGGAGAGGACTTGGGTACCTGCCCGTGATGTTCACGCTGGGGTATTGATCAGGAGGTTCCACCTCCTCTTCCCCACTAAACCGGGTCCCCTTAGTAAGGGTCCGGTGGCCCCTCATAAAAGGGGGAGTACTGTTAGGGATCTGCCAGGTACTTCATCTAGCTATACTCCTGGGATTAATCAATCCACACCTGAGGCCAGACCTGTTCGACTGACACCATCTCCCACCAACCAGGGTGGCAGGCTCAGGAGTGGGAGAGCCTATCGCGGCCTGGTCTCTCGGAGTTAGCTCCACCCCCTGCCCTTTATTACCTGCCCTGTGCTCTCCCTCAGTGCTTGTAATTCTTTTGGATTCCTGGCCCCACTGCTGCTTGCTCCAGCCTGCTTCTGCCGTGCTTCTGCCTTGCTGCAGTTCTGCTTGACCTGCTTTGCTTGCCCTGGCTTGCTTCTGTCTCCGTGCCCGCTCGGGTGTACTCACTTCGTCCTGGTCCTGACTGTTCGTTCACCGCCCCGTTTCCTCGTGGCGTTCCGTGGCTACTGCCCCTTCCCTTGTGTGTTCCCCGTTTGTCTTCCAGTGCACTTAGCCAGCGTAGGGACCGCCGCCCAGTTGTACCTCGTCGCCTAGGGCGGGTCGTTGCAAGTAGGCAGGGACAGGGCGGTGGGTAGATTAGGGCTCACTTTCCCTTCACCTCCTTCCTGCCATTACAGTGGGGATCCGTGACGAGGATTGCGAGCTTGCATTCTTTTGGCCAAAATTACAACCAATACCCCATGTATTTTCCATGTTTACTTGTATAATATTTACTACTTTTTGGACGCAGCCAGGTCTTCAATGCTGGGAGAGCATGGTGTGTTGCGGTCTGGCATAGCAAGCAGGGCAGCCCGCTCTATGTACTATCATGGCGTTACAAATAGGCTGCTACCAGGCTATATAGGCTGTGCCTCATGATTTACGCATTAGCCCTCCATGTTTTACACACTGCACCCACACCCCATGCATCACTCACGTTCCTGACCCTTTTAGTACTGCACCCTATATTTTACACTTTATTCACCACTCACTATACTCAGTACTGCCCCCTATATTTCACACATATTATTACTACTTGCACATTATACACTATTCATTTACTTTTTACTACATATTCCATGCACCACACGCCACTCCCCTCAAGGCTAGTGGGAGTGGCTATTATTATTTAAACGCACCTGTGCACTTTCCTTCAGCAGCATTTTTGACCTGGCTGCGTCCTTTTGGGATTATACCTGTCCAATTTGTGAGTATGGCCATTTTTTGTGTTTTTAATATTTCTGTGTTAGTGGCCTCTGCCTGCTTCTAATTTAGCCTAATTGCTATTTAAGTCGCTGTTTGCTATTTGATATGATATGTATTCATATTTTGTGTACTTTGTATATATGTCTATGAGAATTACTATGCACTTTATACAATAATCCTATGATAGGGAATTTCACTTATATTTATATGATAATAGTCTATGAAATATACATTAAGGCCCCATACACACGAACGTGCTTTTGCGGCCGCAATTCCCCTGAAAATCCACCTGAGAATTGCGACCCCATTCATTCCTATGGGGCCATGCACACGACTGTGGATTTCACGGTCTGTGCATGGCCCGGGAGCCTGGACCTCAGAAAGAATGGGCAAGCCTTATTACGGCCGTGTTCTGTGGAACAGGCTCATTGAAAATAATGGCCGCGGCCATGTGCACAGCCCACGATTTGCAGGCTGTCACTCTGTGGCCGGCTGACCCGAAAATCACGTCCGTGTACATGGCTACGGTCGTGTGCATGAGGCCTTACAATGTATTCACTAATTGGTGATTGTACTTCCTACTTAAACCTGACACCGTGTGTTGTAGCTTGAGAAAGGCAGTTGCATCTGCCGAAACATCGCTCACTTGAGGAGAATAAATCCACCCTGTTTCATCTACCTTGAAGTCTTGGTGCCGTTACTTTGCTCTATGGTTATCTTTCATTTTATTTATATATATATATATATATATATATATATATATATATATATATATATATATATATATATATTCTTTTATATATATATATATATATATATATATATATATATATATATATATATATAATAATAGAAAAAAGCAGCACTCAAAGATAGATTCCAAAATGGATATGGGTGCCCAGCAGGTAATTCTGATCCAAGGATAATGAATGCATATAGAAAGAAATCCCGCAGCACTCCGGTATGGCAAATAAGGGTGATTTATTCAAAGAGCAAAATAGGATGCAATGTTTCTGTCGAACCTTAGGACCTTTTTCAAGCATGCTATAGCAGGACGGAAACGATGCAGCTGTTGACTGAATAAATCACATATCTTTTTTGGAACCATCGGAGTGCTGTGGGATTTCTTTCATTTATATACATATATACAGTATATACACTACTGTTCAAAAGTTTAGGGTCACTTATAAATGTCCTTATTTTTGAAAGAAAAGCACAGTTTTTTTCAATGAAGATAACATTAAATTAATCAGAAATACACTCTATACATTGTTAATGTGGTAAATGACTATTCTAGCTGCAAACGTCTGGTTTTTAATACAATATCTACATAGGTGTATAGAGGCCCATTTCCAGCAACCATCACTCCAGTGTTCTAATGGTACATTGTGTTTGCTAACTGTGTTAGAAGGCTAATGGATGATTAGAAAACACTTGAAAACCCTTGTGCAATTATGTTGGCACCGCTATAAACAGTTTTGCTGTTTAGAGGAGCTATAAAACTGACCTTCCTTTGAGCTAGTTGAGAATCTGGAGCATTACATTTGTGGGTTCGATTAAACTCTCAAAATGGCTAGAAAAAGAGAGCTTTCATGTGAAACTCGACAGTCTATTCTTGTTCTTAGAAATGAAGGTTATTCCATCCGAGAAATTGCCAAGAAACTGAAGATTTCCTACAACGGTGTGTACTACTCCCTTCAGAGGGCAGCACAAACAGGCTCTAACCAGAGTAGAAAGAGAAGTGGGAGGCCCCGCTGCACAACTGATCAACAAGACAAGTACATTAGAGTCTCTAGTTTGAGAAATAGACGCCTCACAGGTCCTCAACTGGCAGCTTCATTAAATAGTACCCGCAAAACGCCAGTGTAAACGTCTACAGTGAAGAGGTGACTCTGGGATGCTGGCCTTCAGGGCAGAGTGGCAAAGAAAAAGGCATATCTGAGACTGGCTAATAAAAGGAAAAGATTAATATGGGCAAAAGCACACAGACATTGGACAGAGGAAGATTGGAAAAAAGTGTTATGGACAGACGAATCGAAGTTTGAGGTGTTTGGATCACACAGAAGAACATTTGTTAGACGCAGAACAACTGAAAAGATGCTGGAAGAGTGCCTGACGCCATCTGTCAAGCATGGTGGAGGTAATGTGATGGTCTGGGGTTGATTTGGTGCTGGTAAAGTGGGAGATTTGTACAAGGTAAAAGGGATTTTGAATAAGGAAGGCTATCACTCCATTTTGCAATGCCATGCCATACCCTGTGGACAGTGCTTGATTGGAGCCAATTTCATCCTACAACAGGACAATGACCCAAAGCACACCTCCAAATTATGCAAGAACTATTTAGGGAAGGAGCAGGCAGCTGGTATTCTATCTGTAATGGAGTGGCCAGCGCAGTCACCAGATCTCAACCCCATAGAGCTGTTGTGGGAGCAGCTTGACCGTATGGTACGCAAGAAGCGCCCATCAAGCCAATCCAACTTGTGGGAGGGGCATCTGGAAGCATGGGGTGAAATTTCTCCCGATTACCTCAGCAAATTAACAGCTAGAATGCCAAAGGTCTGCAATGCTGTAATTGCTGCAAATGGAGCATTCTTTGACGAAAGCAAAGTTTGAAGGAGAAAATTATTATTTCAAATAAAATCATTATTTCTAACCTTGTCAATGTCTTGACTATATTTTCTAGTCATTTTGCAACTCATTTGATAAATATAAGTGTGAGTTTTCATGGAAAACACAAAATTGTCTGGGTGACCCCAAACTTTTGAACGGTATTGTATATGTATATATATATATATATATATATATATATATACATATATATATATATATATATATATATATATATATATATATAAAAAGCAAAGGAATGGAGCAGAACTGTGAACAAATGCCTGACTAGGCTGGTGCAGGGCTTCAAGGAGTGACCTCTCCTTATGTGTTAGATATCCAAAAAAGAGAACGTGAAGCAGCACTCAAATAAAGTGAATTTATTTATCCAATATGGAACCACAATGTTTCACCTCCTCTATTTCAAGTAACTACTTGAAAATGCCTTCATAGAGGAGGTGAAACGTTGTGGTTCCATATTGGATGAATAAATTCACTTTATTTGAGTGCTGCTTCACGTTCTCTTTTTTGGAGAGAGATATATATATATATATATATATCCCATCTTTACTTCCCATATTATCTGTTTATTGTACAGTCTGCGAGTTACACTATTGTGTAGAAAGCTGCTTTGTACAATGCAAAAAGTTTGTTCTAATCTAATTACTGTGTTCAAAGGAGGAGCATATTTTATTTAACATAAGAATAGATTAGCATTACAATAAAGTTAATAGCCCATAATACTGGCTTAGTGCTTTTAATTAAATGGCGTTCATTAATATCTTTTTGTAGAGAATCTAAATGAGAATGGGCACACTTCACTACCTTTCGCAATAGGATCACATTAGAACAGAACAATATCCTCCAAGGGCTTGGAATGAAGAAATACCACTATTCTTACTTTTAGAGAGAAGGATAGGGAAAGAGTATATAAAAATATTTAAGAACGCTATCAACAATGGTCACGGATGAGAAAATATATTTGTTTCTTCTCTATTACTTAAAGGTAACCTGTCATGTTGAAAATTCAGACCAATCTGCAGGCAGTATGTTATAGATCAGGGTTTGCTGAGTATATCTTATATATAATCGGGAAGGACGAGGTGTCCGAAGCACAGTTAAGGACACCACGTGGTTTCCGAGGCACAGTTGATTGGACACCACGTCCTTGCCCGGGGCCCGTAACGAATTGTATTGTGCTGTCTGTGTTTGCGGTGGAGAGAGGACAGCACAATACAATACATTACAAACTGTGGGTCACGACTCCCTGGGGGGTTGTGTGAAGACCTCTGGGTGGTCGCGAGCCACTCACTGAGGTTCCTGTTCCAACTATATCTGTGTCGTCAGGGCGCAGATACAATTGAATTCAATGCTGGAGCAAGGAGCTGACGGCCCCTTGCTCCAGCATTCACAGTGCCGTGAGCGGCTCGGCGCAGGCAGGCTCCATGTAGTGGCATCATCGCACCTGCCTGTACCGAGTCACTTACATCACAGTGCAGAGGAGGAGAAGGATCCTCCACCCGTCGGGGGAACGGGGATAGGTAAGTAATTATGTTATTATTTTCTATAAGGCACATATGGGGGGCATTACACTGGGTATAGGGGGCATTACACTGGGTATGGGAGGGGGACTGTCTGATATGATTTCAGCTATGGGGTTGTATTATACTGTGAGGGCAGCTATGGGGGCATTATACTGTGTGGGGGCTGTTATGCGGGCATTATACTGTGGGGGCAGCTATGGGGAGCATTTATATACACTACCGTTCAAAAGTTTAGGGTCACTTAGAAATTTCCTTATTTTTGAAAGAAAAGCACAGTTTTTTTCAATGAAGATAACATTAAATTAATCAGAAATACACTCTATACATTTTTAATATGCTAAATGACTATTCTAGCTGCAAACGTCTGGTTTTTAATGCAATATCTACATAGGCGTATAGAGGCCCATTTCCAGCAACCATCACTCCAGTGTTCTAATGGTACATTGTGTTTGCTTACTGTGTTAGAAGGCTAATGGATGATTAGAAAACACTTGAAAACCCTTGTGCAATTATGTTAGCACCGCTGTAAAAAGTTTTGCTGTTTAGAGGAGCTATAAAACTGACCTTCCTTTGAGCTAGTTGAGAATCTTGAGCATTACATTTGTGGGTTCGATTAAACTCTCAAAATGGCTAGAAAAAGAGAGCTTTCATGTGAAACTTGACAGTCTATTCTTGTTCTTCAAAATGAAGGCTATTCCATGCGAGAAATTGCCAAGAAACTGCCTTCAGAGGGCAGCACAAACAGGCTCTAACCAGAGTAGAAAGAGAAGTGGGAGGCCCCGCTGCACAACTGAGCATCAAGACAAGTACATTAGAGTCTCTAGTTTGAGAAATAGACACCTCACAGGTTCTCAACTGGCAGCTTCATTAAATAGTACCCGCAAAACATCAGTGTCAACGTCTACAGTGAAGAGGCAACTCTGGGATGCTGGCCTTCAGGGCAGAGTGGCAAAGAAAAAGCCATATCTGAGACTGGCTAATAAAAGGAAAAGATTAATATGGGCAAAAGCACACAGACATTGGACAGAGGAAGATTGGTAAAAAGTGTCATGGACAGACGAATCGAAGTTTGAGGTGTTTGGATCACACAGAAGAACATTTGTGAGACGCAGAACCACTGAAAAGATGCTGGAAGAGTGCCTGACGCCATCTGTCAAGCATGGTGGAGGTAATGTGATGGTCTGGGGTTGCTTTGGTGCTGGAAAAGTGGGAGATTTGTACAAGGTAAAAGGGATTTTGAATAAGGAAGGCTATCACTCCATTTTGCAACGCCATGCCATACCCTGTGGACAGCGCTTGATTGGAGCCAATTTCATCCTACAACAGGACAATGACCCAAAGCACACCTCCAAATTATACAAGAACTATTTAGGGAAGAAGCAGGCAGCTGGTATTCTATCTGTAATGGAGTGGCCAGCGCAGTCACCAGATCTCAACCCCATAGAGCTGTTGTGGGAGCAGCTTGACCGTATGGTACGCAAGAAGTGCCCATCAAGCCAATCCAACTTGTGGGAGGGGCTTCTGGAAGCATGGGGTGAAATTTCTCCCGATTTACCTCAGCAAATTAACAGCTAGAATGCCAAAGGTCTGCAATGCTGTAATTGCTGCAAATGTAGCATTCTTTGACGAAGGAGAAAATTATTATTTCAAATAAAAATCATGATTTCTAACCTTGTCAATGTCTTGACTATATTTTCTAGTCATTTTGCATCTCATTTGATAAATATAAGTGTGAGTTTTCATGGAAAAGACAAAATTGTCTGGGTGACCCCAAACTTTTGAACGGTAGTGTATATTAACAGACCACTGCAGTATTAAATATATAACAGACCACTGCATGACTTAAGGTATGTTTGATGCCTTTGCTATCTATGACCTCCTACCACCAGTAAACCAATAAGAGACCACAACTTGAAATTGGTGTAAAGGCCACAGCAGCCATTTATTAAATACACAAACTTTTATGCAATAAAATAGCATAACCATAACATATCAGAAAAACACTTCATAAATTAACATCCTGCACTATTCCTCAAACACTCTCCAGTTAAAGGATCCTTGAAGGCACTTCAGGCATTATATTTCAAAACTCCATCCCTTGTCAGGTCTGGAACTTATGGCCCTACAGCCGTACTGCACCTGACCCGAGGGCACCAACCATCTCCAAGACCTCCCTTCCTGGGGACCCTGCCCATCAGGAATGTATGCAAAACCAGCTGGGTAACCACTCCCCAGCCCCTCCAATACTACCCAGGGTTAAATGCCCCGAGTTCTTTCCCAGCAATCTTCTATGTTGTTCTCCTTCTTCCCATTACGTGCCTTCAAAGACCCCTCCTCCTGCCGCCACGACATTCATGTGTGACACCTTACACATGAACGTCCCTCCACAACCGCAGGGCTTTTTCCAGGCCGTCTTTAATGCCCAGGGTCCACATATCCAACCCTACTTCATTCAAATGAACGCCATCCGCTCGCAGAAAGCCAATCTCAGCCCCCTCCAACTCTCTATGATGCACCACAACACCACCATTGCGAGCCACAAATTTTCCAACCACTTTGTTAACCTTCGCCCTGGCCTGATTCAAACTGTGCACCGAACGTGCCTGCCGCCAAACCCTGCGAGCAACAATATCCGACCAAATAATAATAATAATAATCAAGCCCGGAAATAATGACCATAAACGCAACAAATTCAGTTTAACGTCCCGCATCAGATCCCTAGACGATCTTATACCCAAATCATTTCCTCCAAGGTGCACGACCAAAATATCAGGAGCCCTATCTAACCCTGCGTAGAACTGGAGCTCCGGTAACAACCTGCACCACAGAATGCCCCTCAGACCCAACCATCTGACCTGAACCTCGGACTGGTCCAAACCCAACTGCCGTCCAGCCGGACGAACATCAGCCCGAACACCTCTCCAGTGCACGTATGAGTGCCCCATGATGCAGACCAAGCAGGGGCCCGCACCTAGAACAAAACAAAACAACAGTAAGGTAATAACTCAATCCCCCACCTCTAGCCCCCTGTAGATAGTGACCACCATAGAGCCTCTGTAGATAGTGCCCTACATAGAAGCCCCTGTAGATAGTGTTCCACATACAACCCTCTGTAGATAGTGCCCACATATGGACTCCAGAGCTGCACGGCAATAGTGCTAACCACTGAGCCACTGTGCTGACCTACATATAGCTTCCCCTATAGATAGTGCTCCACGTATAGCCCACCTCTGTAGATAGTGTCTCAGATATAGCTCCCCCTGTACATAGTGTCCCACATACAGTGAAGGAAATAAGGATTTGATCCCTTGCTGATTTTGTAAGTTTGCCCACTGTCAAAGTCATGAACAGTCTAGAATTTTTAGGCTAGGCTAATTTTACCAGTGAGAGATAGATTATATTTAAAAAAAAAACAGAAAATCACATAGTCAAAATGATATATATTTATTTGCATTGTGCACAGAGAAATAAGTATTTGATCCCCTACCAACCATTAAGAGTTCAGCCTCCTCCAGACCAGTTACACGCTCCAAATCAACTTGGTGGCTGCATTAACGATAGCTGTCTTAAATGGTCACCTGTATAAAAGACTCCTGTCCACAGACTCAATTAATCAGTCTGACTCTAACCTCTACAACATGGGCAAGACCAAAGAGCTTTCTAAGGATGTCAGGGACAAGATCATAGACCTGCACAAGGCTGGAATGGGCTACAAAACCATAAGTAAGACACTGGGTGAGAAGGAGACAACTGTTGGTGCAATAGTAAGAAAATGGAAGACATACAAAATGACTGTCAATCGACATCGATCTGGGGCTCCATGCAAAATCTCACCTCGTGGGGTATCCTTGATCTTGCGGAAGGTGAGAGCTCAGCCGAAAACTGCACGGGGGGAATTTGTTAATGATCTCAAGGCAGCTGGGACCACAGTCACCAAGAAAACCATTGGTAACACATTACGCCGTAATGGATTAAAATCCTGCAGTGCCCGCAAGGTCCCCCTGCTCAAGAAGGCACATGTACAGGCCCATCTGAAGTTTGCAAATGAACATCTGGATGATTCTGAGAGTGATTGGGAGAAGGTGCTGTGGTCAGATGAGACTAAAATTGAGCTCTTTTGGCATTAACTCAACTCGCCGTGTTTGGAGGAAGAGAAATGCTGCCTATGACCCAAAGAACACCGTCCCCACTGTCAAGCATGGAGGTGGAAACATTATGTTTTGGGGGTGTTTCTCTGCTAAGGGCACAGGACTACTTCACCGCATCAATGGGAGAATGGATGGAGCCATGTACCGTCAAATCCTGAGTGACAACCTCCTTCCCTCCACCAGGACATTAAAAATGGCTCGTGGCTGGGTCTTCCAGCACGACAATGACACGAAACATACAGCCAAGGCAACAAAGGAGTGGCTCAAAAAGAAGCACATTAAGGTCATGGAGTGGCCTAGCCAGTCTCCAGACATTAATCCCATCGAAAACTTATGGAGGGAGCTGAAGATCCGAGTTGCCAAGCGACAGCCTCGAAATCTTAATGATTTACAGATGATCTGCAAAGAGGAGTGGGCCAAAATTCCATCTAACATGTGTGCAAACCTCATCATCAACTACAAAAAACGTCTGACTGCTGTGCTTGCCAACAAGGGTTTTGCCACCATGTATTATGTCTTGTTTGCCAAAGGGATCAAATACTTATTTCTCTGTGCACAATGCAAATAAATATATATAATTTTAACAATGTGCTTTTCTTTTTTTATATATATATATATATATATATATATATATATATATATATATATATATATAATCTATCTCTCACTGGTAAAATTAACCTAGCCTAAAAATTCTAGACTGTTCATGTCTTTGACAGTGGGCAAACTTACAAAATCAGCAAGGGATCAAATACTTATTTCCTTCACTGTATAGCCCACCCCTGTAGACTGCACCCTACATATAGCCACCATGTAGCTAGTGCCCCACAGGTAACCCACCCCTGTATATAGTATCCCACATATAGTCCACCCCTATAGAAAGTGCCCTATATATAGCTCCCTTATAGATAGTGCTCTACATAGAGCCCACCCCTATAGTGTCTCACATATAGCTCCCCTGTATATAGTGCCCCACCTATAGACCCCCTGTAGATAGTGCCCCACATATAGAGCCCCCTGTATATATTGGCCCACATCCCTACATCTAGACCCCCCTGTATATAGTGCCCCACATATAGACCCCCCTGTATATAGTGGCCCACATCCCCACATATAGACCCCCTGCATATATCGCCCCACATTCCCACATATAGACCCCCTGTATATAGTGGCCCATATCCCCACATATAGACCCCCTGTAGATAGTGCCCCACATACAGAACCCCCTATAGATAGTGCCCCATATTTAGACCCCCCCTATATAGTGGCCCTCATCCCCACATATAGATGACACCCCCTTATAGATAGAGCCCCCAATATAGATAATGCCACTCACAGTTTTATTAGAAAAAAAAACTATAAAAACTTTTCATACTCACATGATCCCATTCCCGTGCCGTACTATGGCAATGCAGACCTGCTCTCTTCTGAGCAGGTCTGCTGGCGATACCGCTGTAGCAGCCATAACGCCTTCTAGCGGCGCCACTGGGCATATGGGAGGGGGCGTGTGGGCTGGCGGCACAGGCCCACTCAAGCCACGGGCCCCGCAGCAGGCTACAGCTGCTACTGTGGTAGTTACGCCACTGGAAACAAAAAATAATACCAATAAAAACTACAACTCGTGCCGCAAGAAATGAGCCATCACACCGCTCAATCAATGAAAAAATAAAAAAGTTATTGCTCTCATAATGTGGAGACACAAATCAAGTTTTTTTTAACAAAAAGGTTTTTTCTTTAAAAGTAGTAAAATATAAAATAAACTATATAAATTTGGTATCACCGTAATTGTATTGAGCCACAGAATAAAGTTAAGTTGTTGTTTTTCCACGCGGTGAAAGCCGTAAAAACGAAACCCCCAAAAAAATGGAGGAATCACAGTTTTTTCCAATTTCAGCCCGCAAAGAATTTGTTTTCAGTTTCCCAGTACAGTATATGGTACTTTAAATGGTGTCAATAGAAACTACAACTTCTCCCACAAATAAGCCCTCACACCAGTCTATTGACGGAAAAATAAAAAAGTTATGGCTTTTGGAAGGCTTTTAGAAGGCGGGGAGGAAAAAATGAAAAATGAAAATAAGAATCGGAAAAATGGCTGCGGCGTGAAGTTAAACTATGTTAAAAGATTTTTATTATTTTTTCCAGTGAGATTAGATGAAATGAGTTACCGTACCATCATATCCCTGTTTTATAGGAAAATTGCCTAAGTTGTAAAGATTCCTATAACAATTATAACTATGTGAAACAAATAAAAAATGTGGTAGCAAAAAGTTTGTATTAAAAGGGATTTTAAATACCCCATTATAGCGTCTTTCGGGATCTCCATAAGTTAGCTACAGTGAAAAGGGCTACATAGATCATATGGAGGGTCAAGAAAATCTATGCATTACATGGAAAACCCAGGTCCGAACCTGGCGTTGCGCCGTATTCATCAATAGGGTGTGCACCTTGTTGATGAAAATGCTCCGTCCCTTAAAGGGGTTATCCAGGTTTTTAAAATTGATGGCCTATCCTTTAGATCAATGGAGGTCCGACTCTCAGGACCCCGCCGATCATCTGTTTGAAGGGGACACAGCGATCATACTGCACATGGTTAGCAAAATCTAAATTTTTTTGAGAGTGCACAGCATACCATGTATAAAAATAATACTTAATCATTTTTTTACACAACCACCTTCACACAACTTTGCATCATAGTAATCATAGGCAAATATTATATGGAAATTCAAATTTGTGACTAAAATACATACACAAGCTGACCCCTTTTGCAAAAAAAAAAGTCCTATGCAAAGAACTGTAACATATGAGAAGTTGATACCTCACATGTCTCTTCAAAGGTGCGTGTGTTAAAAAAATGCCAAATCCATAAGAATCACTAACCAAGTTATACATGCAAATTAAATTGGGGATTCTATAGACATATATTTTTTTATTCAGTTAAACTCTAAGCCTGTGTTCACACGTCATGGTCAAATCTCATTCTTTCCCATTCTTTAAAAAAAAAATTGTGGCAATAGTTTTCCATTTGCCGTGATTCTGTGAAAATAGCAGCAACTAGCACAAATTGGCAGCAAATCGCAATTCTCTAAACTTAATCTAATGCGTTAACTAATACAGATTTTTTTTTTCAGTGGAACTAGTTGAAAACAATCATTTATGGCGACCGTCATTGGATTAAAATGTATTTTTTGACAGACGGAAATCTTTAGAAATTCTTCTCAAGTAATAATCGTTGTCGCTTTGACTGTAGGGTGTAATGGGTATTGCTAAAGAAGCGGTCAGCAATTTTTACGCTAAAGATCGGATGTAGACAGGATAGGGACCATGTAAAATGTCCAAACTACAGTATATTCATGTTTGTGTGGTGTGCAAGTGCTTGGTGCAACTTATTTGATGCCCTGATCCGGACACTGATAAACGTCTGTGTCAGAGAGTTGATAAACCGCCTATTTATGCGCAGAAGGGGAATAAGATCAGGTACTGCTCATCTTCTCACGCCTTTTCTGAAAGAAAAAAAGGACCTCCATATGAGACAATCATAGAGCATGTATGCTCTTTGATTGATAAGGGGGTGATAACATGATGAAAAGTACGAGTTACCCCTCCCGGTGGGGTTATCTACAGTCATACAGGGACAGGTGGAGTAGGATCACAGCTTCTTCTCCTCTCTCTGCATGCTGCCAGCAGGTTCCATCACTGCCTCCCCTCCTCCTCCACAAAGGCTGGAAGAATCTTGGCTTTCAAATAAGCCCAGGATCACAGCTCTAGCTACGATATAGCTTGAATTAGAGTAATTTGATGCATGGGTTGATGTGAGAGCTGCAAGTATATTCTGCTCTCACTTCTAATTCTTATGTTCAGCTAGATCATAGCTAGAGCTTATTTGAAAGCTAAGGCTCTAGCTGCGATTCAGCCTGGATATGTCCTTTTCTACTAAAGTGCCTTCCAACCAGGATGTATGAGATACGTCCTTGGCAGTGGAAAGGGTCAATAGCTTGATTGTGCAAGGCTAGTTTCAGATGGCCATTATATGGACACATTTCAGCTTCCATATTACAGCTGCAATATCCAAACCTCACACGGTTTTACTGACCAAGACTTAGATTACCATAGAACCAATGGATCCGGCATCAATATTTAATCATTGGGTGTCTAACTTCTGGCATCCCTGTCAGTCAGCTGAATTAAGGGACCTTGGTGCTTTAGTAAGGACGGCATCCCCTTCATTGTTTATATAGGTTGAGTGCTGTACATAAGGATATGACTGTGCCAAGTATTGCAGCCTAAGCAAACAAACATAAAAGATGAAGCAGCACTCTGCGGGCACTAATATTTATGCAAGCAATTAAACATATAGATTTTTCTATATTGCATTACTGCTATATTACATATATTTATCAATGTAAGCTTCTTAGTGCATATTTTGATCAAATTGTGTGAGCCCATCTGCCACAATAATGCGACCTCATACAGATGGGTCCCTATACTAAACAGACTCACCTCATACAGAGTTATATATCTTGCAAGCACAAAAGATGTAGCAGCACTCTGCAGGTTCTAAGATATATGCAAACATTGAATATATGGATAATTTTATTCCCTTAAAGAGGCTCTGTCACCAGATTTTGCAACCCCTATCTGCTATTGCAGCAGATAGGCGCTGCAATGTAGATTACAGTAACGTTTTTATTTTTAAAAAACGAGCATTTTTGGCCAAGTTATGACCATTTTTGTAGTTATGCAAATGAGGCTTGCAAAAGTCCAAGTGGGTGTGTTTAAAAGTAAAAGTCCAAGTGGGCGTGTATTATGTGCGTACATCGGGGCGTTTTTACTACTTTTACTAGCTGGGCGTTCTGAAGAGAAGTATCATCCACTTCTCTTCAGAACGCCCAGCTTCTGCCAGATCACGCTGTGACGTCACTCACAGGTCCTGCATCGTGTCAGACGAGCGAGGACACATCGGCACAAGAGGCTTCAGTTGATTCTGCAGCAGCATCGGCGTTAGCAGGTAAGTCGATGTAGCTACTTACCTGCAAACGCTGATGCTGCTGCAGAATCAACTGTAGCCTCTGGTGCCGATGTGGCCGACACGATGCAGGACCTGTGAGTGACGTCACAGCGTGATCTGGCAGAAGCTGGGCGTTCTGAAGAGAAGTGGATGATACGTCTCTTCAGAACGCCCAGCTAGTAAAAGTAGTAAAAACGCCCCGATGTACGCACATAATACACGCCCACTTGGACTTTTACTTTTAAACACACCCACTTGGACTTTTGCAAGCCTCATTTGCATAACTACAAAAATGGTCATAACTTGGCCAAAAATGCTCGTTTTTTAAAAATAAAAACGTTACTGTAATCTACATTGCAGCGCCTATCTGCTGCAATAGCAGATAGGGGTTGCAAAATCTGGTGACAGAGCCTCTTTAAGTACCATCCTATTTTGGGCTTTCAGCACCAAGCTATTTTTTCTTTATTTATTGTTTTTCCATTGCCGCATTCCAAGAGCCACAACTTTTATTTTTCTGACGACATAGCTGTATGATGGCTTCTAGTTTTGCGGGATAAGTTGCAGTTTTTATTGGCACCATTTTGGCTGAATGGGAAAAAACAACAATTCCATCATTGTTTTTTGCTATTTTATTTTACGCTGTGCGGTATAGATAAAATGTTAACTTTATTGTACCGGTCGGTACTACCATGGAGATTTTTTATGTTTTAGTACTTATGAACCATAAAAGCGAGTTTCATGAGAAAAACGGTGGAGGTGTCGGGAGTCAGATCTCCTTAATCAAATACTGATGACCCAGCCTAAGTACTGAAAACCTCTTTAAGGCACTTATTCACATCACCTTTTTGGCCTACATTGGATGTATAGGCTGGAAAAAGCTCCTGACGTATACGTTAAACATAGACTATGTCTTGAACTCTCATGACGTATCCGTTAAACGGTTGCCATTATAGCCTATAGGTGACAGATGGCACTATTAGGCATTGGTCACAGGCATCCGTCACAAATAGACTATTATCGTATCCTATTAAGGTATACATCATGAAAATCTATTGAAAAGCACATGACATTCACTAAACGGATGCATGTAACATATGCCATACAGTGGCATAAACCACATTTAGGCTCCTATGTTAAAAGAAAAAAGTATACCGTGCATTATATGTTTTTTTTTTTATAGGATTGCACTTTATGGAATAGCGTAGTTAATACAGAGCGTAGTCTAGTAGACCTATAGGTGTCTAACCGCTGGGTCTTTGACTGCAGGTAATGTGGGTAAAAAACTAATAGGGCCCCAGCTAGGGATTCAGCTATTTGTTTTTATGCCCAGCAAGGGTAGGGGTTAATAAGTTTCTTACCTCTGGCTGCTGCTCTTAGCCCCCTCCGTCCGGGGGAGGGGTTATGGTCCTTCTCCTTCCTCCCTCCTTCCTGGTGGATTTAAGGAGCTGTCTTCCGGGTCTCGGCCTCTTTTGGCCGTTACATTGCAATCTTTCTCCCTCCCGCCCCTTTTGAAAATTAATGTTAGGTGTTTTAAAAAAATAAATTAAAAAAAATTGTACCATCACAGGCATTTGTAGGGTCAGGGTAGCTGGTTTGCCTTGCGGTTAGCAATACTTCAAGGCTGCAGTGGCAGATGGCACTGCCTTCCGAGTGGGGGTTTTACTACAACTGTATTGTGTGGTATTTTGCACTTTTCTCGTGTTTTACTATTTATGTTCTGTTCATGGGTGAAATGTTCTTTTGTCGCAGCTGGCGGTTTGGTACATGACCACCTATGTCGGTAGGCCGTAATACGGGTGTTTAACTTAAAAAATGTTAAATTATTTTTGTTATATTTGTAATAAAAGCTGTGGTCAACCCCGAGTCAACGCACGTTAAAGGAACGTTCATGTTGTCCTGTGTCAATTTACTATTAGGCTATCAATATCTATGTTGTTTAATAGTTATGGTATACATGCAGTCAATACTTTTGGCCTCCTTCAGGCTAATGGAGGCACATTTAGCGTGTATGTCAGGAGCTTCTCTGACGTACACGCTAAAAGTAGGGCAAAAACGTAATGTGAATGGGACCTTAGATTAAACTTCCTGGTTATTTCTTAGAATGTATATTATAAATATAAGAATTATGAACTTCAGTTCTCGAATATTTTCTTAAGCATTCCATGATATATAGAAATACCTCTCAGCTTGACATTAATATCTCCAATTTATTAAATTGTACAGGGGGTAAAAGGATTGTTGAATGTCATCTTACTGACCTCCCACAGAAATCCTCCTTATCTTTAATTTCCAGTTGTAAATATAGAAGCAAAATCCAGTTAGAACAGATATGGCCTAGTGCATGAGACCTCATTACTGACAAAAATTGTCAGACACATTCGTTTAGCTGCAACTTTCACACAATCTGACATAATTGGAACATCTCCGGCAGATTTTATCACATTTGAACCATCACAGGGTGTAGTCCACTAACAGATATATGTGAAACAATAAACCTCGTCTTACATAATACAACACAATAGATTACAAAGGTCAAGCTAAATACTTCTTTGTCCATCAGCGTAACCACTTCTGGATTAGCATTGTTCCAGCTCGGGACTGATCTAACAATAATCCATATTATAAACGCATAGATTAAGAAAAATTATATTTTAAATACAAACTACAAACACAATTCCGATAAGCAACAGTCCGCAAAGGGAGATGGCAGGAGACAGGGCTTCTTTATGAGCACCCAGGAAGCTGTTGCTCCTAAAGTATTAGGCCTCATGCTCATGGCCATAGCTGTGTGCACGGTCCGTGACTACGGCATGGATGGGCCGCAGAGTGTCATCCGAGGGCCGTCCGCAATCACGGACCGTGCACACTGAAAATGTGAATTGACTTCAATTGCTGACCGTATAATGACATGTCCTATTTTTTTTTGGTCCGGGCTCCGGGCAATGCACTAACTATGGAAACCTCGGTCGTGTGCATTGGCCCATAGCTTAGCCTGTGTTTTATACTATCCACAATTGCTGTTCCGCAGTTGCGGATAGTATACGGCCGCAAATGCACGGTCGTGTGCATTACGCCTTAGTATTTCAGTATCATAGATGCTAGTTCTTTTCTAAACACAATTAACCCCTACTCGCACCACTCAGTAACTATACGTCACCGCGGGTGATTACTTCCCCCACGAAGATGTATAGTTACGGAGTCGGCGACAGTGTGCACCGGGAACCGGGAGGTCAGCTGTCAGAGGCAGCTGACACTCCACTCTTGCTGGCCAGCAGTCTTTTGCCGCTGATTTCGGCAAATAACCCCTTAAATGCGGCAATCAGTTGCAATCAATGGCCTCTGTGTCTGCCATGAACAGAAGCCTATCAGGACCAGCCTCTGGCTGGTCCTGATAGGCTTCCTGTCAGAGTGACAGGAAGTCACTGTGTCGTTCCCGATGCACACCGTCAGTGCGAGTGTGCATCGGGAACCGGGAGGTCAGATGTCCCCGACAGCTGACACTTCAGTGTTGCCGATCAGCAGATCATCGCTGCTGATTTAGGCAATTAACCCCTTAAATGCAGTGATCGGTTGCAATCAATGGCCTCCGTGTCTGCCATGGACGGAAGCCTATCAGGACCAGCCACTCCTCAGAGTGACAGGAAGTCACTGTGTCGTTCCCGATACACACTGTCGGTGACAGTGTGCATCGAGAACTGGGAGATCAGCTATCCCCGACAGCTGACACTCCAGTGTTACCGATCAGCGGGTCACCTCCGCTAATTTTGTCAATTAACCACTTAAATGCGGCAATCGATTATGACTGCCGCATTTAGGGGGTTTGTAACACATCGGAAGCCCCAATTCAATTGTGGGGGTTGCCATGGCAAATGGAGGCCAGACAACAGCCTCCGGGTCTGCCATGTATGGATGCCTATAGGGACCAGCCTCTGGCTGGTCCTCGTAGGCTTACTATCCGAGTGACTGTGAGGTCACACTGACAGTTGGAATACATCAGAATACTAGATAGTGTAATGTATTCTAGCAGCGATCAGGGCTGCAGGTAAAAAAAAAAGTTAAAAAGTTACTAAAAATGTTTTATAAAAGTGTAAAAAGAAAAGGTTTTTTTCCCTATAATAAGCCTTTTATTATAGGGAAAAAATAAAAATGTTTAAAAAAAGTACACATATTTCATATCAACGTGTTTGTAACGACCCAAACTATAAAACTATAATGTTATTTTTCACACACGGGGAACAATTAAAAAAAACTATGCCAGCATCGCTCTTTTTTGGTCACCCCCCCCTCCCAAGATATAGAATAAAAAGTGATCAAAATGTCGCATGTACCCCAAAGTACCAATAAAAATCTCACACCCGTCCTGCAAAAAAAAAGCCCTTACACAGCTTTTTTGACTGAAAAATAAAAAAGTTATGGCTCTCAGAATATGGCAACACAAAAAAATAAATAATTTTATAAATATGTGATTTTATTGTGCAAACGCTGCAAAACATAAAAAAAACTATATACATATGGTCTCGCACAATAAAGTAAAATTTAATTTATTGCGCACGGTGAACGCCGTAAGAAATAAAGAAGGTAAAATGCCAAAATCGCTGTTTTTTTGTTCACCATAGCTCAAAATTTTTTTTAATAAAAAGTGATCAAGAAGTAGTATGTACCATAAAATTGTACCAATAAAAGCTACAGCTCATCCCGCTAAAAATAAGCCTTCACACCGCTCAATCGACCAAAAAATAATAAAGTTATGCCTCTGAGAATGTGATGATACAAAACATTTTTTTTTAACCAATATTCTTTTCTTTGTAAAAGTAGTCAAATATAAAAAACCTATATACATTTGGTATCATCGTAAATGTATTGAGATGCAGAATAAAGTTAAGTTGTCGTTTTCACCGCACGGTGAAAGACGTAAAAACAAAACCCAAAAAGCAATGGAGGAATCCGTTTTTTCCAATTTCAGCCCGCAAATATTTTTTTTTCAGTTTCCCAGTACATTATATGGTACTTTAAATGGTGTCAATAGAAATTACCGCTTCTCCCACAAAAAATAAGCCCTCACACTGCTCCATTGACGGAAAAATGAAAACGTCATGGCTCTTGGAAGGCTGAGAGTGAAAAATGAAAAAGCAAAAAAGGATCAGTCCTGAATGGGTTTATTAATTTATAATAAAAAAAACATTTATGACCACGTATGGGGTATTGCCGTACTCTAGAGAAATTGATTTACAAAGGTTGGGCGGCTTTTTCTCTTTTATCCCTTGTGAAAAAAAATTAAATTCAACAAAAATGTTGATATTAATTTTCACGGCCTAATTCCACTAATTTCTACAAAAAAACCTGTGGTGTCAAAATGCTAACTAAACCCCTAGAAAAATTCCTTGAGGGGTGTAGTTTCCAAAATGGGGTAACTTTTGGGGGGTTTCCACTCTTTTGGTCCCTCCTGAGCCCTGCTTCTGAGCTCTGCCATGGATCAAACATCAGTTTATAGGGAGAAATTGCTTTACAAATTTTGGGGTGCTTTTTCTCCTTTATTCCTTGTAAAAATGAAAAATTCTATGTTTTAGCAGAAAAAAAGTAGATTTTCATCTTCACAGACTATTTCCACAAAATTCTGCAAAAAAACTGTGGGGTCAAAATGCTAATTATACCCCTAGAAAAACTCCTTGAGGGGTGTAGTTTCCAAAATGTGGTCACTTTTGGGGGGTTTCCACTGTTTATGCACCACAATACCTCTTCAAACCTGACATAGTGCCTAAAATATTTTCCTAAAAAAAAAGGGGCCGCAAAATCCTCTAGGTGCTCCTTTGCTACTGAGGCCGGTGCTTCAGTCCATTAGCGCACTAGGGCCAGATATGGGATATTTCCTAAAACTGCAGAATCTGGGCAATAAATATTGAGTTGCGCTTCTCTGGTAAAACTTTCTGTGTTACAGAATTTTTTTTATTACAAGTGAATTTCGCTTAAAAGGGTTAAAATATTTCCTGAATGCTGTTTTAAATACTTTGAGGGGCACAGTTTACAAAATGGGGTGATTTATGGGGACTTTCTAATATATTAGGGCATGTTCAGACGTGGCGGAATTTTTCTGCTGCAAATGTTGAGGCATTTACGCAACAAATCTGCACCAACATTTGCATTTTTGACAGGTAATTCAGACGTTGCAGATATCACAGCGGACTTGCCACAGACTTCAGTTTTTGCAGTGCAAAGGCTGAAATCCGCAGTGAAATTCCGCTTCTTCTCCGCAATGGAAAGTGCATGCTAGTGCATGCTGCGGAGGGAAAAATCTGCACCGCAGCCTAATTTCCGCAAAGTAATTTTCTGCAATGTCTGAACTAACTTTCCTAAAAATGTATAGAAACAAATGAAAAAAACGGCCGCAGCAGAATTTCACTGTCTGAACGTGCCCTAAGGCCCTCAAAGCAACTTCACAACTGAACTGGTCCTTGAAAAAATAGCCTTTCGACATTTTCTTGAAAATGTGAGAAATTGCTGTTAAAGTTCTAAACCTTGTAACATCCTAGAAAAATAAAAGGATGCTTAAAAAATTATGCCAATCTAAAGTAGACTTATGGGAAATGTTAATTAGCAACTATTTTGTGTGGTACTACTACTATCTGTTTTATAAGCAGATACATTTAAATTTAGAAAATAATAATTTGTGAAAATTTTCTCTAAAATTGGACGGTTTTCACAAATAAACATTGAATTTATCAACCAATTTTTTTCACTAACATAAAGTACAATATGTCACGAGAAAACAATCTCAGAATTGCTTGGATAGGTAAAAGCATTCCAAAATTATTACCACATAAAGCGACACATGTCACATTTGAAAAAATTGTCTGTGTCCACAAGGCCAAAATAGGCACAGTCCTAAAGGGTTAAAGACTATGAAAATTCTCAAATACTTTTTCTTTTTTTGCTAAAACAATGTATTATAGTGTTTAGTGCTACATTGTAATTTTTTTACTATTTGAGATAGAAAGTCTATGAGCCCGTACTCCGATACATCGGCTTTCTGGAAAAAGCCAAACAGAAACGAAGCGGCTGAGCGCTCACACAAGCACTTATGCCGCTTCGTTTTAGCAATTGGTGGTAGTCTCAGTGCTCGGACCCCCACCAATCAAAACTTCTGACATGTCACTATAACATGATAGAAGTTTGTCAAACGTTTAGTTACCCTTGAAGTTAGTGTACAATGAAAGGGAACGTCTTGATCTGCTATAGGTTGCAGCATATGTGTACTGTATAAAATGTGCCATGAATAATTGTTATGGAACTTATTACATTTTAGAACAACATAAGTATCCATATAAACCAATAGGACAAGTACTGGAAACGTAAGAGTCACAATCTGCCTTAAAATTACAACTCCTGAATATAACAAGGGTCTAATACTTTTATTTATATTTTTGGTTTGGACCCTATTCGGATTTGCATTTGTCTGTACACGGCTGTATGGCAGTTCATGGAGGCTGTACGACTTTTTAGTACGGAGATATACAACCTCTGTCCACTGCTGCACAGACTTTGTTGGGTGCAATTCTACCAGTAAAGAATACATCCGTACATACGGAATCTGATGGATATGCCACAATCACAGAAGAAACATCTGTTGCCACATTGGTCCCTTTTGAGGACATTTACCATATGCTTTTTTTGACCATTAAGGACTACTTGCCGTAAATGTATAATGGGCGGTCCTGGTCCTTGGACTCTTATCAATGCATCTTTACAGCGCTGGTTTAAGCTGGCTGCCTGATCGAATGTTCGGTATCTTACTGGCTGTCAGAGACTGCTAAGAACCCTGGAGAGAAGACATTTATGACCTCTATGATTTCATATATAGCATAACCCGCCGGGTGTCAGCTGTATATTACAGCTGACACCCTGCTGTAATGGCCAGGACCGTAACAAGTCGACGATCCGGCCGATTGATCCCTCTAGGGGTTTGTTAGCCGACCGGCAACCCAGCGACACGATCGATGGGGAGCCGATGGTTGGTATGGCAATCCTCTAGGTGCTCTTTTGATTCTTAGGCCTGTGTTTCCGTTCAATAGCACACTAGAATCACATGTGGCATATTTATAAAAACTGCAGAATCTGGGTAATACATTTTTAGTTGGATTTCTCTTACAGAAAAAAATGGATTAAAAATGTATTTCTGCAAAAAAAAAAAAAATTATTTGTAAATTTCACCTGTACTTTGCTTTAATTCCTGTGAAACGCCTAAAGGGTTAAGAAATTTTCTAAATGCTGTTTTGAATACTTTGAAGGGTGCAGTTATTAAAATGGGGTGATTTATGGGAGTTTTTATTGTATGGGCCCCTCAAAGCCACTTCAGAACTGAACTGGTCCCTGAAAAAATAGCCTTTTGAAATTTTCTTTCAAATGTGAGAAATTTCTGCTAAAGTTCTAAGCCTTGTAACGTCTTAGAAAAATAAAAGGATGTTTATAAAATGATGCCAATCTAAAGTAGATATATGGGAAATGTTAATTAGCAACTTGTTTGTGTGAGATTACTATTTGTCTTACAAGCAGATACATTTCAATTTATAAAAATGCTAACGTTTGCAATTTTTCGCTACATTTTGGCGTTTTTCACAATTAAATATTGATTGTATCGACCAAATTTTACCACTAACATAAAGTCCAATGTGTCACAAAACAAAACAATCTCAGAATCGCTTAGGTAGGTAAAATAATTTCAAAGTTATTACAACATAAACTGACACACGTCGGATTTGAAAAATGAGGCTCTGTCAGGAAGGTCAAAACTGGCTGCAGCGGTAAGGGGTTAAACAAATGCCTGTGGTCACCCCTATAGTTGAGCAACTTTTTGTACTTGCCATATTTGCCAAACCAAAAATTTAAAAATAGTAAAATATTACAGATCAGTATAATAGTTATTATAAAGCAGCAGGCCTACCTGTAAAGGATCTGCCAGACACAGCTTCTGTGTCAACGCCCATAGGTAATCAGTCTGCACCTGCTTCTATGTCTGTGAGACTGACTCCATCTTCCACCACTCAGGATGGCAGGCTTAGGAGTGGGAGAGCCTATCACAGCCTGGCCAGACGGAGCTAGCTCCCGCCCTCTGTCTATTTATACCTGCCTTTCCTGTTCCTCCTTTGCTTGTGATTCTTCTCTGCTGGTTTCCTGGCCCTGCTGCAGCTTCTTGAACTACTGACCCTCTGCTTGTTATTGACCTTGGCTTTACTGTCCACTCTTCTGCTCTGCGTTTTGTACCTCGCTCATCTCCTGTTTTGACTCGGCTCGTTCACCCCGCTTGTTGCTCACGGTGTTCCCGTGGGCAACTTCCCCATTTCCCCGGCTTCTTTGTACCCTTGTCTGTTTGTCTGTCGTGCACCTATTGAGTGTAGGGACCGTCGCCCAGTAGTGGGTATCGACTCCACTCCTCTTGCTAATGGTTATTTTACACAGCATACCCCTGTTTTTGAACTCCTTGTTGGCTCCATGCATTTGGAGCAGTGCTCTGTACTGGTGAGGCAGGGATTATCATCCGATTTGGTTTTAGGCCTTCCCTGGTTGCAGTTGCATAATCCCACGTTTGACTGGAATACTGGGGATCTTACCAAATGGGGTAATGAATGCATGACGTCATGTTTTTCTGTTAATTCTATTTCTCCCCCTGAGGAGGTGAACACTCTACCTGAGTTTGTTCAGGACTTCGCTGATGTTTTCTCTAAAGAGGCCTCCGAAGTGTTACCTCCTCATAGAGAATACGATAGCGCAATTGATTTAGTACCAGGAGCTAAGCTCCCTAAGGGTAGGGCTGGGTCTAAAAATATTAAGGCTGATGCACTGTCACGTAGCTTCATGGCCAGCCCTCCTTTGGAGGAAGATCCTGCTTGTGTTTTGCCTCCAGGTACAATCATTTCCTCTATTGATTCTGATTTAGTCTCTGAAATTGCGGCTGATCAAGGTTCAGCTCCCGGGAATCTTCCTGAGAACAAGTTGTTTGTTCCCCTGCAATTCCGGCTATGGGTACTTAGGGAAAATCATGACTCCGCACTATCTGGTCATCCAGGCATCCTGGGTACCAAGCACCTCTTTGCCAGAAACTATTGGTGGCCTGGGTTGCCTAAAGACGTTAAGGCCTACGTCGCCGCTTGTGAAGTTTGTGCTAGGTCCAAGACTCCCAGGTCCCGACCAGCGGGTTTGCTATGTTCTTTGCCCATTCCCCAGAGACCTTGGACCCATATCTCCATGGATTTTATCACCGATTTGCCTCCATCTCAAGGCAAGTTGGTGGTGTGGGTTGTAGTAGACCGCTTCAGTAAGATGTGCCACTTTGTGACCCTTAAGAAACTACCCAATGCTAAGACGTTAGCTACCTTGTTTGTCAAACACATCCTGGGTCTCCATGGGGTCCCTGTCAATATTGTTTCGGACAGAGGGGTACAATTTGTTTCATTGTTTTGGAGAGCCTTCTGTAAAAAGTTGGAGATTGATCTGTCCTTCTCCTCTGCCTTCCATCCTGAAACTAATGGCCAAACTGAGAGGACTAATCAGTCTCTAGAACAATATTTAAGGTGTTTTATCTCTGACTGTCAATATGATTGGGTCTCATTCATTCCCCTCGCCAAATTTTCCCTTAATAACCGGGTCAGTAACTCGTCAGGGGTCTCCCCCTTTTTCTGTAATTTTGGGTTTAATCCACGGTTCTCCTCCGTTTCACCTGGTAGTTCCAACAATCCCGAGGTAGAGGTCGTTCATCGGGAAGTGTGCACAGTCTGGGCCCAGGTTCAGAAGAACCTGGAGGCGTCCCAGAGCATACAGGAGACTCAGGCAGATAGAAGACGTTCTGCTGGCCCCTTGTTTGTGGTCGGGGATCTGGTGTGGCTATCGTCAAAAAATTTGCGCCTTAAAGTCCCGTCCAAGAAGTTTGCTCCCCGGTTTATAGGGCCGTACAAGGTCATTGGGGTCCTCAACCCTGTCTCCTTCCGACTGGAGTTACCCCCGTCTTTTCGAGTACACGACGTGTTTCATGCCTCCCTCCTTAAACGCTGCTCCCCGTCCTTGGCTCCCTCGAGGAAACCTCCGGTCCCTGTTCTCACCCCTGAGGGGGTAGAATTCGAGGTGGCCAAGATTGTGGACAGCAGGATGGTCCAAGGCTCACTCCAGTACCTGGTCCATTGGAGAGGATACGGGCCGGAGGAGAGGACTTGGGTACCCGCCCGGGATGTTCACGCTGGGGTATTGGTCAGGAGGTTCCACCTTCCTTTCCCCAATAAACCAGGTCCACCTAGAAAGGGTCCGGTGGCCCCTCATAAAAGGGGGGGTACTGTAAAGGATCTGCCAGACACAGCTTCTGTGTCAACGCCCATAGGTAATCAGTCTGCACCTGCTTCTATGTCTGTGAGACTGACTCCATCTTCCACCACTCAGGATGGCAGGCTTAGAAGTGGGAGAGCCTATCACAGCCTGGCCAGACGGAGCTAGCTCCCGCCCTCTGTCTATTTATACCTGCCTTTCCTGTTCCTCCTTTGCTTGTGATTCTTCTCTGCTGGTTTCCTGGCCCTGCTGCAGCTTCTTGAACTACTGACCCTCTGCTTATTATTGACCTTGGCTTAACTGTCCACTCTTCTGCTCTGCGTTTTGTACCTCGCTCATCTCCTGTTTTGACTCGGCTCGTTCACCCCGCTTGTTGCTCACGGTGTTCCCGTGGGCAACTTCCCCATTTCCCCGGCTTCTTTGTACCCTTGTCTGTTTGTCTGTCGTGCACCTATTGAGTGTAGGGACCGTCGCCCAGTTGTACCCCGTCGCCTAGGGCGGGTCGTTGCAAGTAGGCAGGGACTGAGTGGCGGGTAGATTAGGGCTCACCTGTCTGTCTCCCTACCCGGTCATTACACTACCATTAGCCATGAGGCGTTTTTGCTGTGAATGAGTGAATATTCTTGCATGTATATATTCCGTGATTGATAATACAAATTTCACCACTTATTATTTTCCGTCAAAGCAAATTCCAAATTTGGATTCTAGAATCAGCATGAAAGTGATTTTTTTAAAATGTGCTCATCATATTCTGTGCTAACTTCAGAGGTGTAAATGCAATATTTGTAAAAAAAAAAAAAAAAGCCCCCAGAGACCGGCTGCAATTGCTACCTCTGACCCTTTAGCGCTACGTCCCTGGCAACATTTACAGTTCTTATAATAAGAGAGGGCATTGAAGAAAATGCTGAATGTGGGAATGATTTATATTTTTTCTTATTATATGAGAAGAGCACAGATAAAGAATTTTATACCCCACAAACTTTTTCAGAATGTATAAGTCTTACCAAGAAATTGCGATATTCCTACTGATGCCATCAGTGATCTGTACTTAAATTCCATTGAGATTAGTCTAAAGATTCATTACTTCAGCTGGGTTCTAAATTATGGCCAAACATAATATTATCCGATAACACACCCAGTATAAGATAACCATCCTAAGAGAGCAGGACTGGCCATTGACATTTACAACACATTCCTGAGGAATCTATCCAGTGTGATTCCTTTGATTATAGTCTGGATATAGGTGGGGAATGGAATGAAAAGGCAATGATTAAATAACAGACTTACAAAAGTTACAAAAAACAATTCATACTGTTCTTCCATAAGATATGTGGTAATACAAGCAACTTCCGAACTCATACTGTGCACAGTCATTTAGCTTAAAATCAGGGTAATAAAATATCATGGACCACAAATGTGCTAACAAACAAAGTAGGTGCCCTGAAGTTCAAGGCCATAGAGTGGGAAGAAATGAACTACCAAAATAACATTTTACAATCGAAATGTTAAACTATATTTTGTGCCTACACTACAAAACTTGATATTTTTAAAATGGATTTGTGGAATGTCTTACTTTACGTTAATGCTAATGGGATTATTCGGGAAGTGACCGTTTTTAGTAGGGGCTGCAACTTAAATAAACCAAAAAAGCAATACTTACCTATCCTTGCCCCCGGCATTCCAGGACTTAGGCTCCGGCGGCACTACTGGTGGTTGTTTACATGTACGTAGCATGTGGCGGCTGCAGCCAATCAAAGGGCTTAGCAGTCATGTATTGTATTTCTGCCATTATATCAGAAAAACGATTCGTCACCAGAGAGCCCCGCAGAGCTCTCTGACTGGCTGCAGTGGTTACATTCTATGTGCATGTAAACAACCACCAGGAGCGCAGCCGAAGCTTCAGCGCTGGATCATTTATTTCATTTGCAGCACCTACTAAAAAAAAATGACTACCCGGCTAACCCCCTTTAAGATAATATTATCCTAAAAACTGATCCTCACTTAGTGAAGCTTAATATCTAAACCTAGCAGATCAGTGGGCCAAGTATTTGGGTTTTATATGTATGTGGGATCTCAAGGGGGTTAGGAGTAGGGGAATAGCTTGAGGGGATGCTGTGGAACCAATTGCACCTGGGCCCTGATGCCTTAAGAAGACCCAAAGGCCACTTTACCACATAAGAAAACACCTGTAATGGCCGGAAGGAGGTGAAGGGAAAGTGAGCCCTAATCTACCCACCGCCCTGTCCCTGCCTACTTGCAACGACCCGCCCTAGGCGACGAGGTACAACTGGGCGGCGGTCCCTACGCTGTCTAAGTGCACAGGGAAACAAACAGGGAACATGCAAGGGAAGGGGCAGTAGCCACGGAACGCCACGAGGAAACGGAGCGGCGAAACGGACAGTCAGGACCAGGACGAAGTGAGTACACCCAAGCGGGCAAGGAGACAGAAGCAAGCCAGGGGCAAAGCAAAGCAGGTCAAGCAGAACTGCAGCAAGGCAGAAGCACGGCAGAAGCAGGCTGGAGCAAGCAGCAGTGGGGCCAGGAATCCAAAAGAATTACAAGCACTGAGGGAGAGAACAGGGCAGGTAATAAAGGACAGGGGGCGGAGCTAACTCCGACAGACCAGGCCGCGATAGGCTCTCCCACTCCTGAGCCTGCCACCCTGGTTGGTGGGAGATGGTGTCAGTCGAACAGGTCTGGCCTCAGGTGTGGATTGATTAATCCCAGGAGTATACCTAGATGAAGTACCTGGCAGATCCCTAACAGTACTCCCCCTTTTATGAGGGGCCACTGGACCCTTACTAAGGGGACCCGGTTTAGTGGGGAAGAGAAGGTGGAACCTCCTGATCAATACCCCAGCGTGAACATCACGGGCAGGTACCCAAGTCCTCTCCTCCGGCCCGTATCCTCTCCAATGGACCAGGTACTGGAGGGAGCCCTGGACCATCCTACTGTCCATAATCCTGGCCACCTCGAATTCCACCCCCTCAGGGGTGAGAACGGGAACAGGAGGTATCCTCGAGGGGGACCAGGACGGGGAGCAGCGTTTAAGGAGGGAGGCATGGAAGACGTCATGTATGCGAAATGATGGGGGGAGCTCCAGACGGAAGGATACAGGGTTGAGGACTTCAATGATCTTATAAGGTCCAATAAATCGGGGAGCAAACTTCCTGGACGGGACCTTAAGGCGCAAGTTCCTGGACGACAACCAGACCAAATCCCCGACGACAAACCGGGGGTTAGCAGAACGTCTACTATCCGCCTGAATCTTTTGTGCGCTCTGGGACGCCTCTAGGTTCTTCTGAACCTGGGCCCAGACAGTGCACAGTTCCCGATGAACATCCTCTACCTCAGGATTATTGGAACAACCAGGGGAGACGGAGGAGAATCTTGGGTTAAACCCGAAATTACAGAAAAACGGGGAGACCCCTGACGAGTTACTGACCCGGTTATTCAAGGAAAATTCAGCAAGGGGAAGGAATGAGACCCAATCGAATTGACAGTCAGAGATGAAACATCTTAAATATTGTTCCAGGGATTGGTTGGTCCTTTCCGTTTGGCCATTAGTTTCGGGATGGAAGGCGGAGGAGAAGGACAGATCAATCTCCAACTTTTTACAAAAAGCTCTCCAAAATAAGGAAACAAATTGTACCCCTCTGTCAGAAACGATATTGACTGGGGCCCCATGGAGACGCAGGATGTGTTTCACAAACAAAGAAGCTAACGTCTTGGCGTTAGGTAGCTTCTTAAGGGGCACAAAGTGGCACATCTTGCTGAAGCGGTCGACTACCACCCACACCACCGACTTGCCCTGAGATGGAGGCAAATCGGTGATAAAATCCATGGAGATATGGGTCCAAGGTCTCTGGGGAATGGGCAAGGAACGTAGTAGGCCCGCAGGTCGGGACCTAGGGGTTTTGGACCTAGCGCAAACCTCACAAGCGGCGACGTAAGCCCTAACGTCTTTAGGCAACCCAGGCCACCAATAGTTTCTGGTAATGAGGTGTTTGGTGCCCAAGATGCCAGGATGACCAGATAGAGCGGAGTCATGGTTTTCCCTGAGTACCCTCAGCCGGTATTGCAGGGGAACAAACAGTTTGTCCCCAGGGACGTTCCCGGGAGCTGCACCCTGATCAGCCGCAATATCAGAAGCTAAATCAGAATCCGTGGCAGAGACGATTATACCAGGGGGTAAAATACAAGCAGGATCCTTCTCAGAAGGAGGATTGGCCATGAAACTACGTGACAGAGCATCAGCCTTAATATTCTTGGACCCAGCCCTATAGGTAACCAAGAAATTAAATCTGGTAAAGAATAGTGCCCACCGAGCTTGTCTAGGATTAAGCCTCCGGGCCGATTCTAGGAAAACCAGATTCTTGTGATCCGTAAGGACCGTTACCTGGTGTCTGGCCCCCTCCAGGAAGTGCCGCCACTCCTCAAAAGCCCATTTAATGGCTAGAAGTTCGCGGTTGCCAATATCATAGTTACTCTCCGTGGGCGAAAACTTCCTAGAGAAGTAAGCACAGGGGTGGAGATGGGTGAGGGAGCTGGTACCCTGGGACAAGACGGCCCCCACTCCGACCTCGGATGCGTCAACCTCCACAATAAATGGCTCCTCTTGGTTGGGCTGAATCAGCACGGGGGCCGAGATAAAGCACTTCTTGAGGGTCTCAAAGGCCAGGACGGCCTCAGGGGGCCAATGGAGGATATCAGCACCCTTGCGGGTAAGGTCCGTAAGAGGCTTAGCGACGACCGAGAAGTTGGCAATAAATCTCCTGTAATAGTTGGCGAACCCTAAAAAACACTGTAACGCCTTAAGGGAGGCAGGTTGGACCCATTCCGCCACAGCCTGAACCTTGGCAGGGTCCATGCGGAATTCATGAGGAGTGAGGATTTGCCCTAAAAATGGTATCTCCTGTACCCCAAAGACACATTTTTCAGTCTTAGCAAACAGATTATTCTCCCGAAGGACCTGGAGCACCTTCCTGACATGCTCCACGTGGGAGGACCAGTCCTTGGAAAACACCAGTATGTCATCAAGGTACACAACAAGAAAATTACCTAGGTACTCTCTCAGGATTTCATTAATAAAATTCTGGAAGACAGCAGGGGCATTACACAACCCAAAGGGCATGACCAGGTATTCGAAATGACCCTCGGGTGTGTTGAACGCAGTTTTCCACTCATCCCCCTCTTTGATGCGGATAAGGTTATATGCCCCCCGTAGATCGAACTTAGAAAACCATTGGGCTCCCTGAACCTGATTAAAAAGATCCGGAATCAAAGGAAGTGGGTACTGGTTCCTTACGGTGACCTTATTCAGGTTACGATAATCAATGCACGGCCTAAGACCACCATCCTTCTTCCCCACGAAGAAGAAGCCAGCACCTACAGGAGAAGTCGAGGGGCGAATGAAACCCTTGGCCAGGCATTCTTGGATATACACCCTCATGGCTTCACGTTCAGGACATGAAAGATTAAATATCCTACCCTTAGGAAGCTTGGCACCAGGCACCAAATCGATAGCGCAATCGTAATCTCTATGGGGGGGCAACACCTCGGAGGCCTCCTTAGAAAACACATCGGCGAAGTCCTGAACAAACTCAGGAAGCGTGTTTACCTCCTCCCGGGGAGAAATAGAGTTAACAGACAGACATGACATAAGACATTCATTACCCCATTTGGTGAGATCCCCAATATTCCAATCAAACGTGGGATTATGCAACTGCAACCAGGGAAGGCCTAAAACCAGATCAGACGATAATCCCTGCATCACCAGTACAGAGCACTGCTCCAAATGCATGGAGCCAACAAGGAGTTCAAAAACAGGAGTATGCTGAGTAAAATAACCATTAGCAAGGGGAGTTGAGTCGATTCCTACTACAGGGATAGGATAAGGTAAATCAATACAAGGCATCTTTAGAGACATAGCAAATTCCGCAGACATGATATTAGCAGATGACCCTGAATCCACGAAAGCACTGCCCGTGGCAGCCCGGCCAGCAAACGAGACCTGAAAGGGAAGCAAAATTTTATTGCGTTTCACATTAACGGGAAATACCTGTGCGCCCAAGTGACCTCCCCGATGATCACTTAGGCGCGGAAGTTTTCCGGCTTCTTATTCTTGCGCCTGGGACAGGTGTTCAGTAGATGCTTGTCGTCCCCACAGTAGAAGCAGAGACCATTCATTCTGCGAAACTCCCTACGTTGTCGAGGGGACATGGAGGCCCCGAGTTGCATAGGTACCTCCGAGTCCTCCGTGGAGGGGCGAGGAGACGGGACCTCGGGGGGGATCGCAGAAAAGTCAGAGGGGAGCACACTGAAGCGTTCTAGCTGACGTTCCCTGAGACGTCGGTCAAGTCGTACTGCTAGGGCCATAACCTGGTCAAGGGAGTCAGACGAGGGGTAGTTAACCAGCAGATCCTTCAGGGCGTCAGATAATCCTAACCTAAACTGGCACCTTAGGGCCGGATCGTTCCACTGAGAAGCTACGCACCACTTCCTAAAATCAGAACAGTATTCCTCAACCGGTCTCCTACCCTGACGTAAGGTCACCAGCTGACTCTCGGCTAAGGCAGTCCTGTCAGTCTCGTCGTAAATGAGGCCGAGGGCAGAGAAAAAACGATCAACAGAGGAAAGTTCAGGGGCGTCAGGAGCCAAGGAGAAGGCCCACTCTTGGGGCCCTTCCTGGAGTCGGGATATGATGATACCCACCCGCTGGTTCTCGGAACCTGAGGAGTGGGGCTTTAGGCGGAAATACAGTCTGCAACTCTCCCGGAAGGAGAGAAACGTCTTACGGTCCCCTGAGAACCGGTCAGGTAACTTGAGGTCGGGTTCTAGAGGTGAGGTGAGGGGTACTACTAAAGCAGCGTCACCCTGATTGACCCTTTGGGCCAGGGCCTGGACCTGTAGGGAGAGGCCCTGCATCTGCTGGGCCAGGGTCTCAAGGGGGTCCATGATAGCGTCAGCGTAGGAGAAATGGTAGACTAGGTAAGGGCTTGTAATTATGTAATGGCCGGAAGGAGGTGAAGGGAAAGTGAGCCCTAATCTACCCACCGCCCTGTCCCTGCCTACTTGCAACGACCCGCCCTAGGCGACGAGGTACAACTGGGCGGCGGTCCCTACGCTGTCTAAGTGCACAGGGAAACAAACAGGGAACATGCAAGGGAAGGGGCAGTAGCCACGGAACGCCACGAGGAAACGGAGCGGCGAAACGGACAGTCAGGACCAGGACGAAGTGAGTACACCCAAGCGGGCAAGGAGACAGAAGCAAGCCAGGGGCAAAGCAAAGCAGGTCAAGCAGAACTGCAGCAAGGCAGAAGCACGGCAGAAGCAGGCTGGAGCAAGCAGCAGTGGGGCCAGGAATCCAAAAGAATTACAAGCACTGAGGGAGAGAACAGGGCAGGTAATAAAGGACAGGGGGCGGAGCTAACTCCGACAGACCAGGCCGCGATAGGCTCTCCCACTCCTGAGCCTGCCACCCTGGTTGGTGGGAGATGGTGTCAGTCGAACAGGTCTGGCCTCAGGTGTGGATTGATTAATCCCAGGAGTATACCTAGATGAAGTACCTGGCAGATCCCTAACAACACCGGTGTTATAAACTGCACATAGTAGGTGGGGGCCTGTTACAGATTTTTCATTAGGCCCGGAAGGTTTAAGTTATAGCTCTGGTAAGGAAAAAAAAAATCTGATAGCTGCTTACTGCTTTCGTTTTATCCCTTCTTAATTAACCGTCTTTATAGAAATACTCGTTGCTCAGCAGACATATGTATTTAGGTTGTGAAAGATGACAGGAAATTGTCAATGCAGTGGCAAATGGTGCACTGTAAATCTGAAATATCAGACAATGTCTGGGCAAAGAGTAGGGTTAAATGAGGTAGTTGGAGAGACTTTTTTTGTGTCTTCCCTATATTACGTAGAAATCACTGTACTGATCTAATAAGATAGAACAAATATGATTAAGAAAAATTTCAACCTGATCAGACTTTAAAATGTAAAAAAACTCTTATGCAACCAAACTTAAAGGCTATGTCCACCTTCGCAACCAATTAAAACATTAACTAAAGGAAGAAACATAAATTCTGTAGGAGTAGTACACAAATGAAAGGGATTACACTGCAGGATCAGACCTCACTGGGTTTGTAGTCTGCAACCATGGAGACACAGATCTTCATAGGAGCTGTAGATATCAAACAAAATTATATTTTTAATTAAGACTATATGCTAAATTTTTCTATTTTATTTTAGATGCATTGGAACAATTAAAATAATCCTATGTTGTCTGGGTTGTGAGGGTAAGAAGGAATCGGGGACTCAGGACACCTGTTCTAGTGAATGCTGGGGTCCCAGTGATTAATCATTAATCACCTTTAATCACCTTTCCCGTCCATAGGTGCTAAATGTGATTGACGGTAAAAAACATTTTAAGCTCAAATGCCGCTAGAACCTATCGTTTGTCTCAACAACCCCTGTTCTCCACCATGTCCTTCTCTATCCCAAGATTCAATTTAAAATTTCATTGACCAAGCAGGTACTTCAGTATTTAACGTACCTACCATGCATGCTGACATTGACATTTATAGCACCTACTTTGACTACTACAATGTTACCTCTACCCATGCTTTAACCCATACCGAAGACCATGCGAAAAGGGGGTCTTATAAGTGTAGCTCCTAAGTGAAATTTGGAAGTGAAATATAGTTTTGGGTAAAAACTTGATGGATTCACTCTTACTTTTGAGTCTAATATTGGCCTTTTATATTGCACTTAAAAGGCGTTGTCTCATGAAGGCAACCCTTTCCATATGCCCTATTAGCAGGGGCGTAACTAGGAAAGACTGGGCCCCAGAGCAAACTTTTGACTGGGGCCCCCCCTCCCCTGGGTGTCACAAAACCCCCCCTTGTAGATAGTGCCTTTTTTACAGCCCCCCCCTGTAGATAACGCCATACAGCCCCCTGTAGATAACGCCATACAGCCCCCTCTATAGATAACGCCATACAGCCCCCTCTATAGATAATGCCATACAGCCCCCCTGTAGATAACGCCATACAGCCCCCTCTGTAGATAACGCCATACAGCCCCCCTGTAGATAACGCCATACAGAGTCCCCCCTGTAGTTAACGCCATACAGCCCCCTCTGTAGATATCTACAGAGGGGGCTGTATGGCGTTATCTACAGAGGGGGCTGTATGGCATTATCTACAGGGGGGACTCTGTATGGCGTTATCTACAGAGGGGGCTGTATGGTGTTATCTACAGGGGGGCTGTATGGCGTTCTCTACAGGGGGTCTGTATGGCGTTATCTACAGAGGGGGCTGTATGGTGTTATCTACAGGGGGAGCTGTATGGCGTTATCTACAGGGGGGTCTGTATGGCGTTATCTACAGAGGGGGCTGTATGGCGTTATCTACAGGGGGTCTGTATGGCGTTATCTACAGAGGGGGCTGTATGGCGTTATCTACAGGGAGGGCTGTATGGCGTTATCTACAGAGGGGGCTGTATGGCGTTATCTACAGGGGGGTCTGTATGGCGTTCTCTACAGGGGGGTCTGTATGGCGTTCTCTACAGGGGGGGCTGTATGGCGTTCTCTACAGGGAGGGCTGTATGGCGTTAGCGCCATACAGCCCTCCATGTAGAGAACACCATACAGACCCCCTTGTAGAGAACGGCATACAGACCCCCCTGTAGGGAACGCCATACAGCCCCCCCCCTGTAGAGAACGCCATACAGCCCCCCCTGTAGGGAACGCCATACAGCCCCCCCTGTAGGGAACGCCATACAGCCCCCCCTGTAGCGAACGCCATACAGCCCCTCCCCTCTGTAGGGAACGCCATACAGCGTCCCCCCTCCCAAAAAAATGCGACCTACAGTGTGTCCTACAAAATACATGTATCCCCTATCCACAGGATAGGGGATACATGTGTGATCGCTGGCAGCGATAGGGAGAACGGGGGACCGAAAGTCCCCCGAAGTTCTCCATGACTAACCTCTGACTTCCGGCGTCTGCGCAGCTCAATAAAAATGAAAGGAGCGCTGGTCACGCATGCGCACAAGCGCGACCGGCGCTCCTTTCATTTCTACGGAGCTGCCGACACAGACCCTGGAAGTCCGAGGTTTGTGATGAAGAACTTCAGGGGACTTTCAGTCCCCCGTTCTCCCTATCGCTGCAAGCGATCACACATGTATCCCCTATTCTGTGGATAGGGGATACATGTCTTTTGCTTAATGGCAGAGTGGGGAGATACCTCCCTGCTCTGCTGTAGTGGTGTTCAGTGGCGTCCCGCTGTAGCAGCCATAGCGGCTGCTAGCGGAGCCTCCGGCCATGGTGGGGGCCCGTGCCGGCGGGCGACACGGGCCCCCTCATGCCGCGGGCCCCGTAGCAGCCGCTACGGCGGTAGCTACTCCACTGCCTATTAGGGTATATTCACATGCAGTAGCAAAATATATCTGAAATCACCGAGCTGTTTTCGCCTGAAAACAGCTCCTGATTTTCAGACGTTTTTTAACAACTCGCGTTTTTCGCGCGTATTTTACGGACGTTATTGGAGCTGTTTTTCAATGGAGTCAATGAAAAATCAGAGCGATCCCGCTCGTTTAACTCGTTAAATGCTGCGGTCAATAACGACCGCAGCATTTAAATCGTTAGAAAGAGGGGGCGACCCCCTCTAACAGCTCATCGCGGGGCGATGGTTGCTATGGCTGCCTGGGGGCCTAATGAAGGGCTCCAGGTCCGCCATCTTTGTGCACCTATTATGCCTTTCCTCTGGCAGGGCTTAATAGATGCCTGTCAGAATCACGATATACTGCAATCCATTAGTATTGCAGTATATCGTGCAAGCGATCTAACGATCGCTGGTTGAAGTCCCCTAGGGGGACTAATAAAAAAAGTAAAAATGAGTTAAATAAAGTTTTTATTTTGTGTAAAAAAATAAATAACATTTTGTTCCGCCGGGAGCATAGTAAAAATAAATAAATATACATAATTGGTATTGCCGCATCCGAAAAAGTCTGAACTATAACAATATATCATTATTTAACCCGCACGATGAACGCTGTAAAAAAAAATCGTAAACGCCAGAATCTCTATTTTTTGGTCACCTAATCTCCCACAAAAAATGAAATAAAAAGTGATCAAACCATTGCATGTACACCAAAATGGTATTATTAAAAACTACAGCTTATCCGCAAAAAATAAGTCCTTATACCACTTAATCGACGGAAAAATAAAAAAGTTATGGCTCTCGGAATTTGGCGACACAAACTAAATTTTCTTTTTTACACTTAGGTTTTTACTTGTAAAAGTAGTAAAATATAGAAAAAACTATATATATTTGGTATCACCATAATCATATTGACCCATAGAATAAAGTTAACATGTTGTTTTAATTGCACAGTGAATTCCGTAAAAACGGCGTGCAAAAAACCATGGAGGAATCACTGTTTTTTTCATTTTCTACCTCACATATAATTTTATATGGCAAAATAAATGGTGCTACAAAAAACTACAACTCGTACTGCAAAAATCAAGCCCTCATAGTACTATATCGACCGAAAAATAAAGACGTTATGGCTTTTGGAAGGTGGGGAGGAAAAAACGTAAATGAAAATCTGAAAAAGGGCTGCGGCGGGAAAGGGTTAAAGATGCTCTGTCACCAGTTTAATACTTCTCAATCTCCTACCTAAACTAAGAAAAACGCTTTGATGCTGATAACTACTGTGTTGTTTATTTTTTTTTTTAAACTTGTACTATTGACAAAGTTCTGATCATTTTTACATTTATGCTATTTTTTTCTAAATGCCCAACTGGGCTTTTTTTTTTTTTTTTAACCAAGTGGGCGTTGTAAAGAAAAGTGTATGAGGCTGACCACTTAGCGTCATACACTTCTCTTCAATCATGCTCAGTTTTATTCACAGCACAGCGTGACGTGACTTCCCCCTACAGTTCCTTCACCAGAGCGGCAGAAGAATGATCAGACATCGCCTCCAGCCATGCCAGGACTTTTGCTAACGGGTATAATTGTCCTCGCACAGCTGGAGGCGATGTCTGGTCATTTTACCATTGCTCCGGTGAAGGAACTGCAGGAGGAAGTCACGTCACAGCGATCTCGCGAGATCACACTGTGCTGTGAAATAAAGCTGTGCATGAATGAAGAGAAGTGTATGATGCTGATTGGTTAGGGTTATACACTTTTCTTTACAACGCCCACTTTGTTAAATGAAAAACAAATGCCCAGTTGGGCATTTAGAAAAAATTAGCATAAATCTAAAAATGATCAGAACTGTCAATAATAAACTTTTTTTTTTAAAAAAACAACACAGTAGTTATCAGAGTCAAATCTTTTATTAGATTAGGCATGAGATAAAGAAGTATTAAACTGGTGACAGAGCCTCTTTAAGATGCTCAGGACCTCTATGAGACAGAGTGGAGAGGCGCTAATAATTGACCAAATTAACCAAGAAACAGTCCAATCTCTTTTGGTCCTATAAAATGGGATGACTATGTATAAAAATGGCGGTTTTTCTTAGCTGGTTTATCCTATATATTCACATATGAATGCTTAGTCTTCATCATAAACATTCTAGTCTAATGTAGATAGTTAAAATAACAAAGCTGAGTCATCGTCCAATAAAGCACTGTGACTATTATATTTTATATAACATATTGCCAGTTGTAAGTCTATTCCAGCAAATAAATGTCCATTATCTAATTAAACATCCTTAATACCTTCTGATACGACCCGTTTAATCTGAGGATATGAAAAATAGATGACAGCGAATATTTCCACAGTTTAGCGCCAGTGAATGATAACAGGCATGAAGTGAGTAATCTTGGCAAACAACACAGAGAAACACGAGATGAATCATTATCATTGACATAAATTTAGATACCTGAGTTTTAGCTATAAATGAATAACCAACTGGTGAGTATGACGATAATGGAAACATTAATGTCAGTCTGTAATGTTAAACATTAATCATTTGTAATGTCACTAATGTATCTGTTATCAAAGATGGAAATAATTGTACCGTGGAACTGTGTGTAGGGAAATGGGATTATCATAAGGATCAAGATATAATCATTTACCGTATATCTGTTATGAATGAGTACAAACAGGGCATAGTGGAGTCCCTGGTATTCGTTCTCCCTTTTTTGACTCTTAGGGTATGTTCACACAGGCTATTTTCGGCCGTTTATCGGGCCGGAAACGCCCGAAAAACGGCCGGAAAATCGGAAGCAGAACGCCTCCAAACATCTGCCCATTAATTTATTTTCAAATCTCTTTTTATTACATTTTTCATTGAAAAACAGAGCAAATCCAGAAAGATAATGTTCAATTACAATTTGTTGCAACAAATGAATCTTATAAGAAATATTTTCTAACATTTGATTACTAGAATAGTACATTCACTTTCCGTCATGAAAAACTGAAATCCAGTATATGACATACGATACATATATAACAACGCTCCCTCACTTTAGAAAAACATCTATTCAAATAGACAAAGAAGCAGTTCAATTGTAGTATATTCGATTGTCATATTCAAACTTTAAAGTACATACTTGTTTGAGGAGCATAACCTATAAAACTGTAAGTTACAAGGTAACTTAATGAGGGGGAAAAAAGGGGGAAAGAGGGGAGGTAGGAGGGGGGGGGGGATCCAATAATCTAGCCCAAGTATGTAAGTGAATTGTATTTACCGTGACTATAACCCATAGTCTTAGAAGGAAGAAAAACCTCTAAAGTTTCTCCAGGCATTCCATATGCCTTTAAATTTCGTATGATTTCTTGTCTCCCAAAATGCCAGTTCCTCTATTCGATAAACATTATCAACCTTTACCTTCAATTCCTCTAATGCGGGAGGGTGTGTTGCTTTCCAATATTTGCATAAAAGCATACGAGCTGCCAACGAAAGATGCCGAGCTAGTCTAGAGTTGTTAGATTTAGTACTCTGGGGAAATAAGTGTAAAAGTAATACTTCTTTGCTAAATGGCAAAACAGTTCTGCAAATTTCATTAGTAATTTTTAATATATCTTTCCAAAAATGTTTGACTACTTTACAGGACCACCACATATGCATATACGACCCTGTAGTAACACCACACTTCCAGCAGACATCTGGGTAGTTACGATCTATTCTATGTATTTTCTCGGGGGTTATATACCATCTCGTCAGGACCTTATAAGAATTTTCTTGTATGCGGATGCACCTCGAGTCTAATTTTGGTGCCATTAATATAGTTTTCATTTGCGCGTCTGTGAGCGTTAGTTCAAGGTCAGTCTCCCAGTCCTTAATACAAGGTAAAAGATGTGCGTCTATTGATCCATCTGACAGTAAGTATTTATAAGCCATGGATACAACTTTCCTAGGGGTATTGCGTACTAGAGCTAAAGTTTCAAACCATGTCGGTTTTCTATTCATGTTTGGATGTTTAATGATAGTACCCAACTGAGTTCGAATTTTATTCTACGTCATAAAGTTTAGTCTAGGTAGGTCCAAAGACTCACGTAGTTCCTGAAGAGAAGGCAGGACCCCCGAGTCTAACAGTGTTGTATATGATTTTGCATTTGTCAATATTGAAGTTGGTATTGATTCGTTACCTATCACCGATGAAGTGCTTGGTAGGTCTCTAATTTGAATTAACGGCAAGGGGAAGGCAACAAGTGAGTGTAAAGTGTTAATGGACCTCCATATTCGAAAGGTGGCACTCAGTAAAACCACTGTCGTTATACCTGGGGGAAGAGGAGTGTCGCAATTTAACACCAAGTGTCTGAGTGGTAGAGAGGAGTTTGCCTCTTCCACCTGGACCCAAAGCTTCTGAATCAGTTTTCTCAGCCAATCTAAGACTCTCCCTACCTGCACTGCCCTATAATACAAAAAAGGATCTGGAAGTCCTATACCACCAAATCTATCTGATCTAGTAAGAGTCGTGAAAGCCATTCTAGGTTTTTTGGATCTCCATATAAAGGAGGTGAAAATTCTTTTCACCGCTGTAAAAAAGGAGCTAGGAATGCAAATAGGAAGAATCTGAAACAGGTACAATAATTTTGGCATAATAATAGATTTAAGTAAATTTTTCCATCCTATGAAAGAAGTAAAGGGAACATTCCACTGTTCAATAGATCTTGAAATATCTTTCAGTAAAGGGGTGTAATTAAGTTTATATAGGGAAGCTGTATCTGCCGAAACATTCACACCTAAATAGCGAATTTTGTCTTGGGACCAATCAAAGGGGGAGTTTACCGCCAAATGTTCCCTTTCTGCTGCAAGAAGGGAGATATTTAAAACCTACGATTTTGCGTCGTTAATTTTAAAATTCGATAAGTACCCAAAATTATCAAATAAAGTTTTCAGATATGGAAGGGCTTGTGTGGAATTAGTTATGGTCAGAATAATATCATCTGCAAAAGCTGCTATCTTGTGATTGTGGTCTCCACATGTAATACCTTGTATCTGAGGTGATTCTCTGATTTTCTGCAATAATGTCTCCAGGGTTAGAACAAAAAGTAGGGGGGATAAGGGACATCCCTGTCGTGTGCCGTTTGCAATTTGAAATGACTGGGAAAATCTACCATTGAATGCTATTCTAGCTGATGGAGTTTGGTACATCGTAAAGATTGCATTCACAAACTGTAATGGTATTTTAAAGTTAAGAAGGGTGGCTTTCATAAAGGGCCAAGAGATTCTGTCGAATGCTTTTTCTGAATCTTTCCCAAGCAAAATCATGTTAATCTTATGGGTTTGTGCAAATTGGATGAGGTTTAAAATTTTGTATGTTTTATCCTTCCGCTCTCTCATAGGGACAAATCCCACCTGGTCTGGATTAATAAGGGTATTTAGGAAAGGTTTTAAGCGTATGGCTAATATTTTAGCAAATAATTTCAAATCCGAATTTAGTAGGGATATGGGTCTATAATTATTGCATTTTGAGGAATCTTTGCCTTCTTTATGAATAATAGATATGTTCGCTGATAGGGTCTGGGGCGATAATGGGATTCCCTCTAAGGCCTTATTTAAGAGGCGAGATAAATAGGGGATCAGAGTATCTTGGAAGGTGAGATAATAATGTGGAGGAAGCCCATCAGGACCCGGGCATTTATTTTTTGCCATTTGTTTAAGTGTTGTAAGGATTTCACTAGTCGTAATTGGCACACATAACTTCTTGGCCTGAGTGTCTGAAATACCTGGCATATAGATTAAATCCAGAAATTCGGTAGTAAATTTTTCTTTGAGGAGTGAGGTTTCAACATCTTCTTTGGAATTAAGATTGTATAAGCTATGATAAAAGTTATGGAATTCTGAAGCTATGGAATCTGTGTCTTGGCCCAAAGATCCGCCTAATGCATACATTTTGCCCAGAAACTCTCTAGCTTTCCGTTTCTTGATTTGTGAAATCATGAATTTAGTAGGTTTGTCACCATGTGCATAGTGTTTAACCTCTTAACGCCGAAGGACTGATATATCCGTCCTCTGCAGCTACTAGTTCGCGCAGGAGGACGGATATATCCATCCTGTGATCGGCGGGTACTGACAGTGTACACACGCGATCAGCGCCAGGAGCACGGCTGTTATACACAGCCTGGCTCCTGCCGCAACTGCCGGAATCGAAGCGCGCTTCAATTCCGTCAGTTTAACCCATTAAATGCCGCTGTCAATAGCGACAGCGACATCTAATGTGTTTGACAGAGGGTCGCCGTCGGGTTTCTATGGCAGCCGGGGGCGTAACAAAGACCCCCAGATCTGTCTTCAGCAAATGCCTGTTAGGCCTGGAGGCATGGCCTAATAGATTGCCTGTCAGTTTTACAGTGACAGGCAATAATACTTTGGTATACTAAGTATACCAAAGCATTATATATGCGATCAGCAGATCGCATAGTGAAGTCCCCTTGTGGGACTAAAAAAATAATGTAAAGCAGTTAAATAAAGTTTGTGAAAAAAAAAATAAAAAAAGTTTACAGTCAAAATAAAATAAAAATTTTTTGCCCAAAAAGTGGTTTTATTTAGTAAAAGTGTTAAAACAAATAACACATACACATATATGGTATCCCCACGATCGTAACGACTTGAAAAATAAAATGAACACAATAATTAAACCGCCGGATGAACGGCGTCCAAAAAAACCGCAAAAAACAACAGAAAAATTCTCTCTTTTCTCCCATCCCCCCCATAAAAAAATTATGACCTCAAAGAAGATAGTTTCTCTAAGTGTTGAATACTCTGACTTCTCTTTGCTAGTGTCTCTATCTGTTTGATGCGATTTAGTAAGTCAATGAGTGTTTGTTCTCTTTTTTTTTTTACATGGGATCCTAGCGCTATGAATTCTCCTCTAATGAACGCCTTGTGTGCCTCCCACAGTATCGGAGTTCCAACCTCCTTTTGGTCATTTATAGAAAAAAACTCAATTAGCTTTTGGTCTAAAGAAGACACGTTTGTGGTTTTTAAGGAGAGTTTCGTTCAATCTCCAGTTAGAGTCTCCCCTAGGGAGACTTGATAGACACAAGGAGTACCCCATCGGGGAATGGTCTGAAAATATATGTGATCCTATAAAAGGGAGTTTACAATATTGTAGAAATGCATGTGTTAAAAGTAGGTAATCTAATCTCTAATAAGAGCCATGTGGGTCAGAGTAATGTGTAAATTCTTTCAAGTTTGGATTGAACGTTCTCCATATGCCCACCAGACCCACATCATGAATGCATTGTTTTAAATCACTTAGCTTCCTGTGGGAGATTGCAGATGTACCTTTAGATGTGTCCAATAGTGGATCTAGAGCGATATTAAAGTCACCTCCCAATATAGTAATACCTTCTGCAAAGTCACAGAATTTTTTCACTGTAGATTTCAACCATTTAATTTGTTCCAGGTTTGGAGCATACAAATTTCCCAAGGTCACCATTTGTGTACCTATTATACATTTCAGAAATTTAAACCTACCATCACTATCTACTTGTATGTCTTTAAACGTGAATGTTATGTATTTAGAAATCCCAATGCTGATCCCCTTTGAGGCTCCCGTGGGACATCCACTATGGAACCAATTGGAAAAGAAACTGCGATTCATTGTGGGGATTTTGTCCCTTCTGAAATGGGTTTCCTGTAAAAAGCATACATCATTACGTTCTTTTTTGAGGAAGGCAATTATTTGTCCTCTCTTAGCTGGGGCATTCATACCTCTAATATTATATGAGAGAATCTTAATATCTGCCATGTTGTATAATCATTTGTGTGGATATGAAAGCATTTAAAGTGTGGTCTTGTAATCTTGTACCTGACAAAACTGTCCCTGAGCATTGCTTGGATGAATAGGATTGGGGAGGTTAATAGAAATTCCAGATAGATGGGGTAACTGAAAAACAAAAATGGGAATCAAGAGGTATACGGTGTATACCATAAGAAATCATGCCTATTTGTCATGGTAACTGTGACATTATGTATGACAATAGTCATATGACTCCCATATTAAAGGGAATGTGTTGCGAGTTTTTTTTTTTTTAATTGAACAGTTAGTGTAAAAATGATTAAACATTGTTCTAATTTTTTACTTTTTTTCACTAGTCAGGAAATATTATAAATTAGATTCTAATTTATAATATTTCCCAGTGCTGGTCACTAGATGGAGCAATTCCCAAAATTGCAGCATTGCATGTGGTAAAGCAACCACATTGCTTTATGCTGCAAAATTTGGGAAAACTCACTCGCTCTAGTGAGCTCTCAGAATCCCCCCTCCTTTATCCTGGCTAGTGCAGGGAGAAATGAGGGGATTGAACGGTCTAACCTCCTACACTGTGTGTCGCCATGTTTTGAGCTAACACACAGTGTAGTAGGTTTACATACACTAGTAAACACACAGTAAAACACGAACATACATAGAAATAACTTACCTGCTCCAGTCGCCGCCGCTCCCTCCAGTCTGTCCGCTCCGTCTGCTACCGCCGCTCCGAGTGCACAAGTCCGGAAGCTGCGACCGGAAGTAGTAATCTTACTGTCCGGCCGCGACTTCCGGTCTACAGGAAAATGGCGCCGGACGGCGCACAGTTCAACTTGGATTGTGTGGGAGCGGCGCATGCGCCGTTCCCACACAGACGGCGTACAGCATAGTGAATGGAACGGGCCCAGTTCGCATTCACTATGGGACTGTAGCTGCCGTATTCCATGTCTGTATGTGTCGTTAATTGACACATACAGAAATGGAAAAAAAAATGGCAGCCCCCATAGGGAAGAAAAAGTGAAAAAATAAAAAAAAGTAAAACACAAACACACAAATAAATATAAAAGTTTTTAATAAAACACTAAAATCAAACTGATGTAAAAAAAATATTTTTCGTGACACTGTTCCTTTAAATCTTAACGATGGCCACACTGGGCCTATTGATTGTATATGCAAACAACAGACATTCACAATAGCATAATTGGAAATGGTATTACAAAATTTGAAACCATAAAAAGTGTAAAACAGTAAGAAGCATAAACACCAAAGGATTCTTCTAAATACAGGTTAAACAGGAGCAGTCCATTAGTTATCATCAGCAAGTAGCCTTTTCGGTGTCAATTTGCCTGTACGTTTTTTGAACTTAGTGTTGCCACCCGAAGTTACTCTGGTCCACGGCGTGGGAGTTGGAACGAGCGGAAGGCATGACATATCTTGAACAATGGACCAATCTTGTATTTGAATGTGTTGTAATCCTAGATGTTCCATTAGTCCTTCCAGATCTGTGTGGTGTCAAATAAGATACCTTTTACCCTCCACCGTCGTGATGAGACCCAAAGGAAAGAGCCATCTGTACAGGATGTTTCTTGAATGAAGGACATCAGTAAGCGGTTTTAAGAGGCGCCTCTTATTCAGTGTGATAGGAGCCAAATCTTGGAATATGGTGATGGTTTGGTTTTTCCAATGTATGGGTCCTTTTTCTCTCGCTTTCCTTAATAGGTCATCCTTGGTTTTGTAGTTGGTTCTGGCCTCGCTCTCAATGACCTATGTGCCCGCTCAATAACAATCGAGTCAGGATAAGTATCTCCCAAAAGTTCCACAGCTAATTGTTTAACATTGGAGGGAAGCAATTCTGAAGCTATGTCCTCTGTGATACCACTCAGGCAAATATTATTACGACGCCCTCTGTTATCTTGTTCTTCCAGATATTCAAAAAGTGTATTAAAGTGTTTTTGGCAAGATTTGAAATTGTCAGAGGTAGTCGATGCATGCTCACTGAAGGAGGCTTGAGCAGTCTCCAATGCCTCTACTCTAGAGCCAATTAGTTTGACATCCTGCTTTATGTCTTCGAGGTCTCTAGCTATGGCTTCCAGTGCTTTATATAACGCTTGCTGTAGGAATGAGCTGGAAATGGGTAGGATATTGCTGTCCTGCGTCTCCACGTTATCACTCTGTTCTCCATCAGACTCTTCTCGTATCGTAGATTGGGCTGTTTTAGAAGATTGAGGTTTGCTCACAGCACCCAATATAGTAGAGCTTTTTTGTACGAATTTATCGATGTCGCCTTTTGGAGCCGGAAATGTAGAGTTTGAGCGGTGGTCCGCCGTATTTAACCAATATGACTTATCGGCATAGACTTTAAGATACAGGAGTCATAGAAACGGTGATCTCAATTTACATCATTTTGTGTGCAGATTCAGGTGCAGACTCAGTGTTCAAAGGCTAAAATTCCAAAGCCAGTATTACATTAAGGTGATTTATCTGACACCTATAGATGCTGCAAGTGGCTGATTTTCACAAAGTATTGAAATAGCTACAGTTGTAGTGGGAAGAGATCTCAATCTGGTAAAGCTTATATGGGGAGTAACAGTACAGTTAAAGCTCCAGTTTAAAGCTTCAGGATAAAGTATCAGTCTCCTATAGAGAGTATAAGAAGGGGATAAGGGTGTCCTTGAAATCTGTGCAAAATCAAGCCTGGGGATGCAACCCCTTCCCTAGACCCCACTCCTTGGGTATTTTAATCTTGGTCGAGGGGGTAACACACTGGTTCCCTTAATGTGTAGAGAGAGTCCTTCCTCAAGGAGATAAAACCCTTTCTGGATACAGGATGGGGGGGCAATAGACCCCAACCCCTGATAATAGAGACAGTTAACTCACCGCTGTCTACTTGATGTCTGTTCCTCCCTGTGTTTGCTGCAGGGCGTAGGACAGGCAGACTGTCCAATTTAAAATGGCAGCCGCATCTGCAGACTTTCCCCCTGCAACAGGGGGAAAGTTTAGTCCGTGGCTTTGGTCCACAAGGTAGGTCTCAAAATCAAAATATTGGGCTTAAAATGCGAAGCAGGCAGCTCCGATGTCCGGTATGATCACCAAACCATCCAAAAGGCACCGTGAAAGGGAGGATGGGGTTGGATACTAGATGGTAGAGCGGATCTCACATCAAACACAGCTATCATGCCCATTGATTTCAATGGGGAAAACGGCGTTCTGTTCCGACGGGCCATATTTTTACAAAAAAAACGACCGCGAAAAAGAAGTGCAGGTCACTTCTTGGGACGTTTTTGGAGCAGTTTTTCATAGACTATTGAAAACAGCTCCAAAAACCGCTGTAAAAAACGCCACAAAAAACGCGAGTGGCTTAAAAAATGTCTGAAAATCAGGAGCTGTTTTCCCTTCAAAACAGCTCTATATTTTCAGACGTTTTTGACTCAGCGTGTGAACATACCCTTACTTTTAGCCTGGGTACTAAACCTTCTTATTTGTTCGACCTTATACCTTGGATGTCATTTTTACCTATGTTCCCATTTTATACAAAGTGTATTTATGGCATTTAGTGTGTGCTCTTATGTATCATCTGTATACGTTGTTCTGCATTTATGCACTTTTTATACTATATGAATGTGATCCACCACATTGTTTTTTGTTTTTTTTTTCTAGTCTGTGCGTGTTCTCCCTTTTTGTCATTTTCTGAGGATTAATTAATAAAACATTGACTTTTTTTGGGACCCACTTTGTGATTGTCCAGCATGAATTTCTTCAAGTTGGCTTTGCATGGATAAAAACAAACAGGTGTAAAATGTATTGTTTTATATCTGGAAAAAGGCAAAATAAAGGACAAATCTGGAAACCTCAATAATTCAGAGAAATACACTGGAATGCTGAAATTACACTGTAAGGCCCAATGGGGCACAATTTGTCCCATTTTCTCTGACTCATAAATTAATTAATTTTACATTCTTGATAAATCCCTTCCTTTGTATATTAAGAATGAGCACACAGAATAGTGAATACATTAGTGGTCCAGCTCAGTGTGATCAGTCTCATTGTGATATCACAATGAGTTTTCTGCAGTATTACATACAGTAGGACTGTACATTAATCCCTTAAGGACGCAGCCTAGTATGGGCCTTAAAGGGATCCTGTCACCAGCATTTTAGCTATAAAGCCAGCAATACCTGGTGAAAGTGGGTGAAAAATCATTGCCATCTAAGCTATAAATATGTTCTAAGTAAGCTCTGTAGCTTTAGTATTTCGTTTTTCAGTGGTCCCACACCGTATGCAAATGAGCAGAAAAGAGTCAAATCTTCATCTGAAAAGAGTCAGATTTTCATTCCTCCAGCATCTCAGAGTGGACTCCACCTCCTTCTTTTTGATTGATAGCTCCTTAGCCAGTCAGGGCCGGACAGGTGGTGGCAGTGGGCGTGGTTAAGAAGCTGTATCCCAGAGGGAAAAATAATTACCATAAAAGGCGGGAAAAGTTTAAACGACTATATTTACTGACAGAGGAGGACTTCAGGAAAGAAGAGAACAGGAATGAACTCTGGACAGCTGCGGCCATTGAGGGGTCAGGTGACTTTAACAGGTAAGATGTTGATGACAGGATCCCTTTAAGGCTCAGAGCCCATTTTTCAAATCTGACATATTTCACTTTATGTGGTAATAATGTCGTAATGCTTAAACCTATCCAAGCGATTCTGAGATTGTTTTCTCGTGAGATATTGGGATTTATGTTAGTGGTGAAATTTGGACGATATATTCAGTGTTTATTGGTGAAAAATTGCAAAATGTAGAGAAAATTTATAAAAAATAGCATTTTTCAGAATTTAAATGCATCTGCTTGTAAAACAGACGGTTATACCACCCAAAATAGTTACTAGTTCACATTTTCCATATGTCTACTTTAGATTGGCATTGTTTTTTTAACATTCTTTTATTTTTCTTGGATGTTACAAGGCTTAGAACATAAACAGCAATTTCTCATATTTTTAAGAAAATTTCAAAAGCCTTTTTTTTATGGTACCTGTCCGGTTCCAAAGTGGCTTTGAGGGGCCTATGTATTAGAAACCCCCAAAAAACACCCCATTTTGAAAACTAGACCCCTCAAAGTATTCAAAACAGCATTTAGAAACTTTATTTAACCCTTTAGGCATTTCACAGGAATTAAAGCAAAGTGTAGTGAAATTTGCAAATTTCATTTTTCTTGCTGAATTTCAATTGTATTATTTTTTTTCTGTAACACAGAAGGTTTTACCAGATAAACACTACTAAATATGTATAGTCCAGATTCTGCAGTTTTTAGAAATGTCCCACATGTGGCTCTACTGCGCTCGTGGACTAAAACACAAGCCCCAGAAGCAAAGAAGCACCTAGTACATTTTGGAAACTAGACCCCTTGAGGAATTCATTGTAGTTTTCTTGGGGTGCATGCGACTTTTTGATCAGTTTTTATTCTATTTTTAAGTGGTGTGGTGACTAAAAAACAGCAATTCTACTATTTTTTTTTATGCTATTTTTTTTACAGTGTTCACAGTGCGCTATAAATGACATACTCACTTTATTGTGCCGGGCGATACAATTACGGCGATACCAGATGTTTATAGTTTTTTTTATGTCTTATGGCGTTTGCACAATAGAATACTTTTTGTAAAAAATCATTCACTTTTTGTGTTACCTTATTCTAAGAGCCAGAACTTTTTTATTGTTCCATCAATAAATCCGTGCGAGGACTTATTTTTTGCGTAACGAACTGTAGATTCGATTAGGACCATTTTTAGGTACATGCGACTTTTTGATCTCTTTTTATTCAATTTTTTGGGAGGTGAAGTGACCAAACAATTGTGATTGTGGTACGGTTTATTATTATTTTCTTTTACGGCGTTCACCGCGCGGGATAAATAACAAAATAATTTTGTAGTTCAGGCCGTTACAAACGTGGTGATACCAATTGGACAGCGTAGTCACTCACTTCTGCTGTAGCAGAATCCCCGGCCAAGGTGTCGGGGGACTGGGTGACATTACCTACAGGGGGCAGGGTGGCATTACCTACCGGGGGCAGAGTGGCATTGCCAACAGGGGGCTGGGTGGCATTACCAACAGAGGGCTGGGTGGCATTACCAACAGAGGGCTGTGTGGCATTACCTACATGGGACTGGGTGACATTACCAACAGGGGGCAGGGTGGCATTACCTACAAGGGACTTGGTGGCATTACCTACAGGGGACTTGGTGGCATTACATACAGGGAGCTGGGTGGTATTACCTGCAGGGGCAGGGTGGCATTACCTGCAGGGGTAGGGTGGCATTACCTGCAGGGGGCAGGGTGGCATTACCTGCAGGGGGCTGGGTGGCATTACCTGCAGGGGGATGGGTGGCATTACCTGCAGGGGGCTGGGTGGCATTACCAACAGTGGGCTGGGTGGCATTACCTACAGGGTGCTGTGTGGCATTATCTACAGAGGGCTGTGTGTGGCAACAAATTTAAATGAAATTCATCTGATTTTAAAATGGACAGGGAAAAAAACGGATGCAATCGGCCAATTAAAAAAGGCAACACGGCCTGGAACGGAATCGAAACGTATGCAAAACGGATGCAAACCGGCCGGGAAAAATGGCTCAAAACGGCCGATTTTATCGACCGACACTCAGACCCTGTCGTGTGAATGAGGCGTAAGTGTGCATTCACACTAGTCAGCAATATATACAACACAGAGTACATTATCGCTGAAATGAGCATCAGCACATGCAGGTAGTGTGCATTCACACTCCTCAGTAGCAGCGTAACACCTATAGGAGTAGTGTGCATTCACACCTGATAAATATTGTCCTCCTGATAACAAGAGTGTGCATTCACACTGAACAAATATTGAACGCCTAACGCATTTCCACGTCCTTATTTTATATAGAACATTTCTTCAGAGGCATGTATATTGAGACAGGGCAGATTAACACATCAGTTTTTCGTGCAATATTGTAGAAGTCCTTTCAAAAACTTTACCCAACCAGTGGCGTAGCTGTAGGGGTTGAGACCAGACCCCGAAGTCAGTGGGGCCCAATGCTCTCCGCACCATGTCTGTCCTCAGTTACTGTAATAACTGGGGTCTATGTAGTAAACGACATTGGCCCCTGTTGCTACAGTAACAGCATACTTACCCTCCTCGCTCCAGAGTCGGGTCCTGCTGCAGCACTGAGTCCTGACACACAACGCCAGGACCTGCTGAATGGCGTCAGGACCTGCGCTGTGCCCTCTCCTGGGCCCTTTAATTAATGCTATAATGTGTGATACTGTCTGCTGGGCCCTGTATATAAGCCTATCATGTGTGATATGGTCCCCTAGGCCTGGTATCTAAGTCTATCATGTGTGATACTGTCTGCTGGACCCTGTATCTAAGCCTATCATGTGTGACTCTGTCTGTGGGACTGCTCTATCTAATCCTATCATGTGTGAAACTGTCCACCAAGTCGCTGTATCCAAACCTATCCAGTGGTGGAGCTATAGGGGGTTGTTGTTTTATAGATATGCTGTCTCCGATATTATATATATATATATATATATATATATATATATATATATATATATATATATATATATATATATATATATATATATAAAATATAGGACCGACTCAAATATATTTGAATATTTGGGGGGGGGGGGGATATTTCTCGGGGCTATTGAAGTTTTTAAAATGAAGTGTTTTATTGGGGGTTTATTTAATATTTAGGCTGCTCATGGTCACTTCAGAATTGAATTGGTATTTTAAAAAAAATACCGTAGGTTTTGGAAATTGTCTTGAAAATGTGAACATTGCTGCAAAACTTGTAAGAATAGTAAAGTCCTAAAAAAATTACAAGGACATTTAAAAAATAATGGCAACATAAAGTAAACAAATGGGAAATGGTATCTGTGTTACAAGCAGAGAATTTCACATTTAAAAAAAAAATGCTAATTTTTTTCTATATTTTCAATACATTTGGGTGTTTTTTTCCACAAATGAACACAGAATGTAACAACGAAAATTAACCCCTAATATAAAGTAATCGCTTGGATAAATAAAAGCATTACAACATTATTACCACATAAAGGAACACGTCAGTGTAAAGGATCTGCCAGGCACAGCTTCGGGGTTAACTCCCATAGGTAATCAGTCTGCACCTGAATCTACGTCTCTGAGACTGACTCCATCTTCCACCACTCAGGATGGCAGGCTTAAGAGTGGGAGATCCTATGGCAGCCTGGCCAGACGGAGCTAGCTCCCGCCCTCTGTCTATTTATACCTGCCTTTCCTGTTCCTCCTTTGCTTGTGATTCTTCTCGTGTGGTTTCCTGGCCCAGCTACAGCTCCTAACTATTTGATCCTGCTCCATACTGACCCTGGCTTACTGACTACTCTCCTGCTCTGCGTTTGGTACCTCGTGCTCTCCTGGTTTGACTTGGCTCGTTCACCACTCTGTTTGCTCATGGTGTTGCCGTGGGCAACTGCCCCTTTCCCTTTGCTTTGTATTCGCTTGTATGTTTGTCTCGTGCACTTATTGAGCGTAGGGACCGTCGCCCAGTTGTACCCCGTCGCCTAGGGCGGGTCGTTGCAAGTAGGCAGGGACAGAGTGGCAGGTAGATTAGGGCTCACTTGTTCGTTTCCCTACCCCCGTCGTTACATAATCACAAGCCCATACCTAGTCTACCCTGCTCCCTGACACCACTACCCTGGCTCAGCAAATGCAGGGTCTCTCCCTACAGGTCCAGGCCCTGGCTCAGAGGGTCAACCAGCCTGATGCTACCTTAGTAGTTCCCCTCACCTCACCTCTTGAACCCCACCTCAAGTTGCCCGACCGGTTCTCAGGGGACCGGAGGGCTTTTCTCTCCTTTCGGGAGAGTTGTAGGCTTTACTTTCGCTTAAAGCCTCATTCCTCAGGTTCTGAGAGCCAGCGGGTGGGTATAATTATGTCCCGGCTCCAGGAAGGGCCCCAAGAGTGGGCCTTCTCCTTGGCTCCTGACGCCCCTGAACTTTCCTCCGTTGATCGTTTCTTTTCTGCTCTCTGACTCATTTATGATGAGACTGACAGGACTGCCTTTGCCGAGAGTCAGCTGGTGACCTTACGTCAGGGTAAGAGACCTGTTGAGGAGTATTGTTCTGACTTTAGGAAGTGGTGCGTAGCTTCTCGGTGGAATGACCCTGCCTTAAGGTGCCAGTTTAGATTGGGTCTGTCGAATGCCCTGAAAGACCTGCTAGTTAGCTATCCCTCTTCGGACTCCCTAGACCAGGTTATGGCTTTAGCGGTATGACTTGACCGACGTCTCAGGGAATGACAACGTGAACGTTTATGTGTTTTCTCCTCCGACTCCCCCATGATGCCTCCCGAGGTTCCGTTGCTTCGTTCCTCCCCCGGAAGACTCAGAGGTACCTATGCAACTCGGGGCCTCCGTGTCCCCCCAACAACGTAGAGATTTCCGCAGGAAGAATGGTCTCTGCTTCTACTGTGGGGATGACAAGCATCAAGTGAACAACTGTCCTAAGCGTAAGAATGCAGCCGGAGAACTTCCGCGCCTAAGTGATCATCGGGGAGGTCACTTGGGCGCACAGGTATTTCCCGTAAATATGAAACGTAATAAGATCTTGCTTCCCTTTCAGGTCTCTTTTGGTGGTGGGTCTGCTACCGGCAGTGCCTTCGTGGATTCAGGGTCCTCTGCTAATATCATGTCTGTGGAATTTGCTATGTCTCTTGCTATGCCTTTGATTAATTTGCCTAAACCTGTCCCGGTAGTGGGAATCGACTCCACTCCTCTTGCTAATGGTTATTTTACACAGCATACCCCTGTTTTCGAACTCCTTGTTGGCTCCATGCATTTGGAGCAGTGCTCTGTACTGTTGATGCAGGGATTATCGTCCGATTTGGTTTTAGGCCTTCCCTGGTTGCAGTTGCATAATCCCACGTTTGACTGGAATACTGGGGAGCTTACCAAATGGGGTAATAAATGTTTGACGTCATGTTTTTCTGTTAATTCTATTTCTCCCCCTGAGGAGGTGAACACGCTACCTGAGTTTGTTCAGGACTTCGCTGATGTTTTCTCTAAGGAGGCCTCCAAAGTGTTACCTCCTCATAAAGAATATGATTGCGCTATCGAATTGGTACCAGGAGCTAAGCTTCCTAAGGGTAGGATATTTAATCTTTCTTGTCCCGAACGTGAAGCCATGAGAGAGTATATCCAGGAATGCCTGGCCAAGGGTTACATTCGCCCCTCTACTTCTCCGGTAGGTGCTGGCTTCTTCTTCGTAGGGAAGAAGGATGGTGGTCTTAGGCCATGCATTGACTACCGTAACCTGAATAAGGTCACTGTAAGGAACCAGTATCCCCTTCCTTTGATTCCTGATCTCTTTAATCAGGTTCAGGGGGCCCAATGGTTCTCTAAGTTTGATCTACGGGGGGTGTATAACCTTATCCGCATCAAAGAGGGGGATGAGTGGAAGACTGCGTTTAACATGCCCGAAGGTCATTTCGAATACCTCGTCATGCCCTTTGGGTTGTGTAATGCTCCTGCGGTCTTCCAGAATTTCATAAATGAGATTTTGAGAGATTACCTGGGGATATTTCTTGTAGTGTACCTTGATGACATACTGGTGTTTTCCAAGGACTGGTCCTCCCACATTGAGCATGTCAGGAAGGTGCTCCAGGTCCTTCGGGAAAGCAAACTGTTTGCAAAAACCGAAAAATGTGTGTTTGGGGTACAGGAGATACCATTTTTGGGTCAAATCCTCACTCCTCATGAATTCCGCATGGACCCCGCCAAGGTTCAGGCTGTGGCGGAATCGGTCCAACCTGCCTCCCTGAAGGCGTTACAGTGTTTTTTGGGGTTCGCTAATTATTACAGGACATTTATTGCTAACTTCTCGGTCATCGCTAAGCCTCTTACGGACCTCACTCGCAAAGGTGCTGATCTCCTCCACTGGCCTCCTGAAACTGTCCAGGCTTTTGAGGTCCTTAAGAAGTGCTTTATCTCGGCCCCGGTGCTGGTTCAGCCCAACCAAATGGAGCCATTTATCGTGGAAGTTGACGCATCCGAGGTGGGAGTGGGGGCTGTCTTGTCCCAGGGTACCAGGTCCCTCACCCATCTCCGCCCCTGTGCCTACTTCTCCAGGAAATTTTCGCCCAATGAGAGTAATTATGATATTGGCAACCGCGAACTCTTAGCCATTAAATGGGCATTTGAAGAGTGGCGCTACTTCCTGGAGGGGGCTAGGCGCCAGGTAACGGTCCTTACCGACCACAAGAATCTGGTTTTCCTAGAATCTGCCCGGAGGCTAAACCCGAGACAAGCTCGATGGGCGCTATTTTTTACCAGATTAAACTTTTTGGTTACCTATAGGGCTGGGTCTAAAAATATTAAGGCCGATGCACTGTCCCATAGCTTCATGGCCAGCCCTCCTTCGGAGGAAGATCCTGCTTGTATTTTGCCTCCCGGTATAGTCATTTCTTCTATTGATTCTGATTTAGTCTCTGAAATTGCGGCTGATCAAGGTTCAGCTCCCGGGAACCTTCCTGAGGACAAGCTGTTTGTTCCCCTGCATTACCGGCTAAGGGTACTTAGGGAAAATCATGACTCCGCACTATCTGGTCATCCAGGCATCCTGGGTACCAAACACCTCATTGCCAGAAACTATTGGTGGCCTGGGTTGCCTAAAGACGTTAAGGCCTACGTCGCCACTTGTGAGGTTTGTGCTAGGTCCAAGACTCCCAGGTCCCGACCAGCGGGCTTACTACGTTCGTTGCCCATTCCCCAGAGACCGTGGACACATATCTCCATGGATTTTATCACCGATTTGCCTCCATCCCAAGGCAAGTCGGTGGTGTGGGTGGTAGTAGACCGCTTCAGTAAGATGTGCCACTTTGTGCCCCTCAAGAAACTACCCAACGCCAAGACGTTAGCTACCTTGTTTGTCAAACACATCCTGCGTCTCCATGGGGTCCCTGTCAATATTGTTTCGGACAGAGGGGTACAATTTGTTGCATTGTTTTGGAGAGCCTTCTGTAAAAAGTTGGAGATTGATCTGTCCTTCTCCTCTGCCTTCCATCCTGAAACCAATGGCCAAACTGAGAGGACTAATCAATCTCTAGAACAATATTTAAGGTGTTTTATCTCTGACTGTCAATATGATTGGGTCTCATTCATTCCCCTCGCCGAATTTTCCCTTAATAACCGGGTCAGTAACTCGTCAGGGGTCTCCCCCTTTTTCTGTAATTTTGGGATTAATCCACGGTTCTCCTCCGTTTCACCTGGTAGTTCCAACAATCCCGAGGTAGAGGTCGTTCATCGGGAACTGTGCACAGTCTGGGCCCAGGTTCAGAAGAACCTAGAGGCGTCCCAGAGCGTACAAAAAACTCAGGCTGATAGAAAACGTTCTGCTAACCCCTTGTTTATGGTCGGGGATCTGGTGTGGTTATCGTCTAGGAACTTGCGTCTTAAGGTCCCGTCCAAGAAGTTTGCTCCCTGCTTTATTGGGCCGTATAAGGTCATTGAAGTCCTCAATCCTGTCTCCTTCTGGCTGGAGTTACCCCCATCTTTTCGTATACACGACGTGTTTCATGCCTCCCTCCTTAAACGCTGCTCCCCGTCCTTGGCTCCCTCGAGGAAACCTCCTGTTCCCGTTCTCACCCCTGAGGGGGTGGAATTCGAGGTGGCCAAGATTGTGGACAGCAAGATGGTTCAAGGCTCCCTCCAGTACCTGGTCCATTGGAGAGGATACGGGCCTGAGGAGAGGACTTGGGTACCCGCCCGGGATGTTCACGCTGGGGTATTGGTCAGGAAGTTCCACCTTCGTTTCCCCAGTAAACCAGGTCCACTTAGAAAGGGTCCGGTGGCCCCTCATAAAAGGGAGGGTACTGTAAAGGATCTGCCAGGCACAGCTTCGGGGTTAACTCCCATAGGTAATCAGTCTGCACCTGAATCTACGTCTCTGAGACTGACTCCATCTTCCACCACTCAGGATGGCAGGCTTAGGAGTGGGAGAGCCTATCACAGCCTGGCCAGACGGAGCTAGCTCCCGCCCTCTGTCTATTTATACCTGCCTTTCCTGTTCCTCCTTTGCTTGTGATTCTTCTCGTGTGGTTTCCTGGCCCAGCTTCAGCTCCTAACTATTTGATCCTGCTCCATACTGACCTTGGCTTACTGACTACTCTCCTGCTCTGCGTTTGGTACCTCGTGCTCTCCTGGTTTGACTTGGCTCGTTCACCACTCTGGTTGCTCACGGTGTTGCCGTGGGCAACTGCCCCTTTCCCTTTGCTTTGTATTCCCTTGTATGTTTGTCTCGTGCACTTACTGAGCGTAGGGACCGCCGCCCAGTTGTACCCCGTTGTCTAGGGCGGGTCGTTGCAAGTAGGCAGGGACAGAGTGGTGGGTAGATTAGGGCTCACTTGTTCGTTTCCCTACCCCCGTCGTTACAGTCAGATTTGAAAAATATGGCTCTGTCAGGAAGGTAAAAACTGGCTGTGACGGTAAGGGGTTAAAATTCAAAGCAGTGATCTGATTGGTTGCTGTGGTTGACACTGACATTTATTGTGTCTATGTTTAAGCCCCGCCCCTTTCTTTAATCATCAGTTCAACTGCCAGTTCTACAGATTATCCGACATAGATGACATGAAGATGACTGCCCCGATCTGCCACAATGATGAAACCTCGGAGCAATGCCCTGACAGGTAAGAAGGCTCAATGTGACTCTGGACGTAGCAGATGACAACACGACTCCAACTCTAGATACAGCTCAGGAACAAACATAGTTACAGGACACAGGAAGTAGGATACGGGAAAACTGCGAGCAGGATACAACTAAGGGACCATTTGCTAGACTAACATGGGAATACAACAACAAAGCTCAGGCAATGAGTGGAACGGCAGAGCCCTTTATATAGTCCAGGATGTGAAGGGATAGGTTAGGGAACATTTTGCCTAGAGGCAGGAGAGTGCAACCGCGTGTGTTTGCGTCTCCTGCGAGGGAAACGCCGACAAGCCCTCAGTGTCCCGCGGTCGCGGCTGCCAATAAGTACAGTGTGCCAGCGGTCAACAACCGCAGACACAACAATATATAATATATAATATATACGGCAGGTGTCAAGAAGGGGTTAAAGCAATCCTCTGGTCAAAAAAAATTAGTTAACATACCTGGTGGCCTTCGCCTCCATATTCCTGGCTTCGTTCCTGCATTTCGGTCCCCATTGTCTACTATACAAGAGAGCAGCCCCAACCCCTCCACTGCACTCGGATGGACCAGCGCTGATGATATTGGTTATTCTCCTTTTATGAAACATTCAATATGGAATATTTTTACTAAACAAGATTTTTGCACTCAGCCGAAAGTCTATTTCTCGTTGAAACCATTGGAGGACACAGCACCATGGGTATATGCTACTGCCACTAGGAGACGACACTAGGAGGAAAGAGTAAGAAAGAGTTTTCGCTCTGCCCAGGCAGGCCTTACCTTTCCCACAGACATTAGCTGATTCAGTTTTGTACAAAAGTAGTTCGAAAAAAGAAACTGTCGGATTGACAATATAATTGTACAGCGGATCATACAAATATTATTATCTATAAATTATACAGCACCAACATATTATGCATTAAACATTAGAAACATAATACATGAGAAGAGAGACCTGCCAAAAAGAAGAAAAAAAAAAAGAGGATGTGGGGCAGGCGTGGCGGGATTATTAATATTCTCTGAAAAACTGAATGTATATTTTTATAGTGACTTTTTCTCATATTTCTCTTTGTCTTATAGGGCGTCTTACATTTGCATATACAATACTTCAAAGAAACAAATTATCAGTCGTCAAATATAGTTAAATGGGAGAGGAGATTGCTATAGAAGAGGATATAGACGTAACTATCCGGCCTCTGTAATCTAGACGTGGGAACGATTGACAAGAAAATGAATATCTAGAGTGCATGCAATATGTCTTGTTTAGCAGATTAATTGTAGAATATTCAGCAACTAACCCAAAAAAAAATTATATTTCAGTTGTACCAGAAAGAGCCGCATGGAGAAAAGTGAGGGAAGATGTTCAACAAGAGGAGAATGAAACAGGAAATGTGGGAGCAAATATTATATGTAATAGAAATATTTTTAGGGGGGTGCAGATTTTATATAGATTAAAAGTAATGTTGGGGAGGGTGTAATTTCTGGGAGGATGGATTTGGAATTGTTTATAATGTTTTGAATGTGGAAATTGTGTCACTGGTCAGAAAAAAGTAGGTAAATTACTTAAGTCCTAGGGGCAACCAAGTACCTGTGGGCAAACAGAGCTCTATGGGAAATGGTGGCACCCGTAGGTGAAAACTACGGACATGTGTATCTGCCTATTTTTTCTGACCACTGAGTCTTATTGTTGTTTTTAATAAGAGATTCCTAACAAATCAATAGAATTGCAGCATGGGGAGATCCTCATGGGTGGGGATATTTAGCAACATAGGAAATATGGAAGTAAATGTTATGTTTAATAGGGCAACTTAGGGGTGGCAGATATTCTATAGTTTAAGAGTAAACTTTGGGAAGGGGTGTCATTTCTGGGGGGGTGGATGGGTAATCGTGTGTGATGTTTTGAATGTGGAAATTGTGTCGTCAGAAAAAAGTAGGTCAAATCTTAAGTCCTGGGGCAAACAAGTACCTGTGGGCAAACAGAGCTCTATGGGAAATGGTGGCTTCTATAGGTGATTATCAATGTTTTTTTTATATGTGTGTTTTTTTTAATAAGAGATTATTAATAGAGGGAGGGATATGCAGGTTGGTGAGATCCTTGTGGGTGGGGATATTTAGCAATATAGGAAATATGAAAGTATACGTTATGTTTAAAAGGGCAAATTAGGGGGTAACAGATATTCTATAGGCTAAGATAGATGTTGGCAAAGGTGTCATTTCTATGGGGGGTGGATGGGAATTTCTGGGTGATGTTTTGAATGTGAAATCTGCTTATCTTTTTTGACTACTGGTTATTTAAAAGGTATTTTTATAAGTGTTTTTTTTTAATTTTATTTAAGGCTATAAATACATATGCAGCATCGGTGAGGAGACCATCATAAGTAGAGATATTTAGCATAATAGAAAATTTTGGAGTAAATGTTATGTGTAATGGACCGGTCAAGGGAGAGTGTTATCTGTATATGTTAAGAGGGATGTTGGGAATGGTGTCATTTCTATAATTGAATGGGGAATTGTGTGTACATTTTGGAGTTCTCTCATTGATTTAAGTCCAGGTGGAAAAAAACAGTACCTGCAAATATAGCTTTATACGGAAGTGGGCACCTATAAATTAAAACAATGTCCTTGTGTTTCTGCTTATGTCTTCTGACCACAGATAACAATTGTCTTTTTTTTTTTTATCTGGCATTGTCCTGTTTTAATCTTGTATGTTCTCACTAAAAACATAATATTTTTGATGTTGTTATGTTTTTATGACACATAGTGTGTGGTTGAACAATATTTTCGTTTTTTGCGAGCCCTTCCTTCGTATGATAGAAACTTGCACTTGAATCATCTGTTGCTTCATTGAAAACTGGCAATTGAATTTGAGAGGAGGACAACGTGGAACAGATCAGAATTTGGATAGTAAAGCAACTGAATGTCCATTCAAAGTATTCGCCGTGTCAAGTTTGCAACTCTTCATAAATACTTTTTTCCAGAATTACTATAAAGATATTTATCAACATGTGCTGCCTGCTGGAATAAAGATTATCCCAATTCTAACATTTTAAAGCTTGAAATGCGTATGGCCCATCTAGTAAAACTGGTTAGTATTGCCTTTATTGGCATTAATTGCTATCACTATCTATGGGTCTCTGGATAAAGTCGTAACTGAAACCAATCGGACACCATTTGGGATTTGTGTACGATATGCTCTGATACAATCTTTTATATTTTATCAGTACAATAAAGAAGTGGGTTTGTTTCTTTTAATCTAGTCCTACACAGAGCTGCCCTTTTTTCTGTGGGTCTTCACCTGTAGCTTGCACTGAATTTAGAGATGGGATCTCTTAGAAGGATTACGACTACTGAGAAATTTGGATGACTGTGGGCACTCGTACCTATGAGTTTGAGGAGAACAAGTGCCTTTGAGAAGGGCTTTGAAGTGTGGAGGAAACCCTGGATATTTATGAAAGGGAGCAGTGAGCAGGCTTCACGAGTGTTCATTGGCTAGATCGTTGGAGTAGCAGTCTAATTTTAACCTCTTTTCACTCTGCGCCATAATAGTACATCGATGCTCGCAGTTAGTAAACACCAGCCGGGGTACTATTACGATGATGTAATGTTGCGGGCTCAGGAACTGAACTGGTACCATCACTTCCGAATGTCGGAAGTAATATACAGTTGACACCATGCTCTAATCGCCGTGATCAGAGATAACTCTGATCCCATCCCTTTAACCCCTTATTCTGTGGTCAATGCTGTCCACGGAATTTAAGTGGTTAGACAGAGTATGTCCTTCTGTCACCCAATCGGTGCCCTGTGAATGTGATCACGAGGTGACGATAAGTTGCCACGGCAGTCGGATGCTTGACAATGGCCCCAAGGTATGCCATACATGGGAGCCTATTAGTTGTACACATATAATGTATTATATGAGTGATCAGAATGTTAGATGTTCAAGTCCCATTGTGACACTTCAAAATAAAAAGAGTAAAAAAAAGTTTTGGAAAAATCTACAAAAGTCGCCTTTTTCTTCTACAAAGCCCTATATTTTGGAAAGAGTATAAAATGAAAAAACTACAAATTATTGTGACACATCCGGTTTCCTTTTAAAATCATTAAATCCCTGTACTTACTTTACGCTGGGGACTGAGTCCGGAACGGACTTCATGTATTGCTGTTTATGCCCCAGGTGCATTGTTAGTGACCTCATAGCATCCTGCCTAAAACGAGTGTCGGGTCTGGTGTCTCTACGGTGCAGGAGCAATAACATGGGTAGGTTTACATCTCCAATATTCTTATTCAGACATGTCAGGCTATTTACAATCAGGAGTAGAAAAAGCTGTTTTTTCTCGAGCCTCTTTGCCAAAGGTATTTGCCAATACTCTTTTGTGAGGTCTAGAGTTGTTAGGTATCTAGCCGGTCCTAACCTTTCAATTAGTTCGACCACCCGGAGCATAGGGTAGGCATCCATTGTTGACATCTCATTAACCAGTTCAGGACCGGGCTATTTTGCGCCTTCAGGACCAGACATCGTTTAGCCATTTTTAGCACGTGTTAGTTAAATGGCTATAACTTTTTTATTTGTTGGGCTAACGACGTGATTTTTGCGACGTTTTTTCCATAGACAATGCAGGTTTCATTTTTTATCGTTTTTATACACACCTTTATTGCTATTTTAGAATTTTTATTCATAAAGTTTGAAAATAATAGTAAAAAAATAAGCTTTTTTACGTTTCAGCTATTTTTTTTTGGTAATAACATAGTTTTACCCTAAAATAGACCTTTTATTTGTGATCGTCATTGTCTACCGTAAATTTTAATATATTACATGTCTATATTAGGGTAATTGGGTCAGCGCTAGCGTTACAACAATGATTGGCGGGGGGGGAACGTTTTTTTTTGGGGTGGGTATTTTATGTGTATTTATTATTTCATTTTTTTTTATGCACTTTACTTTATTCTTTTTTTATTACTATGGTCTGTCCCTCAAAGGTCAAAAAAGACTTTGGGGAACTTTATATATTTTTTTTTTTTCTTTTACACCATGTTTTTCCACTGTAACTGGAGCTGCACAGCAGCCCCAGTTACAGGGGAAATCAGCCCTCTCATAGTGACGATTGTCACTAACTGGGCTGTGCTGGGTCTAGTAAGACCCAGCAGCAGTCTGTCAGTAACGGCACCCGGCGATCATGTGACCAGTCACATGATCACCGGGAGGAATAGAGACAGCGCCGCTGCTGCTGTCTCTATTCATATACACAGCGTTCATTGAGCGCTGTGTAAAAAGACATCGGAGAAGACAGAAGCAGCTAAAGCTGCTTCTGTCTTCTCCTCAGGGTCCCTGGCAGTCACTGACAGCTGAGACCCGACATTCTGCTACCCGATCGCGCGGGCAGCAAGTTAAAACCCGAGCCGTAAAAAGTCTATGGCTCGGGTTTTAAGGACCCTGACCGCTGGCCGTAAAAATACAGCCAGCGGTCGGGAACCAGTTAAGTTTCCGAAAATCATTACAGAAGCGCCAGCTTCCATTTGGTTTAAGGACTAATACAATTGGGCTAGACCATTCACTTTTGAATTTTTCAATTACCCGTAACGTTAACATTCTGTAAAGGATCTGCCAGGCACAACTTCTGTGGATACTCCCATAGGTAGTCAGTCTGCACCTGAGTCTATGTCTCTGAGACTGACTCCATCTTTCACCACTCAGGATGGCAGGCTTAGGAGTGGGAGAGCCTATCGCAGCCTGGCCAGACGGAGCTAGCTCCCGCCCTCTGTCTATTTATACCTGCCTTTCCTGTTCCTCCTTTGCTTGTGATTCTTCTCGTGTGGTTTCCTGGCCCAGCTACAGCTTCTATCTATTTGATCCTGCTCCATACTGACCCTGGCTTTCTGACTACTCTCCTGCTCTGCGTTTGGTACCTCGTGCACTCCTGGTTTGACTCGGCTCATTCACCACTCTTGTTGCTCACGGTGTTGCTGTGGGCAACTGCCCCTTTCCCTTTGCTTTGTGTTCCCTTGTCTGTTTGTCTCGTGCACTTACTGAGCGTAGGGACCGCCGCCCAGTTGTATCCCGTCGCCTAGGGCGGGTCGTTGCAAGTAGGCAGGGACAGAGTGGCGGGTAGATTAGGGCTCACTTGTCCGTTTCCCTACCCCCGTCATTACATAATCACAAGCCCGTATACCTAGTCTACCCTGCTCCCTGACACTACTATGGACCCCCTTGAGACCCTGGCCCAGCAAATGCAGGGTCTCTCCCTACAGGTCCAGGCCCTGGCTCAGAGGGTCAACCAGCCTGACGCTACCATGGTAGTGCCCCTCACCTCACCTCTTGAACCCCACCTCAAGTTGCCTGACCGGTTCTCAGGGGACCGGAGGACTTTTCTCTCCTTTCGGGAGAGTTGTAGGCTCTACTTTCGCTTAAAGCCTCATTCCTCAGGTTCTGAGAGCCAGCGGGTGGGTATAATTATGTCCCGGCTCCAGGAAGGGCCCCAAGAGTGGGCCTTCTCCTTGGCTCCTGACGCCCCTGAACTTTCCTCCGTTGATCGTTTCTTTTCTGCTCTCGGACTCATTTATGACGAGACTGAAAGGACTGCCTTTGCCGAGAGTCAGCTGGTGACCTTACGTCAGGGTAAGAGACCTGTTGAGGAGTATTGTTCTGACTTTAGGAAGTGGTGCGTAGCTTCTCGGTGGAATAACCCTGCCTTAAGGTGCCAGTTTAGGTTGGGTCTGTCGAACGCCCTGAAAGACCTGCTAGTTAGTCACCCCTCTTCTGACTCCCTAGATCAGGTTATGGCTTTAGCGGTACGACTTGACCGACGTCTCAGGGACGACAGCTTGAACGTTTCTGTGTTTTCCCCTCTGACTCCCCCATGATGCCTCCCGAGGTCCCGTTGCATCGCTCTTCCACGGAAGACTCGGAGGTACCTATGCAACTCGGGGCCTCCGTGTCCCCCCGACAACGTAGAGAGTTCCGCAGGAAGAATGGTCTCTGCTTCTATTGCGGGGATGACAATCATCAAGTGAACACCTGTCCTAGGCGTAAGAATAAGCAGCCGGAAAACTTCCGCACCTAAGTGATCATCGGGGAGGTCACTTGGGCGCACAGGTATTTCCCGTAAATATGAAACGTAATAAAACATTGCTTCCCTTTCAGGTCTCTTTTGGTGGTAGGTCTGCTACCGGCAGTGCCTTCGTGGATTCAGGGTCTTCTGCTAATATCATGTCTGTGGAATTTGCTATGTCTCTAGCTATGCCTTTGATTGATTTGCCTAAACCTGTCCCGGTAGTGGGTATCGACTCCACTCCTCTTGCTAATGGTTATTTTACTCAGCATACCCCTGTTTTCGAACTCCTTGTTGGCTCCATGCATTTGGAGCAGTGCTCTGTACTGTTGATGCAGGGATTATCGTCCGATTTGGTTTTAGGCCTTCCCTGGTTGCAGTTGCATAATCCCACGTTTGACTGGAATACTGGGGAGCTTACCAAATGGGGTAATGAATGCTTGACGTCATGTTTTTCTGTTAATTCTATTTCTCCCCCTGAGGAGGTGAACACGCTACCTGAGTTTGTTCAGGACTTCGCTGATGTTTTCTCTAAGGAGGCCTCCGAAGTGTTACCTCCTCATAGAGAATACGATTGCGCTATCGAATTGGTACCAGGAGCTAAGCTTCCTAAGGGTAGGATATTTAATCTTTCTAGTCCCGAACGTGAAGCCATGAGAGAGTATATCCAGGAATGCCTGGCCAAGGGTTACATTCGCCCCTCTACTTCTCCGGTAGGTGCTGGCTTCTTCTTCGTAGGGAACAAGGATGGTGGTCTTAAGCCATGCATTGACTACCGTAACTTGAATAAGGTCACTGTAAGGAACCAGTATCCCCTTCCTTTGATTCCTGATCTCTTTAATCAGGTTCAGGGGGCCCAATTGTTCTCTAAGTTTGATCTACGGGGGGGGGGGCGTATAACCTTATCCGCATCAAAGAGGGGGATGAGTGGAAGACTGCGTTTAACACGCCCGAAGGTCATTTTGAATACCTCGTCATGCCCTTTGGGTTGTGTAATGCTCCTGCGGTCTTCCAGAATTTCATAAATGAGATTTTGAGAGATTACCTGGGGGTATTTCTTGTAGTGTACCTTGATTACATACTGGTGTTTTCCAAGGACTGGTCCTCCCACATTGATTATGTCAGGAAGGTGCTCCAGGTCCTTCGGGAAAACAAACTGTTTGCGAATACCGAAAAATGTGTGTTTGGGGTACAGGAGATACAATTTTTGGGTCAAATCCTCACTCCTCATGAATTCCGCATGGACCCCGCCAAGGTCCAGGCTGTGGCGGAATGCCTCCCTGAAGGCGTTAGAGGTTTTTTTGGGGTTCGCTAATTATTACAGGAGATTTATTGCTAACTTCTCGGTCATCACTAAGCCTCTTACGGACCTCACTCGAAAAGGTGCTGATCTCCTCCACTGGCCTCCTGAGGCTGTCCAGGCTTTTGAGGTCCTTAAGAAGTGCTTTATCTCGGCCCCGGTGCTGGTTCAGCCCAACCAAATGGAGCCATTTATCGTGGAAGTTGACGCATCCGAGGTGGGAGTGGGGGCTGTCTTGTCCCAGGGTACCAGGTCCTTCACCCATCTCCGTCCCTGTGCCTACTTCTCCAGGAAGTTTTCGCCCACTGAGAGTAACTATGATATTGGCAACCGCAAACTCTTAGCCATTAAATGGGCATTTGAAGAGTGGAGCCACTTCCTGGAGGGGGCTAGGCACCAGGTAACGGTCCTTACCGACCACAAGAATCTGGTTTTCCTAGAATCTGCCCGGAGGCTAAACCCGAGACAAGCTCGATGGGCGCTATTTTTTACCAGATTCAACTTTTTGGTTACCTATAGGGCTGGGTCTAAAAATATTAAGGCCGATGCACTGTCGCGTAGCTTCATGGCCAGCCCTCCTTCGGAGGAAGATCCTGCTTGTATTTTGCCTCCTGGTATAATCATTTCTTCTATTGATTCTGATTTAGTCTCTGAAATTGCAGGTGATCAAGGTTCAGCTCCCGGGAACCTTCCTGAGGACAAGCTGTTTGTTCCCCTGCAATAGGGAAAATCATGACTCCGCACTATCTGGTCATCCAGGCATCCTGGGTACCAGACACCTCATTGCCAGAAACTATTGGTGGCCTGGGTTGCCTAAAGACGTTAAGGCCTACGTCGCCGCTTGTGAGGTTTGTGCTAGGTCCAAGACTCCCAGGTCCCGACCAGCGGGCTTACTACGTACTTTGCCCATTCCCCAGAGACCTTGGACCCATATCTCCATGGATTTTATCACCGATTTGCCTACATCTCAAGGCAAGTCGGTGGTGTGGGTGGTAGTAGACCGCTTCAGTAAGATGTGCCACTTTGTGCCCCTCAAGAAACTACTCAACGCCAAGACGTTAGCTACTCTGTTTGTCAAACACATCCTGCGTCTCCATGGGGTCCCTGTCAATATTGTTTCGGACAGAGGGGTACAATTTGTTTCTTTGTTTTGGAGAGCCTTCTGTAAAAAGTTGGAGATTGATCTGTCCTTCTCCTCTGCCTTCCATCCTGAAACTAATGGCCAAACTGAGAGGACTAATCAATCTCTAGAACAATATTTAAGGTGTTTTATCTCTGACTGTCAATATGATTGGGTCTCATTCATTCCCCTCGCCGAATTTTCCCTTAATAACCGGGTCAGTAACTCGTCAGGGGTCTCCCCCTTTTTCTGTAATTTTGGGTTTAATCCACGGTTCTCCTCCGTTTCACCTGGTAGTTCCAACAATCCCGAGGTAGAGGTCGTTGATCGGGAACTGTGCACAGTCTGGGCCCAGGTTCAGAAGAACCTAGAGGCATCCCAGAGCGTACAAAAAAACTCAGGCTGATAGAAGACGTTCTGCTAACCCCTTGTTTATGGTCGGGGATCTGGTGTGGTTATCGTCTAGGAACTTGCGCCTTAAGGTCCCGTCCAAGAAGTTTGCCCCCCGGTTTATTGGGCCGTATAAGGTCATTGAAGTCCTCAATCCTGTCTCCTTCCGACTGGAGTTGCCCCCATCTTTTCGAATACACGACGTGTTTCATGCCTCCCTCCTTAAACGCTGCTCCACGTCCTTGGCTCCCTCGAGGAAACCTCCTGTTCCCGTTCTCACCCCTGAGGGGGTGGAGTTCGAGGTGGCCAAGATTGTGAACAGCAAGATGGTCCAAGGCTCCCTCCAGTATCTGGTCCATTGGAGAGGATACGGGCCTGAGGAGAGGACTTGGGTACCCGCCCGGGATGTTCACGCTGGGGTATTGGTCAGGAAATTCCACCTTTGTTTCCCCAATAAACCAGGTCCACTTAGAAAGGGTCCGGTGGCCCCTCATAAAAAGGGGGGGGTACTGTAAAGGATCTGCCAGGCACAACTTCTGTGGATACTCCCATAGGTAATCAGTCTGCACCTGAGTCTATGTCTCTGAGACTGACTCCATCTTCCACCACTCAGGATGGCAGGCTTAGGAGTGGGAGAGCCTATTGCAGCCTGGCCAGACGGAGCTAGCTCCCGCCCTCTGTCTATTTATACCTGCCTGTCCTGTTCCTCCTTTGCTTGTGATTCTTCTCGTGTGGTTTCCTGGCCCAGCTACAGCTTCTATCTATTTGATCCTGCTCCATACTGACCCTGGCTTTCTGACTACTCTCCTGCTCTGCGTTTGGTACCTCGTGCACTCCTGGTTTGACTCGGCTCGTTCACCACTCTTGTTGCTCACGGTGTTGCCGTGGGCAACTGCCCCTTTCCCTTTGCTTTGTGTTCCCTTGTCTGTTTGTCTCGTGCACTTACTGAGCGTAGGGACCGTCGCCCAGTTGTACCCCGTCGCCTAGGGCGGGTCGTTGCAAGTAGGCAGGGACAGAGTGGCGGGTAGATTAGGGCTCACTTGTCCGTTTCCCTACCCCCGTCATTACATATTCTCTGGATTTCTTGTGAGATAGCCCCTCTACGGGCTTCTGGAATTCTGTAAGGTTTTACCTTCACTCAGAGGCGTAGCTAGGTTCTCCTGCACCCGGGGCAAAGATTCAGATTGGCGCCCCCCCCCCAACTTATTTCCAGACATCACCTTCCCCCTCGCCATGTTTTCTTTCCCTACCAATCAATGAGATGTAATTTATTTCACAATTTTTTTAATGGAACTCGAGTATAAAAGCATTTCTACATTTTACAAGCAATATAGTTCTATAATGTAATTAACATAAAAATAAATTAAAAGAAAATAAATTAAAGAGGCCACACAGCCCCCTGTAGATAGCGCCACACACAGCCCCCCTTGTAGATAGTGCCACACACAGCCCCCTGTAGATAGCGCCACACAGCCCCTCTCTTGTAGATAGCGCCACACACAGCCTCCTGTAGATAGTGCCACACACAGACCCCCTTGTAGATAGTGCCACACACAGCCCGCCTCCCCCCTAGTAGATAGCGGCACACTCCCCCCCCCTTATAGATAGTGCCACACACAGCCGGCTTCCCTCCCTTGTAGATAGCAGCACACTCCCCCTCCTTGTAGATAGTGCCATACACAGCCCGCTGCCCCTTTGTAAATAGTGCCACACTCTCCCCCCTTGTAAATAGCGCCACATTCCCCCCCCCCTTTTAAATAGCGCCACACTCCCACCCCTTGTTCTCAGCGCCACACTGTAAACAGACCGGTGAGCTGTAGCCTACCGCTACCACTTTCCGCTCTGCCTGGTGTGATTTACAGGAGGAGCCGAGGAGGTCATGCGGCGCAGGCAGAGGCGGAGTTTCTTCTGACTAGGGTGGGTGACAGCCAGGGCCGGCCTTAAGTTGGATGGCGCCCTGTGAGGGACTCTCTATTGCTGCCCCCTACACAAACCAAAAATTAACCACATATATGGACACGCTGGAACATATATACTGTACATAATTAAAAAGACAGATATTTAGACATACATGCAAATATACATACACACATTCTGGAATACATATATACAGGTAAATATATAGACGTACATACGCACACACACACACACACACACACACACACACACACACACACACACCGGTAGATAAATACACAGACAGGAACATATACAAATACAAAAAAGACACAAATATAGAAGAACAAAGACACATTCACAAACAGACCCATATATACCCACACAGGCACATATGTACACAACACAGATAATGTAGTAGATGTTACCTGCAGTCCTATGTAGCAACACAGATAACACAGTGATAACTCTCTGAGTACAGATAATGTAGTAGATGTTACCTGCAGTCCTATGTAACTCCACAGATAACACACAGTGATTACGCTCTGAGTACAGATAATGTAGTAGATGTTACCTGCAGTCCTATGTAACAACACAGATAACACAGTGATAACTCTCTGAGTACAGATAATGTAGTAGATGTTACCTGCAGTCCTATGTAACACACAGTGGCGGATTATCATATAGGCGATTCGGGCGGCCGCCCGGGGCCCGAGGCTCCCAGGGGGCCCATGGCAGCCCGAACCGCACATCATTTTACAAACCTATTCAGCGCGCTAGCGCTGCTACAAGCCGAAGATGAGGAGGGGAGGAGCAGAGAATTGGCCGGGATCCAGGGGTAGGACACGCCTCCCTGACAAGTGCGGGCGCCGCCATTGAGTAACAGAACAGCAACGGACGGCTGTTCTGTTACTCCAAAGCTGCAAGAAGAGCCGGGCGGGCGGTCACCGGCGCTGAGGTTAGTTGGCTTATCCTCCTGCCCAACTGGTTCCCGACCGCTGGCTGTATTTTTACGGCCAGCGGTCAGGGACGGGTCCTTAAAACCCGAGCCATAGACTTTCTACGGCTCGGGTTTTAACTTGCTGCCCGCGCGATCGGGCAGCTGAATGTCGGGTCTCCGGCTGTCAGTGACTGCCGGGAACCCTGAGGAGAAGACAGAAGCAGCTATTCTGCTTCTGTCTTCTCCGATGTCTTACACAGCGTTCAATGAACGCTGTGTATAGGAATAGAGACAGCAGCAGCGGCGCTGTCTCTATTCCTGCCGGTGATCATGTGACTGGTCACATGATCGCCGGGTGCCGTTAGTGGCAGACAGTTGCTGGGTCTAACTAGACCCAGCACAGCCCTATTAGTGACAATCGTCACTATGAGAGGGCTGATTTCCCCTGTAACTGGGGCTGCTGTGCAGCTCCAGTTACAGTGGAAAAACATGGTGTAAAAGAAAGAAAAAGTATATATAAAGTTCCCCAAAGGTCTTTTTTGACCTTTGAGGATCAGACCACAGTAATAAAAAAATAATAAAGTAAAGTGCAAAAAAAAATTAAATAATAAATACACATAAAATACCCACCCCCAAAAAAACGTTCCCCCCGCCAATCATTGTTGTAACGCTAGCGCTGACCCAATTACCCTAATATAGACATGTAATATATAAAAATTTCCGGTAGACAATGACGATCACAAATAAAAGGTCTATTTTAGGGTAAAACTATGTTATTACCAAAAAAAATAGCTGAAACAATTATTTTCAAACTTTATGAATAAAAATTCTAAAATAGCAAAAAAGGTGTGCATAAAAACGATAAAAAAAAGAAACCTGCATTGTCTACGGAAAAAACGTCGCAAAAATCCCGTCGTTTTAATTTATTTTTTATAAAAATGTGTGTTTGGTGCAACTTTGTAATTACGTTTTATTAAAAAATATTTTCACTTTTTGAGATACAGCTGCTTTGTATCCTGTATCCGTCAGGTCAGCAGGACTGACGGGATCAGTGAAACGGGCCCTGCGCTAAATTATAATCTTAGATGTGATAGATTTGAGGTGGATCCTGCGTGTCACTGATCCTGTCAGTCCTGCTGACCTGACGGATACAGGATACAAAGCAGCTGTATCTCAAAAAGTGAAAATATTTTTTAATAAAATCAATCAATCACACACATACTAATATATATATATATATATATATATATATATATATATATATATATATATATATATATATATATATAAAATTATAATATAAAGTATTTAAATGTGTACATAACCTTGTGCCACTATATACAAGGGGGGGCGCTGTGTGTCACTATATACAAGGGGGAGCGCTGTGTGCCACTATATACAAGGGGGGCGCTGTGTGGCACTATATACAAGGGGGAGCGCTGTGTGGCACTATATACAAGGGGAGTGCTGTGTGGCACTATATACAAGGGGGGCGCTGTGTGGCACTATATACAAGGGGGAGCGCTGTGTGGCACTATATACAAGGGGGGGCTGTGTAGTGCTATCCACAGTGGTATGTGTGTGGTGCTCTTTATAGGGGGGGGCTTTTTGGTGCTATTTACAAGAGGGGGAGGGCTGTGTGGCGCTCTCTACAGGGGGCTGTATGGCACTATCTATATGGGGCTGTGTGTAACGCTCTCTACGGGGGGGATGTGATATATAGAGGGGGCTGTGTATGGCGATATCTATGGGGGTGTGTAATATCTACAGGGGCTGTGTGTGGCACTATGTACAGGGGGCTGTGTGTATGTGGCGTTTTACAGTGTGTGGTATTATATTCAGGCACGCAGTGTTTGGTGCTATTATATTTAGGGGCACAGTATGTGGCACCATGATAACTTTATTTTCGTTTATAGGTGTGGAAATGTTGGAAAAGTGAGGAGACGTCTGAGTGGCAAATTCTGCAGAAATGAGTCATGGCCGGGAGAAGTCGTCATCAGCGCTGGACCGGATGGAGAAGAAAAGAGGAAGAAAACTACTAGAATCTGAGACGTCGTCACCTGTGAGTCACTAGATTTATAGAGAATCTGTCACCTCTCCTGACATGTTTATTATAGGAATCCTTGTATTTCACAAAAAAGTCTTTCTGCAGTCCAGGACTGATAGACAATTCCCCTTGTCAGGAGGTTGTGTCCCTGCACAGTGTGATACTCTCAGTATGTATGGACACAGCCCTGTGACAAGGGAAATAGTAAGGCTGGGTTCACACGAGCACACTAACGTCCGTAATGGACGGACGTATTTCGGCCGGAAGTCCCGGACCGAACTCAGTGCAGGGAGCCGGGCTCCTAGCATCATAGTAATGTACGATGCTAGGAGTCCCTGCCTCTCTGCAGGACAACTGTCCCGTACTGTAATCATGTTTTCAGTACGGGGCAGTAGTTCCACGGAGAGGCAGGGACTCCTAGCATCGTACATTACTATGATGCTAGGAGCCCGGCTCCCTGCACTGAGTTCGGTCCGGGACTTCCGGCCGAAATACGTCCGTCCATTACGGACGTTAATGTGCTTGTGTGAACCCAGCCTTACACTGTTAATGCTTGCCCAAAAAGGTAGTGTTAAAAATAGTTACGGCGCGGCAGGGCGGCGGTGAGGAAAGGGGGCCCAAGTTTGGGTAACAGCCCAGGGCCCATGGTCTACTTAATCCGCCACTGGTAACACAAGAGATAACACAGTGATAACTCTCTGAGTACAGATAATGTAGTAGCTGTGTCCTGCAGTCCTATGTAACTCCACAGATAACACATTGTAGCAGAGCTTAGATTGTAATTTAGCACAATGTGTTATCTGTGGTGTTACATAGTACTGCAGGCAACAGCTACTACATTATCTGTAATCAGAGTTATCACTGTGTTATCTGTGGTGTTACATAGGATTGCAGGTAACACTACTATCTGTATTTAGAGAGTTATCTCTGTGTTATCTGTGGTGTTACATAGGACTGTAGGTAACATCTACTACATTATCTGTACTGTGTAGCTGAGCTGAGATTGTAATTTAGCACACAGTACAGATAATATAGTAGATGTTACCTGCAGTCCTATGTAACACCACAGATAACACAGAGCTAACTCTCTGAGTACAGATAATGTAGTAGATGTAAGAGACAAACACATGCAGAGACACAGACAGAGAGACACACACACACAGGGGCGTAGCTAAAGGCTCATGGGCCCCGATGCAAAAGTCCTTCATGGGCCCCCCCCAGTTCTCTTCATGGCTGACAGCCCACAGCTTTCAGCTCAATCGCTGGGTCTCAGGGGCGTAGTTAAGGGCTTTAAACATCAGGGGCAATAGCCTCAATATATATTCCCCCCATCAAAAATGTATGTGTGTGTGTATATATATATATATATATCTATATATACACAAATATATAATTCTATATCGGAGACAGCATATCTGTACCACTATGACCCTGTAGCTATCGATAGGATTAGATACAGTGGTTTAGAGGACAGTATCACACATGATAGGATTAGATACAGTGGCTCAGCAGACAGTATCACACATGATAGCATTAGATACACAGCTCGGCAGACAGTATCACACATGATAGGATTAGATACACAGCTCGGCAGACAGTATCACACATGATGGAATTAGATACACAGCTCAGCATACAGTATCACACATGATGGGATTAGATACACAGCTCAGCAGACAGTATCACACATGATAGATGATAGGATTAGATACAGCAGCTCAGCAGACAGTATCACACATGATAGGATTAGATACAGCAGCTCAGCAGACAGTATCACACATGATAGGATTAGATATCGGTTGTTGGACTACATCGGATTCGAGGACTACTTCGATGACGGCAGTTTTTTACTCTGAATAAAATGGTTAACAAGGGTTTCAATAAAATAATTTTTCTGTCTTTGTATTTTTTTTAATCTTTATTATCACCGCCTTAGTAATGGCCGCTGGTTGATTGACAACCTCCATTACTAAGGCGGAGCTTAATGTCAGCCGGTGAAAAGGTCAACACTAACCCCCATTATTACCCCGGTATCCTTCGTCACCTGGCTTCAGGGCCCAGTCTCAATTGCGACCGCTGAGACCCCAATAGCTATGCCACTGCCCAAATCGTAATATGACAAGAACAAGAAAAGAAGAAAACACAGGTATGATGAGCGCAGCAGGAGGAAGCCAGTAGTTTGTGGATTCTTTTATATAATTACTTTGTTAAATACTAAGGCCTAGTTCCTTCAGGAATTTTGAGGCAGATCTTGACTTGCTGGTAGAACGTATTTTCTGGCCGGAGCCAATGAGCGCCGCAGGCAAAAACCGCCGCGGAAAACACTTTCTCTGACTCCCATTGAGGTCAATGGGAGGTCAGAGACTATGACGCCTGAAGAAAGGACACAACGCTTTTTTTCCGCATGCGGGGAAAAAAAACACCTTTGCCCCCCATTGAAATCAATGGGAGGCGATTTCGAAAGTTTTTTGGCCCAATTTCCAAGGCGGTTTCCGCGTCAAAAACAGCGCAAAAAGACTGTGAACTCCCCCTAAGCATTCGGCAACGAACCGTAATCATGTAATTGATAGAGGCGCCGCTTGGTAGTTATTAATCAAGTAATCATTTAAAGAACTACTGGCTCCATCCTGCAGCGCTCATCATACCTATGTTTTCTTGCTACTTGTGATGTGATTTGACAGCACTGTGTCAATTAAGGCCGGATTCAGACAAGCGTGTGCGTTTTGCGCGCGCAAAAAGGCACTTAACAGCTCCGTGTGTCAGCCCTGTATGATGCGCGGCTGAGCGAAAATCACGAGGCTGCGCATCATACAGGGCTGACAAACGGAGCTGTTAAGTGCCTTTTGCGCGCGCATCATTATGACACTGTTTGGATGTTTGTAAACAGAAAAACACGTGGTGCTTTTCTGTTTACATTCATAGTTTTACTGCTGTTGCGCGAATCACGCGCGTCCCACGGAAGTGCTTCCGTGTGGTTCGCATGATTTTCACGCACGCATTGACTTCAATGGGTGTGTGATGCGCGAAATACGCACAAAGAATGGACATGTGAGTTTTTCGCAGCGGACTCACGCTGCGTAAAAATCACGCACCTGTCTGCACGGCCCCATAGACTAATATAGGTCCGTTTACCCAAACAAGAAAAGGACCATGGAGTCTATAAGTCCAAAAATATATATAATCTTTTTATTACACAACAATATTATACTGGTTACACATATGTGTTTCTAAAAATGAATCACAAATAAAAGCATGGCCGCCAAACAAGAGTCAAATGTTCAGCAAATGAAATCATGTGATTATGAGCCTGTTAGAATATACCTCAAAACAAATGCATATAGCATAGTATGAATGTAGTGGGGTATACTGGTTACAAATAATGTGTTCTGCTGTTTGAGGATAAATAGGAAGGATGTTAATAACATATACTGAAGATTAGGTAACCAACGGACCAATAAAGAGTATTATATCCAAAGATATATTCATACATATGTGAATGCTAAATGCAATTTGTATATATATCTTCCGAGCAACAAGAACAACAAGCAATGGATAACAAAGTACTAACCCATGTGGCTAAGACTCAAATGTTGGCGACTGGCCCCAACGCGTTTCGGCTTCCCCCAGACGGGGGAACTGATTAAGTCCCACAGAAACTTTACCGAAGTGTCGGGAGTGTGAATAGACATCGCATCCTGGCTGGAGACAATGTCTATTCACCCTCAAGACACTTCAGTAAAGTTACTGTGGGTGTATGTGACAGCACAGCGTGATCTTGTGAGATCACTCTGTGCTGCAAGTACAGATAAAAATGAATGATTGGTCAGCGTCACACACTTCTCTTTACAACACCAGTTGGTAAATAGTTAAAAACCGCCCAGTTGTCTATTAACAAACTAATTAGCATAAATCTAAAATTGTTCATAACTTGCTAAAAAATGATATTTTTTCAAAATATAAACCACTGTTGTTATCTACATTACAGCGCCAATCACATTATGTAGGAGATAGGGCACTTGTAATCTGGTGACAAAGCCTCTTTAGGGCATGACCACACATGGCGGAATTCCTCCGCAACTGTCCGCATCGATGCCGCACAGAATCTGCGTTGCAGATTCTGCAGCGGATCTGCACAAAATGTGCAGTACATTGATGCGGACTAGCTGCTGCAGACTGCGGGAAAAGTGCTTCCCTTCTCCCTATCAGTGCAGGATAGAGAGAAGGGACAGCACTTTCCCTAGTGAAAGTAAACGATTTTCATACTTACCGGCCGTTGTCTTGGTGACGCGTCCCTCTTTCGGCATCCAGCCCGACCTCCCTGGATGACGCGCCAGTCCATGTGACCGCTGCAGCCTGTGCTTGGCCTGTGATTGGCTGCAGCCGTCACTTACACTGAAACGTCATCCTGGGAGGCCGGACTGGAGACAGACGCAGGGAGTTCTCGGTAAGTATGAACTTATATGTTTTTTTACAGATACATGTATATTGGGATCGGTAGTCACTGTCCCGGGTGCAGAAACAGTTACTGCCGATCGCTTAACTCTTTCAGCACCCTGGACAGTGACTATTTACAGACGTCTCCTAGCAACGCTCCCGTCATTACGGGAGCCCCATTGACTTCCTCAGTCTGGCTGTAGACCTAGAAATACCTAGGTCCAGCCAGAATGAAGAAATGTCAAGTTAAAAAAGCAAGACGCATCCGCAGCACACATGACATGTGCATGACAGCTGCGGACTTCATTGCGGAACTTAGAATCTCCATTGAAGTCAATGGAGAAATTCCGCCATGAGTCCGCCACTGCTCCGCAACAGACAGAGCATGCTGCGGACACCAAATTCCGCTCCGCAGCCTATGCTCCGCAGCGGAATTGTACGCATCGTGTAAACGAACACTGCTAAATTAAAGTGAAAGTCAATGGAGAAACGGCTCCGCTGCGGATTAACGCTGCGGAGTGTCCGCAGCGGAATTTAAGTGGAATTCCGCCATGTGTGAACCCGCCCTTAAGGTTCAAGGTTTATTCATGCATGCAGTCTTAGAAGATTAGAAGAATGCATCTTTCCAAATAGTGAAATTCAGTTAAGGCATCTTTACATGAACTAATGATCGGACAAACAATCGTTCATATGAATTCTTGTTCTCAATCATTGCCTTGCGTAAACAGGGCAACTATCAGCTGATGGACAACGCCCGTTCATCAACTGATCGTATAGTTTATGCAGCAATAAATATTATTGTTCTCAGCAACACATCTCCCTGTGTAAACAGGAAAATGTTCTGCAGACATGATGGAAATGTATGGTTACGAGCGATCGTAGTAATGATCGCTCAATCCCATACATAACCAAGCATTGCTGCCTGTGAAAGTCACAAATGTGCAGCGATCAACGAGCTGCTTCGTTGATCAGTGCTTGTTTGCACGGCCCATGAGCCGTGTAATAGGACCTTTAGTCTGGATAAGAGGTCTCTGGACATCTCCCAGTCATAAAAGAGTTAGGCTTAATGCACACGACCATAATGAATTTGTGGTCTGAAAAATTCTGGATCCGTTGCGGTCCATTTATCCGCAAAAAAATCTTCAGTAGTGCAGCAGTATTCACGGATCCACCAAAAAATATGCAGGGATGTTCATGCACGATATGCAAATTTGTGCTGCAAATACGGACCGTAAAATGACTTACCCTGAGTTTTTGCGGCCCAGATTCGAGGCCCCTACATGGATCCATGAACATGACGGTTGTGTGCAAAAAGTCAAGTTCAAGTTGCTTGACACTATGTATTTAATGTGTTAAAAGTCAAGATAAAGATGGCTAAATCTGTAAATAAATGGGTCCAATTGCTATCCACACAGAAAAAAAACTACAGTCGTATGCATTAGGCCTTTAGCAAAATAAATTTGGTTGCAGTGGTCTGATATTCTGGTTTTCAAGGTAACATAAAAAGCAGACTGCTTGCAGACATGCTTTAGGTTAAGATGCCCTCATTTTACATACACTCCTCAACTTTGTAATTGCAACACCAAGAAGGAAAAGTTTTAGAATTGTGGAAATCACAGGATCGATAGACATGTTAATGATATGCAAATTATAAAAAAACTACAACAAAATATTGCAAACATCTTGATTTATTCAGTATCGAGTATGAGCGCCACACGCAGAAATAAACCCACTTACACGCCTTGGCATGCTATCAATAAGGTTATTAAAGGTTGTCTGAGGAATGTTATGCCACGCTGAATGTACTTGGGCACGCAAATCAAATTTGGCTACTGGCAGCTCCCTTTGCAATTGCTGACCAATGACGTTCCACATGTGCTTGATGGGAGACAAGTCCGGAGACGCTGCAGGCCATGGTAGCACATTTAGGTCATGCAAGTCTGCTCACAGTAGCACGAGCAACTTGCGGTCTGGAGTTGTTCTGTTGAAAAACGACTGCTGAGACACTTTGGAGAAATGGCCGTACCACTGGTCCTACAACCAAATGAATGTAACGACGAGCTGTTAGTGTACCTGAAATGAAGACTAGTTGGTACGGATAACGTACATTATGCCACCCCACACCATAATCCCAAGAGTAGGACTGAGATCACAGGCTGCAGCGGACACATGGACTATAGTGTCTTCACTATAGTGTCTTCACAGGGGGGCGTAATGCAAGGAGAACACATGGACGCATTGCTATGGCAATGCCCTGGGGGTAAGTATTGGATTTTCATTTACAAACTGTGTTTTCCGCAGCAGGGATTCTGCCCGATAATCTGCACCACAATTCCCTGCAGGTTCTAGGTTGGAAACTCTGCGTACATTAACGCAGCGTATCCGACCTGTGGGAACGTAACCTAAAAACTACTTGTTATTATATTGTCTGCAAGGTTGGGTTTCCAAAGGGAGTTTTGTTGCAGTTTTAATTTGCTTCTCAATTGCTGTGAAAAACGCAATTTAAGAAACGCATGTGTTTTACCTCGATTTTGCAAAGCGGTTTTTGGCCACAGAAACCAGATGCTGACAAAGAATTTTACTATTTTGCCATAAACAATGATCTCTTGTATAGAGTTACCTATAAAATCTTGGAACAGTTTCTAGTACAGATGTATGGCACTTAAAATGTTTCATAATCATGTACATCAGTGACATTTGGGGACTGACAAAACAAAGGAGAGAATTCTCCAAAGGTTTTTCTTGCCTGGGGTATATAAGGAGGTAAAGAAAACCTGTGAGCTGTGCCCAACATCTCAGATAAATGCCCCAACGTCACACTTTTGGATCCCTTTGGTTCCGCTGCATATTATTGAGGTACCATTTGAGAGGATTGCTCTGGATTTGGTGGGTCCCATAGTCGTCAGCTATAGGACACCAATATATTTTGGTTGTTATGGATTGTGCAACTCGCTATCTTAAAGCCGTGCCCTTAGGAAACACCGCCTCTAAAAGTATTGCACGGGAATTGTTTTACATGTTTTATCGAACTGGGATTGCTAAAGTAATGCTCACTGACCAGTGGCGGATTAAGTAGACCATAGGCCCTGGGCTGGGCCCCCTTTCTCCACCGCCGCCCTGTAACTATTGTTAACACTTCCTTTTTGTCCAGACATTAACAAATGGGTGTTATTCCTCCCCTTGTCAAAAGGCTGTGTCCCCACATACTGACAGTCTCCAACCATCGCTCACAGTATCGCACCGTGTAGGGACACATTCTCCTGACAAGGGGAATAGAAACACTTATTTGTCTATCAGTCCTGGACTGCACAAAGACTTTGTGAAATACAAGGATTTCCTATAATAAACATGTCAGTAGAGATGACAGATTGTCTATAAATCTAGTGACTCACAGGTGACGACGTAGTTTTTTTCCTCTTCTCCATCCAGTCCAGACTTCATGACGACTTTTCCCGGCCATGACCCATTTCTGCAGAATTTGCCACTCAGATGTCTTTGGCTCCTCACTTTCCAACATTTCCACACCTATAAACAAAGATAATATTATCATGGTGCCACACACTGTGCCCCTAAATATAATAGCACCAAACACTGCGCTCCTGAATAAAATAGTACAAACACTGTGCCCCTAAATATTATAGCACCATAGACTGCGCCCCATAATATAATTGTGTCAAACACTGTAGATAGCACCACACACAGCCCCCTGTAAATAGCGCTACACAGTCCTCCCCCTCTGTAAATAGCGTCACATAGCCCTCCCCCTCTTGTATATAGTGCTACACAGCAATCCCCCTTAGATATAGTGATACACAGCTCTCCCTTCTATATAGTGCTATACAACAATCCCCCCTTGTATATTGTGCTACACAGCGTCTCCCCCCTTGGACCTGCAGCTCTTGTAATTGCTCAATATAATGTCCCCCGTAGCTGCCCCCACAGTATATTGCCACCCATAGATGCCCCCACAGTATAATGCCCTTCATAGCTGCTTCTACACAGTATAATGCCCCCATAGCTGCGACACAGCATAATGCCCCATAGCTATGACACAGTATAATGCCCCCATAGCTACTACACAGTATAATGCCTCCATAGCTGCTACACAGTATAATGTCCCCATAGCTGCGACACAGTATAATGCCCCCATAGCTGCGACACAGTATAATGTCCCCATAGCTGCGACACAGTATAATGCCTCCATAGCTGCAACACAGTATAATGCCCCCATAGCCGCAACACAGTATAATGCCCCATAGATGTAACACAGTATAATGTCCCCATAGATGTGACAGTATAATGCCCCCATAGATGTGACACAGTATAATGCCCCATAGATGTGACACAGTATAATGCCCCATAGATGTGACACAGTATAATGCCCCATAGCTGTGACACAGTATAATGCCTCCATATCTGCAACACAGTATAATGCCCCCATAGCTGTGACACAGTATAATGCCCCCATAGATGTGACACAGTATAATGCCCCCATAGATGTGACACAGTATAATGCCCCCATAGATGTGACACAGTATAATGCCCCCATAGCTGTGACACAGTATAATGTCCCCATAGATGTGACACAGTATAATGCCTCCATAGCTGTGACACAGTATAATTCCCCCATAGATGTGACACAGTATAATGCCCCATAGCTGTGACACAGTATAATGCCTCCATATCTGCAACACAGTATAATGCCCCCATAGCTGTGACACAGTATAATTCCCCCATAGATGTGACACAGTATAATGCCCCCATAGCTGTGACACAGTATAATGTCCCCATAGATGTGACACAGTATAATGCCTCCATAGCTGTGACACAGTATAATTCCCCCATAGATGTGACACAGTATAATGTCTCCATAGCTGTGACACAGTATAATGCCCCCATAGATGTGACACAGTATAATGTCCCCATAGCTGCGACACAGTATAATGCCTCCATAGATGTGACACAGTATAATGCCTCCATAGCTGTGACACAGTATAATGTCCCCATAGCTGCTACACAGTATAATGCCTCCATAGCTGCTACACAGTATAATGTCCCCATAGCTGCGACACAGTATAATGCCCCCATAGCCGCAACACAGTATAATGCCCCATAGATGTGACACAGTATAATGTCCCCATAGATGTGACAGTATAATGCCCCCATAGATGTGACACAGTATAATGCCCCATAGATGTGACACAGTATAATGCCCCATAGATGTGACACAGTATAATGCCACATAGATGTGACAGTATAATGCCTCCATAGCTGTGACACAGTATAATGCCTCCATAGCTGCAACACAGTATAATGCCCCCATAGCTGTGACACAGTATAATGTCCCCATAGATGTGACACAGTATAATGCCCCATAGATAAGACACAGTATAATGCCCCCATAGATGTGCCACAGTATAATGCCTCCATAGCTGTGACACAGTATAATGTCCCCATAGCTGCAACACAGTATAATGTCTCCATAGCTGTGACACAGTATAATGACTCCATAGCTGCAACACAGTATAATGCCCCCATAGCTGTGACACAGTATAATGTCCCCATAGATGTGACACAGTATAATGCCTCCATAGCTGCAACACAGTATAATGCCCCCATAGCTGTGACACAGTATAATGTCCCCATAGATGTGACACAGTATAATGCCTCCATAGCTGTGACACAGTATAATTCCCCCATAGATGTGACACAGTATAATGTCTCCATAGCTGTGACACAGTATAATGCCCCCATAGATGTGACACAGTATAATGTCCCCATAGCTGCGACACAGTATAATGCCTCCATAGATGTGACACAGTATAATGCCTCCATAGCTGTGACACAGTATAATGTCCCCATAGCTGCTACACAGTATAATGCCTCCATAGCTGCTACACAGTATAATGTCCCCATAGCTGCGACACAGTATAATGCCCCCATAGCCGCAACACAGTATAATGCCCCATAGATGTGACACAGTATAATGTCCCCCATAGATGTGACAGTATAATGCCCACATAGATGTGACACAGTATAATGCCCCATAGATGTGACACAGTATAATGCCCCATAGATGTGACACAGTATAATGCCACATAGATGTGACAGTATAATGCCTCCATAGCTGTGACACAGTATAATGTCTCCATAGCTGTGACACAGTATAATGCCCCCATAGCTGTGACACAGTATAATGTCCCCATAGATGTGACACAGTATAATGCCCCATAGATAAGACACAGTATAATGCCCCCATAGATGTGCCCACAGTATAATGCCTCCATAGCTGTGACACAGTATAATGTCCCCATAGCTGCAACACAGTATAATGTCTCCATAGCTGTGACACAGTATAATGACTCCATAGCTGCAACACAGTATAATGCCCCCATAGCTGTGACACAGTATAATGTCCCCATAGATGTGACACAGTATAATGCCTCCATAGCTGCAACACAGTATAATGCCCCCATAGCTGTGACACAGTATAATGTCCCCATAGATGTGACACAGTATAATGCCCCATAGATGTGACACAGTATAATGCCCCCATAGATGTGACACAGTATAATGCCTCCATAGCTGTGACACAGTATAATGTCCCCATAGCTGCAGCACAGTATAATGTCTCCATAGCTGTGACACAGTATAATGCCCCATAGCTGTGACACAGTATAATGTCCCCATAGCTGCAGCACAGTATAATGCCCCCATAGCTATGACACAGTATAATGTCCCCATAGCTGCGACACAGTATAATGCCTCCATATGTACGTACCTAATAAATAAAAAAAACATAATTACTTACCTATCCCGGTTCCCACGACGGTGGGGGATGCTTCTCCTCCTCTGCACTGTGCTGTGAGTGACTCCGTGCAGACAGGCGCAATGACGTCACTACATCGCGCCTGCCTGCACCGAGCCGCTCACGGCAGAGTGAATGCTGGAGCGAGGCTCCAGCATTCAACCCAACTGAATCTGCGTCCTGCGGACGCAGATTCAGTTGGAAGCGGGCAGCGCGGCAGCGCTGCATAGTTTTTTAAGATTGTGTGCGAACCGAACCGCCCATATTATAATCCGCCATTGTCACTGACCAGGACATCCCCTCTAAGGCAGACAACCCCTGTAAAGAGAATGGCAGCACTGTGATAAAGAAGGGAAGATGATGGATGAAAGGGCTACCCTACTAGATACTCCAAATTAGCCCCTTCCCCCGACATCTGGTGTGTGTATATATATATATATATATATATATATATCCATAAAAGAGGGGGGTAACGAGCTGGATCCCACTCGTTTAACGCCTTAGATGCTGCGGTCAATAGAGACTGGTATCTATGCCCTTACAAACAGAGGGACAGCCCCCTATGATGTGCCATCGCCCCCCCCCCCCGCAATGAGATTGCAGGGTGCCGATGATTGGTATGGCAGCCTGGGGGTCTCCGTACTCCTCTGATGCCCTGGCTCTGGGGACTAGTAAAAAACGTTAACGTTTTTTTAATATATATAAGCCCTCATGCCGCTCAATCGATAAAAAAAAGTTATGGCTCTCAGAATATGGCGACAAAACAATTTTTAACAATACGTTTTTTCCTTGTAAAAGTAGTAAAACATTAAAAAAAAACATAAAAATGTTATATTGCTGTAATCTTATTAATCCACATAATAAAGTTAACATGCTGCTTTTACTGCACAGTGAACGCCGTAAAAATTAAACCCACAAAAAATGGTGGAATCACAGTTTCTCCCAATCTCCCTCTACATTATATGGTAAAATAAATGGTGCCGTGAAAATCTACAACTCGTTCCATAAAAAAATATAAAAGTTTTGGCTTTTGGAAGGTCGGGAGGAAAAAACGCAAGTAAAAATCCGAAAAATGGCTGCAGCGGGAAGGGGTTAAATCAAGGTAAGCGTTTCGTGTGGTAGTCAAACTCTGATACCTCAAAGGTCCTCCGGCGCATCAAATTTGGCCCAGAGCATGGTAGTATACTCCTGTTTTTTGGAATCTTCTCGTATGGGTTCTTTATGTCATGGACAGATGTATTTATGACATCTGCACCTTTGTAATCATTACTACAGGTGTTTATTATCGATGCATAGCATTACTGATTCATTCATTATGAAGTCACACACAGTGTTCTGAGGCCGCCAACTTATCTAGATGCCTTAACTGGTTGTCGAGAATACTCGTCCTGAACAGCGGGTAATTGGCGCATTAGGACGAGTATTCTCGTCCTGTGTTACAGCCAGTGTCTGCGCACCATGATAAGCGGGGCAGTGGCTGTAACGGCTGTAATACACAGCCGTAGCCCTGCTCTATTGGTGGAGAGAAGGGAAACCTCTTCTCTCCGCAGTTAACCCCTTGAATGCCGCAATCGCGTCATTCAAAGCTAAAGTGAGAAGGGGGTCTCCCCTTTGATCGCATCACAGGAAATCCCTGTGATGCGATCAATGGCTATACCTGGTATGGACAGACAGCCCAGGGTCCATTGAAGGACCCCAGGGCTGTCTGACCATATTTCCTGTTGTTAGGGCATACTTAGGTAGGCCCTAACAACTGCCTGTGTACAAACATGAAATAATATATGCATATTTGGTATTGCCATGTCCGTAACAACCTGTACAATAAATGTGTAATGTTATTTATGACGATCGGTGTATGGTCTAAAAAAAAAAAGAAAGAAAACTGCAGCGGAACTGCTTTTTTTTCTACGTTTTTGCCAAAATAATAATTTATAGAACTCGTCCCGCAAAAAAACAAAGTCTCATACAGCTACATCGTACAAAAAATGAAAAAGTTATAAGCTCCGGGATGCAAAGAGGGAAATATAAAAAAAATTGTTCGGTCCTCAAGGCCAAAATTGCCCGTGCCCTTAACCAGTTAAAGTAACTATCCAAGCAAGTGGGGGAGATTGACTAAAAGAGCAAACTTATTATGTGTTTTAGACTCTTTTTTGCGCACTCATGGACATTTTTTAAAAGTCTCTAAAAAAAATGGTGTGGCTGAAGGAAGTTGTAAAATGCACCAGATGGTATAATGAAGAAAAAACTGTCTAGCAAGTTGTAACAAATTTATCATTCTGTCTGCGCCTTTATGACACATTTGACACAATTTAACTAATTTTCAGCATCTTATAAAATGATGCCTTGTACAACACTATTAATAATGGTCCCCCTTCGTACTTTGCCTAGTGCAGTGCCTGAGAGGCATTGCATGACTTCTCTCTTTTGAATCCCTGTGTCATGCGCCGCCCCCTCAGGCCCTGCTATAGCCATAACACATTGGAGCAGATTTACTAAAACTAAGTTTTAGACAGTGATACATTTGGCACATTTTCTGACTGCCTCAAAGCCGCTGTATTTGTTTGGTTCTGTGAGCACACTAGTATATCAGTTTTGCAGGAAGTGTTTCTTTAACCTCTTAGCGACCACTTATGAGCCTTTTCACAGCGGCCTAGTCTAAGTCTGGAATGGGTGCTTGGCTGTCTCATGACAGCTGGGCTCCTGCTCTAACGGTAGTGATCGAAGTTTCCTTAGATCGTGACCAATTAACCCCCTCAGATGCCGTGGTCAATAGCGACCCTGGCATCTAAGTGGTTTACAGAGTCAGGGGGCTCCTTCTGTCACCCATCGGTGGCCCGCAAATGCGACCACGGGCCGTGGATGGGTTGCCATGGCAGCCGGGGGCCAAACAAAGGCCCCCATGCCTGCCCTAATTATATTCCTATTAGAATGGGCCAGAAGCATGGACTATTAGATGCCTGTCAGTGTTACACTGACAGGCAATAATGCATTGGTATATTAAGTATACCAAAGCATTATATAAGCAATTAAAAGGTTGCATAGTGAAGTCCCCTAGTGAGACTAAAAAAAAAGAATGACTTAATGAGAAATAAAAATTATTAATACAGGTACACCAAAAATATAATTTAGTTTTTATTTAGTAAAAGTAATTAAAATACACATATATGGTATTGCCGCGATTGTAATGACCAAAAAAATGAAGTTAACATATTATTTAAACCGCAATGTGAACGCCATAAAAAAACCTCAGAAAAACAACAGCAGAATTGCTATTTTTTCCATTGCCCCCTCAATAATAATAATGTAATCAATTAGTCCTATGTACCCCAAAATGGTGCCAATGAAAACTATGTCTCGTCCTGCAAAAATGAAGCCCTACTATGGCGACATAGACGGAAAGCGGTGATGAAAAAAAAACTATTTTAGTTCAAAAGTGTTTTTATTTTGCAAAGGTAGAAGAACATAAAAAAACCTATACATATGTGGTATCGTCATAATTGTACCAACCTAAATAAAGATAACTTGTTATTTACGTCGTACGGTACTGCACACACCCCACCTTGTAGATAGTGCCACACACACCTCTTGTAGATAGTGTCACACCTTCTTTTAGATAGTGCCACACACACACACCCTTATAGATAGTGCCACACATAGTGCCCTGTAGATAGTGCCACACACAGCCTCCTGTAGATAGTGCCACACCCACCCTTGTAGATAGTGGCACATACGGATGTCCCCCAAACAAATGTAAAAAAAACTTATACTCACCTAACCCGTTCCCGCGAAGAACAGAGCTCCACAGTCTCCTCAGTCCTGCAGCCTATGAGACACCACAATGGGATCCTGATAGCTCCCTGCTCTGATGTAGTAATCTATTGTATGTGCATCCTGAGGATGCAGATACAATTGAATGTGGCAGTTGCCTGGAGATCCGTGACATCAGGCCAAAGATCCGGGGCCCAACATACCCGATGCTAGTGACGCCACTGCTTATTGAAACTTATGTTTAATCACCTATGCAATGTTTGGCTCAAAATAAGGGCATATTCACACACTGCGACTAGACTGATTTTTTTTTTTTATATTTTCACAAAATCTTGGCAAAGTCTAATATTTCTGCAGTTATCGCAAATTCACAGCAAAAAATGCCATATGACTATAACATGTGAATATAGACCCCAGTTTATAAGCTGAGCGATTGCTTGTTTGTATAATCATCCTTTTGGACTGGTTTTGAGAACTTCCATTCTTTTGATTTCTAGGTTCATTTTTGAATGACATTGTACACAGTAGTTAATTGTAGTGACATTTCAGCACAGTAGAAATTTAGAATCATTATCATGCTTGACTTAACATCATCTATGGATCTTCTTATAATTGAAGTTCTTCACAAGCTGCATTTAATAGTCATGTCTTTTAATAAGGTGATACTCTCTCATGATCATTATAATAAAACATACAGTAAGGCTATGTTCACACGGAGTATTTTGGGGGAGGAATATCTGCCTCAAAGTTCCAAACGGAATTTTGAGGCAGATATTCCTCCCCCAAAATACTCCGTGTGAACATAGCCTCGCGGCAATTATCGCGCCGTTTTTCGCCCGCGGCCATTGAGCGCCGCGGGCATAAAACAGCGAGATATACGCTTTCTCCTGCCTCCCATTGAGGTCAATGGGAGGTCGGAGGCGGAAGCGCCCGAAGATAGGGCATGTCGCTTCTTTTTCCCGCGAGGCAGTTTTACTGCTCGCGGGAAAAAGACGTCGACGCCTCCCATTGAAATCAATGGGAGGCGTTCTCGGGCCGTTTCTGCCGAGTTTTGCGACACGGTTTCCGCGTCAAAAAACTCAGCAAAATACCCCGTGTGAACATAGCCTATGTCAGTGCTGGAAAACAAAAGAGAAAATAGTATAGAATAATGAAGTCATGTACTTTTTACATGCAGTGTCATATTCTACATTACTTTCTTAGGCGAAATTTACACGAACATGTGCGTTTTGCGCGCGCAAAAATTCAGCGTTTTTTTGCGCATTGCAGTTCCGTGTGTTATCAGTGCGTCCGTGTGCTGCGCCTGATTTTCACGCACCCATTGACTTCAATGGGTGCGTGATGCGCAAAAAACGCTCAAGTATAGGACATGTCGTGAGTTTCACGCAGCGAACACACGCTGCGTGAAAAACACGGAATGTCTGAATGTCCCCATTGCCTTACATAGGTCTGTGTGACGCGTGTAATTTTCACGCGCGTATCACGGACGTGAACTACGCTCGTCTACATAAGGCCTTATAAGCATAAAAGCTTGCCGACATGATGAGTATGATGATGATGATGGAAGAACTCCATAGATACCAATTTAGGTGTCTTCTTGATCAAAATAATCATATTTTCTGAACGCGAACCTGTTACCTTGTAAATGCTGTCCGATTTAAGGGCGCCCTGTTATAGAGCAAGATGAGCTAAGCAGATTGATATATAGTCTATGGGAAAAGGTTCAGTATAACTTGTGATATATTGATATAAATCCCTTCTCTTTCTTTGCTTAGGAGTCTAGTGGGTAGTCTAACTCAATGATTGACAGCCTTGCATGTCCATACAGAGATAGCTGTCAATCACTGATTAGTACTGCCCACTGGACTCCTAAAATTAGAATGAGTAGAGATTTTATTACGATTCTCACCGGAGAAGGGGATCCTTGAGCCTCAATCGGTTTTGCAATGGTTAATACTGAGGTGCGAAGTCTAAGGAATCCCTTCATTCTCCACCCTGCAGGGAGGCAAGGGCTTGCCCAGTCAGATTCCCGGGTCACAGTCACCATAGTAGTCAACGATTGGCAGCGAGTATGCTGATAGAAATGTCTGGAGCAGAAGCTGAGTCAGAAACGAAGCCAGGAATTGTTACTGGTAGACATTTCAGAATTTGACAACCAAGAGGATGAGATGTTAATGTAATCGGGAGATGGGTCAAAAAAAGGGGAATAGACTTCAAGTACTAGGTGACAAATTGAAGTGGCAAGACAAAGCACAGTCCAGAGGGAAGACTAAGGTCAGAGTCAAGATCAAACACAAGTAAGTTACACAAGTAAAGTTCCTTAATCAACAGGCAACTATTGAGATAACCTCATACAAACCAATACTTCTGGAACTCTGCTATCCTAAGTTAGGCACTTACCTTTTTTGATAATAATCAGGAATTAAAAGTAACAATGAGAAAACATAACTATAGAACTATGACTGTTATGACTCAACTCAGAGCTTCTTTTTGATCAATAAATCTGTAACATTGTTCCAAGCACCATTCTTTGTATTACTATATTTTCTCTTATAAATAGAAGGAAACAAACTGTTTCCAAACAAAACCTGACAGCCTCGAAATGTTCTTTTGTTCGACTACAGGAGAACAGGTGCTGTTCCATGATTTTATTGAATAACTTCATAAATGTCATTATATTTAGTGCATGTAACTTCTTTGTTCGTGTATCAGTTCAGAAAAATAAAATGTGTGCCACAATCCAGTAGTTGGAACTGGTATACTGAGGAGGAATCTTAAAATGCCAATATCTATATGGAATTTGCATATTCACCTCTTTTAAGCGTGGGTACTCCAGATTCCTACCACCAAAGCAGGTCCAGGTTAATTGGCCTCCTATTAAAGAGGTTTTCTTAAAAAGAAGCCGATTCAGTGATCAGTTGATCGCTACTGGCTACTGAAACCCTCAGCAATCAGCTGATGCCACTTGTGGAAGTTGCGGCCAGCTGCACATTTATATTCAATGTAGTATTACATAGTGTCCATTCAAAAGAATGGTCGACCATGAAATACATGACCACGCTATTAAAGGGAGGTCTTGAGGGGAACCCCTTCATTATAGCCGTGTGCCTTAATAAGGCATATGTACAGGGCTTATAATAAGACCAAAAATTGTCCCAACTCAAAAAATAAAGACCATACAGACTTATTAGTCAAACAGTTACAGTATATTCTATTTATTGGTCCATACACATGGACAAGTCTCCCACCACAAAAAATATATACATACAAAAAGTTGTTAAACATAATTAAAAAGTGAAACCATTACAGAACCCAGTCACATAGGTATCCAGTAATTTTGTATATTAATAATGGCTCATCAAACTAGGTTAAGTGTCTAGACCACAATCTTAATTGAGAAAGAGACCAAGATGTAAATGAAATCAGTTACCTGTGGCTGGCATGATGGCCGATGAAAGATTCACAAGAGGGAACACCTCAACGCGCGTTTCGCAACCTTCGTCAGTATAATATATGCGTACAGGGCTTGTTTTGAGGGTGTGAGTGCGTGTACATGGGAGTTAGGGAATTTAGATTTTGACTCCATATAGGGAGAGAAACTAGCACATAATGTGTAGGGGTTATAAAAATACTGTGAAAAAACGAGTTAAATAAAAGCCTAACATATAATCAACTACACTTCTCCTGCCTTGTAATGAAATAGCACATGTGATATAAATCCTATAGATGATACAGGAAAGATGCTCATCTTACTTGCATAATGTTTTTCTTTATATTACCTAAAGCAGTTTTTACTGCATTAAAATAAACTGCTGCATTTAAGTGTCTAACACAAAACTGTAAGCCTCTGAAAAGACTAAATGAGCAGAGATTAAAAGTAAAATGTGTGATAAAACCATAAAACTGCTCTATCTAAATCGTCACAAATATCACTGACCATACAAAGCAATTGATTGCTACCTTTTAATAATGAGCACTATAGATCCTTCATCAAGAAATACAAACATTTGAAACCACAAACCTATAAATGTAGAAAAAAAATTCACAAAAAAAAACTCAGGTAAAAACATACACATATAATATTTAGTATCCAAGTAATCCTGTAGAACAAGTTATTTTGTCAATTAAATTCATCACAGGGGTTTTAATAGTTGGTAGAGAGGACAACAGAATAAATGGATACAATTACAGAACTCATTAAAATGTCATTAAACAGCCGGATTACCTAAAGAAAAAGCAGAACATTTTGGAGAAAAGTATTCGAATAGTTTCCAGGAAATAGGATCATGTCACAGCATTGGCATAGCATTAGGATATGTCATTGCGTTACTGATCAGTAGGGGTCTGACTGCTGGGAATCCAAACAATCACTAGAAGGAAGGAGCCTCAGTTCTTGCAAAGCACAGTGGTCCATTAGGATTTTTTCCAGCAAAAGGCCACTCTTAATGCCATGCTATGCGGGTAACTACAACCCAGTTCCATTCACATAAATAGGGCTTTATTTTACTTCTCTGGTAGGGAGTGTCACGTTGGGTTCGTGGACCCACTGGGCCGTACCGCCTTGGCGGTATGGAAGCTGGCCAACAGGGTGCAGGTTAAAGTCTATAGTTCGTATAGGGTACCTGTGGCAGCTCGGACAGTAGCAAGGCAGGCTCGGCTGGGACTAGACAGCGGGTAGACGCCAGGCTTGGTGAAGCAGGACAGGCGTGGTATACAGCACAGCACAACTTCAGCTCAGCACGGCACTTGACCAGGATAGCACGGGATACAGGAAACAGGATACAGGAGCAGGGAATACTGGGAACTGGTAAACACTAGGAGACCATTTGCATAGACAAACTTAGGGTACAACAACAACGCTCAGGCGTGGGAGGAAGGGGCTTAGCCCTTCTTATAGTCCAGGGTGCTATGGGCTAATTAATCATGAAAGTCTACAGGACCCGGCCGAGGTGAGCAGAAGTGAGTGCTGGCGTCTCCTGAGGAGGAGACTGCGACCAGCAGTCGCAGATCTATGGCTGTGGGCATCAGGAGGTGAGTGAGCCTGACGGCCCGCGGCCATGGGCATGACGGAGTGGCAAGGTTTTGAGAACATAGCAAAGTTACAATTACCCAGGGGTATAACTAGTAAACATGGGGCCCCATAGTTAAATTCTGAATCCCTCCCTCTCAGAGGCAGCAGATACACGCATATACACAAGTGCACATATATACGTAAAAAACATACACATGTATACACAGGAACATGCAAATACATTAAAACATACTAATACTACTAATGCACATATATACATTAAAATACAAATGTATACACACTTATGTACAAAGATACACTCATGACTACACACATGCATAAACAATAGATACACTTACACATACAGATGTAGCCGTCTTTATTTTGACTTTTAACGCATTAAATACACAGTGACAAGATCCTTTATCTTAACTTTTTCAAAGGTTTTGTTGTGTGATATCACGCTGCAGCAAGTTATCAGAGTCAAGATAAAGATGGCTACATCTGTATACAAAAACATGCACATGCGTTAAAAGGGGTTGTCCAGTCCTAGAAATTCTGTATCCTCTGGATAGGCCATCAATACTCCCAGCACCCCCACCAATTAGCTGCTTTGACGGGAAAGTAGCGTGAGTTGCAGACAAGCGCGGGGGCCCTTTCAAAACAGCTGATCGGCAAGGGTACCGGGAGTTGGACCCCGACTGATCAGATATTGATGGCCTATCCTGAGGATGGGCCATCATTTTTTTAGGACTGGAGAACGCCTTTAAAACAGATGAACAAGAATGCACACACATATAAATACATGCATATGTGTGGAAACATATATTCAACACACAAACACACATTTCAAAACCCTCTTGTTGGGGTGCATGCACCCTAGCGTCAAATTCATAATAACAGTTCATTACCTCTCCCCCACACCAGTACTTATTGTATGGTGCAGTGTTTACACCCCTTAGTCAGTTTTGTAATACTGTATATATTACATTTTACTCACTGTTTAGGTGAGATTGCAGCTTGCAAAAGTAAGTGCTGTACTCAACTACACCCCTTCCCTCGGCATAGTCCTGGTCTTCAGTTCAGTGGCTGGTGCAGCTACTGTCCAATTAGCACTGCTCTGTTGTTTAGGAAAAGTGCTGATTGGTAGAGCAGCTTTCATTCACTGAATTGCACAGTACAGCAGATCAGTGACTGACAGGCTGCTCCACCAATCAGAATTTTCCCTTCACAAACAAGGAAGTGATGATGGGTAGTAAGTGAGATATCACTTGAAGGAAGAGTTGCATCCCCCCCCCCCCATGCCACGGGCCCCATAGTAGTGGCTTGGTCTGCCTCTATTGGAATTATGCCACTGCAATGAGCCCTTTATTCAAGAGATATTGGGCATCCCAGAGATCAGTCCTCACTAACCAGTAAATAAAAAAATATCAACAATAGTTATATTTTGTTAAATCATTAATAAAACCATTAATAGTCAGAAAATTAATTTATAAAAATATTTTGACCAGTATGTACCGTATTTTTCAGAATATAAGAAACAGTTTTTAGCAAGAATAAATTTTGCTAAATAGTCCCTGTGTCTTATAGTCGGCAGCCAAGGGACCCGGCAGCGACGGGCCCCTTGACCGCTCCTTAACTCTTTCCCGACCAATGATGTGTCGGCAATTCATGGAGCGGGGAGGGGATGATGTTTGGAGCAGAGCGGGCTCACGCACTGAGCCCGCTTCATACACTGCAGGTTTCAGCTGGCTGTTTAACTTATTAATCCTGCAGTCAATAGTGACCGCTGCATTTATAGGGGTCTTCCCATGAAGGACCATTATGACATATCCAAAGGATATGTCATAAATGTTACATAGATACGGGTCCCACCTATGTCTAGAACGAGGGCCCCTAAAGCCCGTTCTATCTTACTCGGCTCTGCTGTCTCCCGGCTACTTCCTGGTTAGGTGGTCGGGAGTTACAGAAACAGCAGAGTGCTCGCTGAGCTACGCTGTTTCCGGAACTCACATAGAAATGAATGGGAGTTATGGACAGGGCCAGCCTTAGGATAGATGGTGCCCCGTGCGAAATTATATTTCGGCACCCCACCCCATCATAAAAAAAATGCCCCATAAAAAAAGTATAATGCCCCCCACTGTATAATGCCCCATATAGTGCCCCCCATACAGTATAATAATAATACTTGATAATATAATGTAATATAACCCCTTCAAGGACACAGTATTTTGTCCTCTAATTGTGCCCACACAGTATTATGCCCCCTAAGTGCCAAACACATCATATTGCCCCTGTAGCACCCCTACACAGTATAATGTCTGCTTAGTGGCCCCACACAGTATAATGCCCCCATACCCTGGCTGCCACACACAGCCCCCCTTGTAGGTAGTGCCCCCCTGTAGATTGTGCCATACAGCCTTCCTGTAGACAGTGCCATATTCCCCCACCTCCTCCTTGTAGATCGTGCAATGAGCCCCCCACCTCCCCCTTGTAGACAGTACCATACATCCCCCACCTCCCCCTTGTAGATCGTGCCATAAAGCCCCCCCACCTCCCTCATGTAGACAGTGCCATACAGCCCCCCACCAAGGCTTAAAATGCGTAAAACAAAATAGTTAGATACATTTTTAGGAGTGTAACAAAATATTAAAAGTTAAAAAGAAACCCTTTTCACATTTTTCCCAAAGCATAATGTAAAAAATAAAAATAAAATAAAAAAATTGATATCGCTGCGTGTGTAAAAGTCCGAACTATTACAATATACAATTATTTGACTCGCAAGGTGAACGGCGTATTAAAAACTAAATTTAAAACTCCAGAATCGTTGTTTTAAAGAGAATGAAATAAAAAGTGATAAAAAAAATCATATGTACCAAAAAATGGTGCCAATAAAAACTACAGCTTGTCCCGCAAAAAATAAGAGCTCACACCGCTCAAACGATGAAAAAATATAAAAGTTATGGCTCTCAGAATTTTGTTTAACACAGATTTTCTTTGTAAAAGTAGTAAAATATGACATTTTTTCCTATGTTCTGTTGCCTAAAACCTGGGTGCGTCTTATAGTCAAGTGTGACTTTTTGTCTGAAAAATACGGTATGTGGGTATTATGCACTACAGTGCATAAAAGAAAAAACGATACCAGGGCCATGCAATAAATGTGTCCTTTTGCAGGGCATATTTATCAATGCAATTACTTAAGTTTTTTGCCTCTAACTTGCTCACCCCTATAAATATCAAAGAGTATGAATTGGACAATCAAATATCCATAAAGTTGGTGTCAATCCAGAGTCCCTTCATTCTTAGGACCAGCAAGGGTCCCAGAGGTCAGACCCCCCTCTGATCAGAATGTTATGGCAAATCCTAGCGACATTAGAAGATGGAAATACCCTTTAAAGAGGCTCTGTCACCACATTATAAGTGCCCTATCTTGTACATAATGTGATCGGCGCTGTAATGTAGATTACAGCAGTGTTTTTTATTTAGAAAAACTATCATTTTTGGCGGAGTTATGACCTATTTTAGCTTTATGCTAATGACTTTCTTAATGGACAACTGGGCGTGTTTTACTTTTTGACCAAGTGGGCGTAGTGGAGAGAAGTGCATGACGCTGACCAATCAGTGACCAATCATACACTTCTCTCCATCCATTAAAACGAGCGCAATCTCGTTTTAATCTCGAGATTACGCTTGCCTTGCTGTAAATCTCACACAAACGTTACCGAAGTTTCTGGATTCTGAATAGTTATCCCGTCCTGGCTGGTAGTGATGTCTATTCACTGTCAGGACACTTGAGTAAAGTTAATTTGTGTGTATGTGGCTGCACATAGTGATCTAGCAAGATCACTATGTGCTGTGTAAATGAATGGAGAGAAGTGTATGACGCTGATTGGTCACTGATTGGTCAGGGTCATACACTTCTCTCCACGACGCCCACTTGGTCAAAAAGTAAAACACACCCAGTTGTCCATTAAGAAAGTCATTAGCATAAAGCTAATATAAGTCATAACTCCGTCAAAAATGATCGTTTTTCTAATTAAAAAAACACTGCTGTTATCTACATTATAGCGCCGAACACATTATGTAGAAGATAGGGCACTTATAATGTGGTGACAGAGCCTCTTTAAAGAGGCTCTGTCACCAGATTTTGCAACCCCTATCTGCTATTGCAGCAGATAGGCGCTGCAATGTAGATTACAGTAACGTTTTTCTTTTTTTTTAAACGAGCATTTTTGGCCAAGTTTTGACCATTTTTGTATTTATGCAAATGAGGCTTGCAAAAGTCCAACTGGGCGTGTATTATGTGCGTACATCGGGGCGTGTTTACTACTTTTACTAGCTGGACGTTCTGACGAGAAGTATCATTCACTTCTCTTCAGAACGCCCAGCTTCTGGCAGTGCAGACACACAGCGTGTTTTCGAGAGATCACGCTGTGACGTCACTCACTTCCTGCCCCAGGTCCTGCATCGTGTCGGACACATCGGCACCAGAGGCTACAGTTGATTCTGCAGCAGCATCAGCGTTTGCAGGTAAGTAGCTACATCGACTTACCTGCAAATGCCGATGCTGCTGCAGAATCAACTGTAGCCTCTGGTGCCGATGTGTCCTCGCTCGTCCGACACGATGCAGGACCTGGGTCAGGAAGTGAGTGACGTCACGGCGTGATCTCTCGAGAACACGCTGTGTGTCTGCACTGCCAGAAGCTGGGCGTTCTGAAGAGAAGTGGATGATACTTCTCGTCAGAACGCCCAGCTAGTAAAAGAAGTAAACACACCCCGATGTAACACACATAATACACGCCCAGTTGGACTTTTACTTTAAACACGCCCAGTTGGACTTTAGCAAGCCTCATTTGCATAAATACAAAAATGGTCATAACTTGGCCAAAAATGCTCGTTTTTTAAAAATAAAAATGTTACTCTTATCTACATTGCAGCGCCTATCTGCTGCAATAGCAGATAGGGGTTGCAAAATCTGGTGACAGAGCCTCTTTAAGTACAGCTCTTGACTCTGGAGGACAGAAGAGAATCCATTGTATTTTAATAAATGCATATAGTACTTCCCCCCAGACCATTTGTGGAGGTTTCCAGGAGAAAGCCCCCTAGAATATTAAAACAATTTTAAGAATCATATATATTTTTTTTTTTAATCATTAATATTTGCAAATACATTTTTTATTCAAAAATAAAAAATATTATAACTTAATATGGGTAGGGCTTGGCTTATAGTTTTTTACATTAGAAAGAAAAAAGGCCTTGTAAAGCACTTAAAAAATAACCTAGAAACTATAATATAGTTATAAAAGATAAGAGATAGAAAATAATTGACAAATATATTTTTTTTACATTTCAGGTATTAGCAATTTCACACGTAACTCGAATTACTCATCTATGTAAATAGATTATGATAATTTTTACCACATTAAATTTATGATGAGGAATTCAGTGGAAGTGAGTCAGTGCTGTACATCTGCTACATAGGTAAACAGTGAGGAACAGTCAGGTGTGAACTCGTCACAATGCTTTTATTCATTCTACTTCTAATAGTTGGCACTGGGTCTGTTACTGTTCCCATATTAACCAGCACTAATTGTTATTGCAATTCTTTCATTTATCTAAGATTGAATGTCAAATAATGAGTAACTGGGTAAGTCCGCTTTTTATTGCCCATTTAAGTGACATTTCAGAAAAATTGTTTTTAGGGCTCTTTCACACCGCAATATCTTGATTCAGTATTTGAAAACTAAAACCAGGAGTGGAAGCTACACAGAGAAAAAGTATACAGCTGGCCATGCATTTCAGATAGCTGTCGGCCGAACACATTAGATGGTTGTGTTTGTTCCACCGAAATAGGTGAGTAGGGCCATCTCTTCCCTGTTTTGGAATCACTTATAGTTTTAGCTATCAAAAAATGATCCAAAATTATTGCTGTGTGAAAGAGGCCTAAGAAATCATTGAGGTTCAATGTGATTGAATACATTCTCAGTAGAGAGCTGCAAATTATATTGGTGCTATATATTGTAAAATGGAGACTAAGGCTCCATGCACACGACCGTATTGTCATCTGTCAGCATATACTGTCCGTATTGCATCAATATTTGATTTGTATATACGGATCCGTAAAAAAAGAGGGAGGCTGCAAATGATGTCACCAACATGTTGCCTAGCAATGCTTCCGTAAATACGGACGGTTTACAGATGCACATCCGTAGCCGTCCGTGATTACGGAAGATCCCATGCAGTTCTATGGGAGAGTCCGTGCCGTAATTACTGACAAGAATATGACAGGTTCTATATTTTTTCAGCACGGACACTCATCAGTAAAAATACTGAAAATTGTCCGTGGCCAATAGGAATGAATGGGTCCGTAATTACTGATGAAAAATACGGTCGTGTGCATGGAGCCTAAATGCTGTGTATTTTCTCTTGGTGGATGGCAGACAGGGTAATTCCATGAAACTCAACCAAATATGGGCCAAGTGGGGTGATTTCTGAAACCCCAATATGGGTAATTCTCCTCACATCGACTTATCTTAACCCCTTGACACACCAGGACGTAGTGGTACGTTAATGCATTGCAATGCTTTAACGCACAGGGACACACTGGTGTGTCATGGATGTAAACTGTCACCCTGTCAAAGGATAGGGTGACAGAACTGTGCCATCAACTGTTTATGACAGTTGATCGGCACAGTAAGATGTCAGGGGACCAATCACAGCGGTCCCCTGCCGGCGACCGCTGTGATTGATCTGCCACGATCACAGGGTATGTGGACCCACAAGGCCACTCCACCGTAGCGGAGAGGCAGCTGGCCTAGTCACAGTCTATGCAAGAGTCTATAGCAGTTCGTAACAGTCCAGTGAAATAGTCCAAACAGTGGCCGATGCTTCAGCACGGATCGAGGTGGGTGCACCAGGTGGTGCCAGACGTGGCAAATAACACTGGACATGGCAGAAGACACTGGACGTGGCAGACAATACTGGATGTGGCAGACGACACTGAACATGGCAAACGACACTGGACGTGGCAGACGAAACTGGACGTGGCAAACGACAGCAGGTGCAGTAAGACACGACTCCAACACTAATAAGCGCAGGAACAAGAACACAGCATGGGATACAGGTAGCAGGGCACGGGTAACAACAGGAACGGGATAACACTAAGGGACCATTTGCAAGATATGGGATACACTAACAATGCTCAGGAACGAAGTAAAGGGGCAGGGCCCTTCTTATAGTCTAGGAAATCATGGGCAGTTAATGATGATGATTTCCTCCTGTACGCGCGTTAGCCCTTTAAGGCCCGGGCACGAGCGTGCGCGCGCACCCTACGAGACTCAGCGGATCGGAGCGTAAGTGATCACTGGCGTCTCCTGGGAAGGAGATGCAAGCCAGAGCTCACAGATCCATGACTGTAGCCGACGGTCCACGGCCATGGACGCTACAGTCACAGCAGACTGACCAATCACAGCTCCTTGAGAACGAGTACGTGATGCAGCTGGCTCAGAAGCCATCACCGCTGGGTGTCGGCTATATATTACAGCCAACACCGTGCTGTAACGGCCAGGACCGGAACTAGGCTCCGATCCGACCAATTAACCCCTTTGATGCAGCGATCACTGCATCTAGGTGGTTTCTAGCCTGTCGGCACCCCTGATGGTTGCCATGGCCGCGGATCTCAGCTGTTTGTTACAGCTGACATCCTGCTAAAACGGCCAGAACCAGAGCTAGGCTCCGATCCGGCCGATTAACCCATTAGATGCAGCAATCAAAAGCGATCGCTGCATCTAGGTGGCTAGATCGCTCCCGATGGTTGCTAAAGGCAACGATCGGCACAATGGTTGCTATAGTAACTAGAGGCCTAACAATGGCCTCCTAGTACGGAAGCCTATTAGGCCACTCTGGTAGGCGAAGCCTAATAGGCTTGCTGTTAGTGAATAGCTGACAGCTCTAATACACCGCACTATGTAGGTAGTGCAGTGCATTAGAATAGCGATCAGGGCTTCATGCTTTCAAGTCCCATAGTGGGACAAAAAAAAAGTTAATAAAAATGTTGAAAAAAAGTAACAATATAAAAGTTTCATGTAAAAAAAAACATAACTGCCTTTTTTCCCATAATAAGTCTTTTTTTATAAGAAAAAATAGAAAACATTTAAAAAGTTCACATATGTGGTATCACCGCGTCCGTAACGACCCAAACTATAACAATATCATGCTATTTTACCCACAAGGTGAACACCAAAAAAATAAAAAATCAACTCCAGAATCTCTGTTTTTTGGTCTCCACCCCTCCCAAAACAGAATAAAAAAAGTGATCAAAATGTTGCATGTACCCAAAAATGATACCATTAACCCGTTAGTGACCGACCCATCGTGTTTCTACGTCGGTCACTAACGGGCTTTATTCCGATGCCATAGACTTTTTACGTCGCGGCATCGGAATAAAATAGCGTCGCCGGGGGGAGGTTTAGCTCCCTGCTCTCAGCTGCCGGAGGTAGCTGAGGGCTAGGAGCAGTGACTGGGGACCGCTGTTTGCGGTCCCCATACCGGCGATTGCCGGTATTCAACGAATACCGGCGACCGCCGTTACAATAAATGTGCCTCAGCAAATTATGATTTTATCTCCTCTCACCATGTATGTTTGGTGAGAGGAGATAAAAAAAACTGCTTCTTAGGCCCCCTGCTGCCTCCGATCGTGTCCCCCGTCGTCCCCCCGTGCCCCCCCCCCGTCCCTAACTGCCGGGAAAAAAAAAGAAAATGGCGCACGCATGCGCAGTGACATAAGGCAGCTATTCTGCCTGTACATAGAAACTGATCAGGGACCCTGATAATTGGTCCCTGATCATATGGTCACTGTGATATACCTATCACAGTGACCATAGTCCCATATTTACACAATACAGCACAAGATTTGTGCTCTTTCCCTCCCTCCTCTCACTGTAGTTGATCTGTGAGAGGAGAGAGAGAAATACTATAGAAATCTTGTGCTGTATTATACTGTGAAATACACCACATACGTACTCGCCAGTGTTCCGATATTGTCCGTAATCACCCCAGATTACCCGTAATCACCCCAGATTACCCGTAATCACGCCAGATTACCCGTAATTACTTGTTATCTCCGTAATTCTTTTTTTTTCCCGCTGAATTAGTTTTAGTTGCTGTAATTAACTGCGGTTTACCGTATTTTTTTATTTTTTTACGTTAGTGTTGTGTCTATATTATATAAAAATATAAAAAATCCCCCAAAAATTTAAAATACAAAAAAAATAAAAAATTTACTTGTTAGTTTAGTGTTATAAAATAATGAACCGCAGAAGCCGCAGAATGTTCTCTGCAGAGCAGGCATACGCCATGCTGTGCTCTAGCGGTTCCGGCAGTGATACAGACACTGCGTCAGAAGGAGAACTTGGCTCAGAAAGCGACACAAGTTCTGCTTCTGCCACTGGACCCCCCAGCCCTATGGTGGTGGACGCAGCGGTCACCGGTGAGGCGTCAGGAGCCGGGCCTAGTACTGCAGTCCCTCCCGCCATGTGGGATCCTGCAGTTTCTTTCTCCCCCCAAATTCCGCCATTTACAGCGACTCCAGGCATCAACTCTGATGTCACAAATTTTACCCCCTATAATTTTTTTAATTTGTTTATAGGCGATCAGGTCCTGGAACTAATCGTCCAGCAGACGAATTTATACGCCAGGCAATTTGTCACCCAAAATCCCAGTTCTTACTATTCCAGAGGATGGATCCCCACAACCGTCTGTGAAATGAAATTTTTTTTGGGAATTACCCTAAATATGGGGATAGTAAAAAAAACTCTATCCGCTCCTACTAGGCTACTAGCGCTATCCATAGCACCTCTGTATTTGTTGCTGTCATGACCCGAACGCGCTATGAGACGCTAATGCGCTTCATGCACTTCTCGGACAACTCCCAAATCCCCCCAAGAAGTGACCCAGGCCATGATCGCCTCAACAAGTTGAGACCCCTCATCTCCCTCCTATCTGAGTCTTTTCTGAATTTGTACACCCCAGGCCAAAAAATAGCGGTAGACGAGTCCCTTATGGCCTTCAAGGGCCGTCTATCGTTTCGCCAATATATCCCCTCCAAAAGAGCCCGATACGGAGTGAAACTCTATAAGGTGTGCGAGAGCACAACGGGCTACACCTGTGCCTTTTTTATATATGAGGGCAGGGACCGCCACCTTAATCCCCCAGGATGCCCAGAGGATATTGGCATTAGTGGGAAAATTGTCTGGGAACTCATGGTGCCATTCCTACAGAAAGGGTACCATGTGTACACCGACAATTACTACACCAGTGTCCCCCTGTATAAGTCCCTCCATGCTGCGAATACAGGGGCCTGTGGGACGGTACGAAAAAAATAGAGTCGGCTTCCCTCAACAGCTGGTGTCCAGGCGACTAGTAAGGGGTGCGTCACTCTCATTCACCAGTGACCAGTTGCTCGCAATAAAATGGAGTGACAAAAAGGATGTGTACATGCTCTCCACCGTGCACGAGGACACCACAGTGGCAGTAAGAGAGAGGGGCGCTACCTCTGATAAGAGGAAACCGGTCTGCGTGGTGGACTATAACAAGTTCATGGGGGGAGTCGATCTATCTGACCAGGTCCTACAACCGTACCTGGTCAAGCGCAAAACTAGGGCCTGGTATAAAAAGGTAGCGATCTACCTTATCCAGATGGCCACTTACAACAGTTATGTGCTCTATAAGACCCAGGGAATGCTCAGTTTCCTCCAGTATCAGGAGAAAATTATAGAGCACCTCCTGTTTGACTCCCCCGCACCTGGAGACTCCTTTGAGTCAGAGAATGTCAAAAGGCTCACTGAGCGCCACTTCCTTCACCCCGTCCCTGCCACTGAGAGTAAGGAATACCCCCAAAGGAGATGCCGGGTGTGCAGTAAACACGGAAGGAGGAGGGATACCCGGTTTTACTGCCCCATGTGCCCTTCAAATCCAGGCCTGTGCAACTACCCCTGTTTTGAGACCTACCACACCGTTTCTAATTATTAATTTTATCTATAATTTAGGGAACACCAAAAAGGGTGGGGTGGGGGGGATTCTTTTTAGGGAGTCAATTTCATTTATTCATATTTTATTTTTCGTTTCTGAGCTTTCCAATGGAGGGAGGGATTCTCATGGGGAGGAAGTAAAGTATTTATTTCAGACTGTAAAACTAATTTTCCCCTTTTTTGATTTTTTTTTTTTATACATTTCTTGGACAATTAAATCCAGGACTTGATCACTCACAAATGAATACAGTTTATTGTGCAGGAGCCCACATCTGTCTATTCAGAACATGGACCCCCACAAGCGTTCTTGAAATAAAAAATAAATGTGGGCATTGCATTTATTAGTAGATAAATCCAACACCTGCGGCCCGTGCCGCCCCTGAATTTGTGGAAGTCGTGCATTTTAGCAATGGTTACAAGAATAAATTGGGGATGTATTTCCTTTTTCTTATGACTATGTCCTGCCACATACGGCTGTTACATTCCTAATTCTGTACCGTGATACGGGCATGATATTTTTTTTTTGGAGGATCTCTAATAATCGAGCTGTTCCTTATCAATACACCATGGGCTTTGTTACGGTTCTTCTGGAAATACTGACATCATTTTGGGGATTAGTGATCCTTTACTGTTTCTATAGATGGTTTTGGACACTGCCCCTCTATATATTCTGTAGGTGATTGGTTGTTTTGTGCACATAGCGGTTCCTACCTTGCCAGGCAGGGGCCTGTTATGGTGTACCGCGTCACTTGGCACATTCGTCCCTCATAAGGATTGATGGAGCTAAAGAGACGTTGTACAACCAGTCACTGAAAAAAAAAAACCTTGCCTTGACAGCCCTGCAGGTGTTCTTCTATCTAGTGAACAGACTCGAGTTTGAAACATAGTTGGATACATTTTCCTCCATTTGTTTGAAGATATTGCCCGTCACTCCAGTACAGTTTATTTTTTCCTCTCTGACTGATTTTATATTAGGACAGAATTCTGTCCACAATGACATCATAATGGCACCAACTGCTTCTTCAGCAAGACATAGTCATAAGTACAGGCAAATACGTCTATAGCGACATGTATCCGTTATGAATACACGGCTTCACTTCTATTCTGTGCCGCACAAATTTATAAATGTGGCATATTTCTAACAAAATAACCTTCTACCACGTCTCCTCTATTTTATCTGGAAACGTAATAAGAATTTGAAGAAAACATTATATACCCATAGTGTCTGAAATGATACCCATTATTTCCTCCTTTAAAAAATTTTTGGTCCGCATGCCCACTACACCACTAGATGAATACCTTTAGGGGTTTCGTTTTTAAAATGGGGTCATTTCTGCGTGTTTTTTTTTTTTGTTCAGGCAGCTCAATGCCTCTAAATGCATGATATGGGGCCTAGAATTTATTCAATTGTGCCCTGAAAGCCAAAGGGTGCTCCCTCTCTTTTTGGCCCAGCCACACGTCTAATAAGCAGATTGGGGCAACAATGAGAGTATTTTTGAAAACAGGAGAAACCGGGTGATTGATTTTCGGGTGTGTTTCTTCATTTTCATGATCGCTTTACACAGAAATCGGTCTTCAAAGTGATACTTTTATGAAAAAAGTGATTTTTTATTTTTTTTCACCTGCTATGCATTAAATTTAGCAAAAAACTGTGGCGTCAAAATACTCACTACACCCCTAGATAAATACCTTAAGGGGTCTAGTTTTCTAAATGGGGTCATTTATGGGGAGTTTCTATCGTTCTGGTAGTTCAAAACCTCTCCAAATGTACAGTGGGGCCTAAAACATTTTCAAGCAAAATATGAGTCCTGAAAGCCTCCGGGTGCTCCCTTCCTTTCAAGCCCTGCTGTGTGTCCAGGCAATGCATTAGAGTCACAATGGGGGCATTTTTGAAAACAGGAGAAACAGGGTGATAGATTTTGGGGTGTGTTTCTTCATTCTTATGGTCGCTTTACACAGAAATCGGTCTTCAAAGTGATACTTTTATGAAAAAAGTGATTTTTTATTTTTTTTCACCTGCTATGCATTAAATTTAGCAAAAAACTGTGGGGTCAAAATACTCACTACACCCCTAGATAAATACCTTAAGGGGTCTAGTTTTCTAAGTGGGGTCATTTATGGGGAGTTTCTATCGTTCTGGTAGTTCAAAACCTCTCCAAATGTACAGTGGGGCCTAAAACATTTTCAAGCAAAATATGAGTCCTGAAAGCCTCCGGGTGCTCCCTTCCTTTCAAGCCCTGCTGTGTGTCCAGGCAATGCATTAGAGTCACAATGGGGGCATTTTTGAAAACAGGAGAAACAGGGTGATAGATTTTGGGGTGTGTTTCTTCATTCTTATGGTCGCTTTACACAGAAATCGGTCTTCAAATTGATACTTTTATGAAAAAAGTGAGATTATATTTTTTTACGCCTGCTTTGCATGAATTCTTACAAAAAAACTGTGGGGTCAAAATACTTACAACACCCCTTAATAAATACCTTAAGGGGTGTAGTTTGCAAAATGGGGTCACTTGTGGGGGTTTCCACCATTCTGACACATATGAGCCTCTGAAAACCTGGCTTGGTGCAGGAAAACCAAATGTACTTCAAAATGTATAAAATTATTACTAATCTTGTAAGTCTTCTAAATTGCACCAAAAAAATTTTTTTTTTCCAAAAGTGCTACCAAAATAGAGTAAAGAGATGGAAATATATATTTAATAAAAAAAATTGTACTTTATGTATGTACATATGTGACATATTGCCGTTAAAAATAGGGAAAAATGATAATTTTTACAAAATTTCTTCATTTTTTCTATTTTTTTATTAATTTCCGTAAATCGTATCAGTCTACTTTTACCACTAAAATAAAGTACAACATGTGACGAAAAAACAATGTCAGAATTACTTGGATATTCAAAACTTTCGCTGAGTTATTCTCTGATAAAGTCACACATACCAGATTTAACAAATCTGGCTTGGGCATTAAGGCCCAAACAGGCCCGGTCATTAAGGGGTTAAAAACTACAGGCTGTCCCACAAAAAACAAGCCCTCCCACAGCTTTTTTGACGAAAAAATAAAAAAGTTATGTCTCTCAGAATATGGTGTCTCAGAAAATAAATTAATTGAAACAAAAGTGATTTTATTGTGCAAACGCTGTAAAACATTAAAAAAAACATATACATTTGGTATCGCCGTAATTGTATCGACCCGCAAAATAAAGTAAAATTGTCATTTAGAGCGCACAGTGAACGCCGTAAAAACAAAAAACATCAGAATTTATGGTTCTTGGTCACCTTGCTTGCCAAAAAATGAAATAAAAACTGATCAAAAAATTGCATGTACCCCAAAATGGTACCAATGAAAACTACAGATTGTCCCGCAAGAAATAAGCCCTCACACAGCTCCGGTGAAGAAAAATAACAAAGTTCTGGCTCTTAGAATATAGCGACAGAAATTGTGCAGAGAGTTCCGAAAGTGGATAAGATTGGGCACCAGTTATCAGTGCGATACTGGCCACAGACCTCTGAAATATTATTTATTTGTGCACATGCGACATTGCGCCCGTACACCAGTCCAGCAAAATCTGCACTCTAAAAGCCAAATGGGCTCTGCCATGTGCCCAAACAGCAGTTTAGGACCACACATGGGGTATTGCCGCACTCGGGAGAAATTGGGTAACAAATTGTGTGTTGTTTTTTCTCCTATTACCCCTTGTGAAAATAAAAAATTGGGAGCAAAACTACATATTTTTGGAAAAAAATTTATTTCATTTTCACTGCCTAATTCGAATAAAATCTATGAAACACCTGTGTGATCAAAATGCTCACTACACCCGGAGATGCCCTAAGGGGTATAGTTTCCAAAATGGAGTCACTTCTCAGTGGTTTCTACTGTACTGGTACCTCAGGGGCAGGGGCGTAAATAGGAAAGACTGGGCCCCATAGCAAACTTTTGACTGGGGCCCCCCCTTCCCCTGGGTGTCACACAACCCTCCCTGTAGATAGTGCCTTTTTTACAGCCCCCCCCGTAGATAACGCCATACAGCCCCCTGTAGATAACGCCATACAGCCCCCCTGTAGATAACGCCATACAGCCCCTTTTGTCGATATCTACAGAGGGGGCTGTATGACGTTATCTACAGGGGGGACTCTATGGCGTTCTCTACAAGGGGGCAGTATGGCGTTATCTACAGGGGGGTCTGTATGACATTATCTACACGGGGGTCTGTATTGCGTTATCTACAGGGGGTCTGCAGGGCGTTATCTACAGGGGGGTCTGTATGGCGTTATCTACAGGGGGGTCTGTATGGTGTTATCTACAGAGGGGGCTGTATGGCGTTATCTACAGAGGGGGCTGTATGGTGCTAACGCCATACAGCCCCCCCTGTAGGTAACGCTATACAGCCCCCTGTAGGTAACACTATACAGCCCCCTGTAGGTAACGCTATACAGCCCCCCCAGTAGGTAACGCTATACAGCCCCCCTGTAGGTAATGCTTTACAGCCCCCCCCTGTAGGTAACGCCATGCAGCCCCAACCCCCAAAAAAATCTGACCTACAGTGTGTCCTACAAAAGACATGTATCCCCTATCCACAGGATAGGGGATACATGTGTGATCGCTGGCAGCGATAGGGAGAACGGGGGACCGAAAGTCCGCCGAAGTTCTCCATCACTAACTTCTGACTTCCGGCGTCCGCGCAGCTCAATAAAAAATGAAAGGAGCGCTGGTCACGCATGCGCACAAGCACGACCGGTGCTCCATTCATTTCTACGGAGCTGCCGACACAGACCCCGGAAGTCCGAGGTTTGTGATGGAGAACTTCAGGGGACTTTCAGTCCCCCGTTCTCCCTATCAATGCCAGCGATCACACATGTATCCCCTGTCCTGTGGATAGGGGATACATGTCTTTTGTTTAATGGCAGAGCGGGGAGATACCTCCCTGCTCTGCCATAGTGTTCAGTGGCGTCGCGCTGTAGCAGCCATAGCGGCAGCTAGCGGAGCCTCCAGCCATGGTGAGGACCCGTGCCGGCAGGCGACACGGGCCCCCTCATGCCGCGGGCCCCGTAGCAGCCGCTACGGCTGCTACGGCGGTAGTTACGCCACTGCTCAGGGGCCTGCAAATGTGACATGGTGCAGAGAAATCAATCAAGCAAAATCTGCATGCCAAGTAGCGCTTCTGCCATTCTGAGCCCTGCGGTGTGTTCAAACAGCAGTTTATGACCACATATGGGGTATTTCCGTACTTGGGAGAAATTGCTTTACAAATATTGGGGTGCTTCTCCTTTATTCCTTGTGAAAATGAAAAAAATCAACATTTTAGCGGAAAAATTAAGATTTTCATTTTCACTGCCTAATTCCAATAAATTCAGAAAAAAACAGTGGGGTCCAAATGCCCACTATACCGCTAGATCAATTCAGTGAGGGGTGTAGTTTCCCCAATGAGGCCACTTTTGCAGGTTTTGCACTGTATTGGCCCCTCGGGGCTATGCAAATGTGATATGGCGCTGTAAACCATTCCAGCAAATCTTGAGCTCCAAATGGCAAATGGCGCTCCTTCCATTCTATGCTCTGCCCTGTGTCCAAACAGCAGTTTATGACCACATACGGGGTATTGCTGTACTCGGAAGAAATTGCTTTACAAATTTTGGGGTGCTTTTTCTTCTTTATCTATTGTGGGAATGAAAAAATCTGAGCTAAAACTACATTGTATTAGAAAAAAATGTAGATTTTCAATTTCATGGCCAAATTCCAATAAATTCTGCAAAAAAACCTGTGCAGTCCAAATGCTAACTATACCCCTAGAAAAATTCCTTGGGGGTGTAGTACCCAAAATGGGGTCACTTTTGGGGGATTTGCACTGTTTGCAAAATCTGCTCTCCAAAATACAAATAGCGCTCCTTCCCTTCTGAGCCCTGTCGTGGGTCCAGACAGCAGTTTATAACCACATATTATCACGTATTTCTGTAATCGGGAGAAATTGCTTTACAAATGTTGCAGTGCTTTTTCTCCTTTATTCCTTGTAAAAATTAAAAATTTAAAAATAGATTTTTATTTTTACAGAATAATTTCAATAAGTTTAGCAAAAAACCTGTGTGGTCAAAATGCTAACTATACCCCTAGATACATTTCTTGAGGGGTTTAATTTCCAAAATGGGGTCACTTTTGGTGGGTTTCCACTGTTTTGGCACCACAAGACCTCTTCAAACCTGACATGGTGCCTAAAATATATTTTACAAAAAGGAGGCCCCAAAATCGACTAGGTGCTCCTTTGCTTCTGAGGCCTGTGTTTCGGTCCATTACCACAGTAGAGCCACATGTGGGATATTTCTAAAAACTGCAGAATCTGGGCAATAAATATTGAGTTGTGTTTCTCTGGTAAATCCTTCTGTGCTACAGAAAGAAATGTATTACAAATTAATTTTGGCAAAAAAAATTAAAATTGTAAATTTCACCTCTACGTTGCTTTAATTCCTGTGAAACACCTAAGGGGTTAAGAACCTTTTCAGAATGCTGTTTTGAATACTTTCAGGGGTACAGTTTTTAAAATGGGAACTTTCTAATAAATAAGGCCCTCAAAGCCACTTCAGAACTGAACTGGTCTCTGAAAAAATAGCCTTTTGAAATTTTCTTGCAACAGTAGAAAATGCAAGACCTGTTCCAACATCTTGTTATCAAACACCATCCACATCCCAAACACGCAGCAGGACTATAAAATCACTGGCACGTTCTCCTGTACATCCTCCAATGTAGTGTACATGATCCTGTGTACAATGTGCATAGAAAAAGGAATCTACATTGGTGAAACTAAACAAAAATTACAAATCAGGATGAATCTTCACAGACATACAATAAAACAGGAGGTGGATACACCCGTGGGAAAACACTTTTCTGGAGCAGATCACAGTTTGGCAAATTTAAAGGTCCTAATTCTGAAGGGTCATTTTAAAAACAACAGAGAAAGAAAAAGTTGGGAGTTCAAGATAATGATAAAATTCCAGTCATTGACATAAGGCCTCAATCTCACACCTGGATTTATGATCCACTACATGGACACACATCACATCCCCCATCAGACTGACTCCAGATCCCTTATCTCCTATGTCATCACCCCTATAACCTCAGTTTTATTGCCCCGGCTTATCTTAATGATGTATCAATCACCTCATGTACTAATTGTCTTTGTGTAACATCTTAAATGTTGTGCTTTTTTCTACGTTTTTTCTTCATTTGTAAACTGCCTGAAGAAGGGGCCTGTGTGCTCTGAAAGCTTGCATATAGAACTTTTATGGTTAGCCAATAAAGGTATCATACCTATTATACTTTTGTCTTTTTTGACACAAAAGTATTTAACATTGCATCTTGAAAATGTGAGAAATTGCTGCTAAAGTTCTAAGCCTTGAAACGTCCTAGAAAAATAAAAGGATGTTAAAAAAAACGCTGCAAACATAAAGTAGACATATGGGAAATGTTAACTAGTAACTATTTTGTGTGGTATTACTATCTCTTTTACAAGCAGATACGTTTAAATTTCGAAAAATGCTGTTTTCTCTAAAATTTGGGGTTTATCACAAATAAATACTGAATTTTTCAACAATTTTTTCAGTAACACAAAGTACAATATGTCATGAGAAAACAATCTCAGAATTGCTTGGATAGGTAAAAGCATTCCAAAGTTATTACCACATAAAGTAACACATGTCACATTTGAACAAATCGACAGTGTCCTGAAGGCCAAAACAGCTTAGGCTGGCTGGATTCACACGAGCATGTTTGGTCCGTAAAGGACGGAATGTATTTCGGCCGCAAGTCCCGGACCGAACACACTGCAGGGAGCCGGGCTCCTAGCATCATAGTTATGTATGACGCTAGGTGTCCCTGCCTCTCTGTGGAACTACTGTCCCGTATTGAAAACATGATTACAGTACGGGACAGTTGTCCCGCAGTGAGGCAGGGACTTCTAGCGTCATACATAACTATGATGCTAGGAGCCCGGCTCCCTGCAGTGTGTTCGGTCCGGGACTTGAGGCTGAAATACGTTCCATCCATTATGGACCGAACATGCTCGTGTGAATCCAGCCTTACTCTGTTGGTGTGTTCTTTTGTGATTATCTGAACTAAGTGTTTGTGTCAGATGGTTATTCTGGATATGCATGTTTCTAGATGGATATATCACCATATAACTGTTCATGTTTGTTTTCTTTGCAGAAAAAACTTTTCAGTAAAAAATAATGTTGAAAAAAAAAGTATGATATTCCCCCTCTACTAAAACGACTCTATACTACAACAGAGTCTGATGGGGAATGCATTTATATCGTGAAACAATTGACACTCCTGCATCAGAGGCCGGCAGTGGAGGCACAGGGGAGACAAAACATTTTCCTTTCCTGTAGTAACAGGTGAAAGAAATATAAACAAAGAGTAAACATATCAAAGGGATCAGAAAATTACCTTTTTTTTTACATGAGGCTTGTATTATTTTTGTTTCGTTTTTCTTTTTATTTTATATGATTTTTCACATAGAAAACCAAAATCTAATATTCTAGTTTCACGCTGTCAGACTGTAGCTTACTTGTCAGTTTTCTGTACATACTGTACAACACAGTACGGTGGCTCAGTGGTTAGCACTGTTGCCTGGGTTCCTAGGTTTAAAGAGGATCTGTCACCAGTTTATTCATTCCCCATCTCCTAACTAATCTAATAGGCGCTTTGATGCTGATAACTACAGTATATTTTTATATTTTTTTATTTTTTTTAAAACGTTTATTATTTGCAATGTTATGAGCATTTTTCTAAATATGCTAATTTGGCTATACTTGCCAAATGGGGGTGACTCTTTCTTTTCACTCCGGGTGGTGTAATGTTTTCTGTATAGCGCTGTCCAATCAGCATACAGCTCCTCCCCCTTCCCTGCCCAGCAACACAGTGTGATCATATAGTATACAGCTTCCATTCCTGACTGTGTATTCAACTAGTGATATCTCCGGTTGTGTCACAGCTAGAACTGTGATCCTGGTGCCACATGAAAGACTAGAATCATCTTTCATACACCACCAGAACCGCTGTTCTAGGTGGTCCACAGCCAGAGATATAGCTATTTGAAGTGATCCCCCTTCCCTCCAGCCTCAGTCTCTCATAATGTGTGAAGCAGCTTCATGCTGATAGGTCAACATCAGAGGCTGTGAGGTGGCTCCACCCCAGGAGAATCGCTGCTGTTGACACCCACTTGGCTAGTATAGCCTCATTTACATATTTAGAAAAAAGCTCATAACTTTTAAAATAATAAACGTTTTGGGTCTCAATTTTCACTATCATTATCAGCATGACAGCGCCTATTAGATTAGCTAGGAGATTGGGAATTACTAAACTAGTGATAGATCCTCTTTAAATCTGACCGTGGACAATATCTGCATGAAGTTGATATGTTCTCCCTGTTGTTGCGTGGGTTTCCTCTGGGTACTCCGTTTTCCTCCCACACCCCTAAAAAAATAACATATTGATAGATTAATTTGGTATTTAGATTATAAATCCCAATAGTGACAGGAACTGATGTGAGTGATGACAATCTCCGTACAGCGCTGCAGAATATGTTGGCTCTATATAAAATAAATTAAATAAATACAGGTAGAGGATGAGGAGAGTCATCTCATTATCATTAGAGGGTGGCTGAGTAAACGACAGCTCTATTGTACTGCTGGAAGCCTAGATAAGATTTTCTATTTCACTCCCTGGACTCTGGGGATGGGCTGTACTCCATCTCTTCCTGGAGACTGTAATAATCTATGATGTTTCTCAGTTAATTGACATCACTGTCTACACAGGAAATACAGAAAGGAAGTTTGTGTCTCCAATATGGCCACCTCCAGAGAAGTTATTAAATATCGAAAAAATTGCTACATAATTTCAAAAACACACACATCTCTGATTAAATTATTTATTTTGCATTTCATTTATTATGTAATTATTTTTTAATTAAAAAAAGTCACAGTTTTCTTCTAGAGCTGCTGTTCAGAGTTCATTCTTTTATATGGCTCCCTATTGGCTTACTCTCAATATTCTCCTGAACGCTGATCTAAGCTGAATACTGATCAAATCAAAGTTGACTAATTTTCCTATATATTTTCCTATTAGATATAAATTTATTGAGCCAAAGCACACAATTATACTATACAGTATGCTGTAAAACATTTTCATAACTACTCATACTAGCCTTAAACGCAATGTAAACCTTTGAAAGGGATTTTGTTTTAATAAAAAGGTCAATCAATGTGTTTTGTGCAACTTTATTGTAATGATGGGGGGTGGGGAGACAGACAAGTGAGCCCTAATCTACCCGCCACTCAGTCCCTGCCTACTTGCAACAACCCGCCCTAGGCGACGGGGTACAACTGGGCGACAGTCCCTACGCTCAATAAGTGCATGACAGACAAACAGAAAAGGGTACACAGAGCTAGGGGGAGAAAGGGGCAGTTGCCCACGGCAACACCGTGAGCAACAAGAGAAGTAAACAAGCCGAGTCAAACCAGGAGTGTACGCAGTACAAAACGCAGAGCAGGAGAGTAGTCAGCAAGCCGGGGTCAATATGAAGCAAGGACAATAGTACAAGACGCTGCAGCAGGGCCAGGAAACCAAACGAAAAGAATCGCAAGCAAAGGAGGAACAGGAAAGGCAGGTATAAATAGACAGAGGGCGGGAGCTAGCTCCGTCTGGCCAGGCTGTGATAGGTTCTCCCACTCCTAAGCCTGCCACCCTGAGTGGTGGAAGATGGAGTCAGTCTCACAGACATAGAAGCAGGTGCAGACTGATTATCTATGGGCGTTAACCACGAAGCTGTGCCTGGCAGATCCTTTACAGTACCCCCCTTTTATGAGGGGCCACCGGACCCTTTCTAAGTGGACCTGGTTTACTGGGGAAACGAAGGTGAAACCTCCTGACCAATATCCCAGCGTGAACATCCCGAGCGGGTACCAAAGTCCTCTCCTCAGGCCCGTATCCTCTCCAATGGACCAGGTACTGGAGGGTGCCTTGGACCATCCTGCTGTCCACAATCTTGGCCACCTCGAATTCTGCCCCCTCAGGGGTGAGAACAGGGACCAGAGGTTTCCTCGAGGGAGCCAAGGATGGGGAGCAGCGTTTAAGGAGGGAGGCATGGAACACGTCGTGTACTCGAAAAGATGGGGGCAACTCCAGTCGGAGGAAGACAGGATTGAGGACTTCAATGACCTTGTATGGCCCTATAAACCGGGGAGCAAACTTCTTGGACGGACCTTAAGGCGCAAATTTTTAGATGATAGCCACACCAGATCCCCGACCATAAACAAGGGGTTAGCAGAACGTTTTCTATCTGCCTGAGTCTTTTGTATGCTCTGGGACGCCTCTAGGTTCTTCTGAACCTGAGCCCAGGCTGTGCACAGGTCTCGATGAACAACCTCTACCTCGGGATTGTTGGAACTACCAGATGAATCGGAAGAGAACCGTGGATTAAACCCAAAATTACAGAAAAAGGGGGAGACCCCTGGCGAGTTACTGACCCGGTTATTAAGGGAAAATCCGTCGAGGGGAATGAATGAGGCCCAATCATATTGACAGTCAGAGATAAAACACCTTAAATATTGTTCTAGAGACTGATTAGTCCTCTCAGTTTGGCCATTAGTTTCAGGATGGAAGGCAGAGGAGAAGGACAGATCAATCTCCAACTTTTTACAGAAGGCTCTCCAAAACAATGAAACAAATTGTACCCCTCTATCAGAAACAATATTGACAGGGACCCCATGGAGACGCAGGATGTGTTTGACAAACAAGGTAGCTAACATCTTAGCATTGGGTAGTTTCTTGAGGGGCACAAAGTGGCACATCTTACTGAAGCGGTCGACTACAACCCACACCACCGACTTGCCTTGAGATGGAGGCAAATCGGTGATAAAATCCATGGAGATATGGGTCCAAGGTCTCTGGGGAATGGGCAAAGAACATAGTAAGCCCGCTGGTCGGGACCTGGGAGTCTTGGACCTAGCACAAACTTCACAAGCGGCGACGTAGGCCATAACGTCTTTGGGCAACCCAGGCCACCAATAGTTTCTGGCAATGAGGTGCTTGGTACCCAGGATGCCTGGATGGCCAGATAGTGCAGAGTCATGATTTTCCCTAAGTACCCTTAGCCGGAATTGCAGGGGAACAAACAGCTTGTTCTCAGGAAGGCTCCCGGGAGCTGAACCTTGATCAGCCGCAATTTCAGAGACTAAATCAGAATCAATAGAGGAAATGATTATACCTGGAGGCAAAACACATGCAGGATCTTCCTCCAAAGGAGGGCTGGCCATGAAGCTACGCGACAGTGCATCAGCCTTAATATTTTAAGACCCAGCCCTACCCTTAGGGAGCTTAGCTCCTGGTACCAAATAAATTGTGCAATCGTATTCTCTATGAGGAGGTAACACTTCGGAGGCCTCTTTAGAGAAAACATCAGCGAAGTCCTGAACAAACTCAGGTAGAGTGTTCACCTCCTCAGGGGGAGAAATAGAATTAACAGAAAAACATGACGTCATGCATTCATTACCCCATTTGGTAAGATCCCCAGTATTCCAGTCAAACGTGGGATTATGCAACTGCAACCAGGGAAGGCCTAAAACCAAATCGGACGATAATCCCTGCCTCACCAGTACAGAGCACTGCTCCAAATGCATGGAGCCAACAAGGAGTTCAAAAACAGGGGTATGCTGTGAAAAATAACCATTAGCAAGAGGAGTGGAGTCGATACCCACTACCGGGACAGGTTTAGGCAAATCAATCAAAGGCATAGCTAGAGACATAGCAAATTCCACAGACATGATATTAGCAGAAGACCCTGAATCCACGAAGGCACTGCCGGCAGCAGACCTACCACCAAAAGAGACCTGAAAGAGAAGCAAGATTTTATTACGTTTCATATTTACGGGAAATACCTGTGCGCCCAAGTGACATCCCCGATGATCACTTAGGTGCGGAAGTTCTCCGGCTGCATTCTTACGCTTAGGACAGTTGTTCACTTGATGCTTGTCATCCCCACAATAGAAGCAGAGACCATTCTTCCTGCGGAAATCTCTACGTTGTTGGGGGGACACGGAGGCCCCGAGTTGCATAGGTACCTCCGAGTCTTCCGGGGAGGAACGAAGCAACGGAACCTCGGGAGGCATCATGGGGGAGTCAGAGGGGAAAACACATAAACGTTCACGTTGTCGTTCCCTGAGACGTCGGTCAAGTCGTACCGCTAAAGCCATAACCTGGTCTAGGGAGTCAGAAGAGGGATAGCTAACTAGCAGGTCTTTCAGGGCGTTCGACAGACCCAACCTAAACTGGCACCTTAAGGCAGGGTCATTTCACCGAGAAGCTACGCACCACTTCCTAAAGTCAGAGCAATACTCCTCAACAGGTCTCTTACCCTGACGTAAGGTCACCAGCTGACTCTCGGCAAAAGCAATCTTGTCAGTCTCGTCATAGATGAGTCCGAGAGCAGAAAAGAAAAGATCAACGGAGAAAAGTTCAGGGGCGTCAGGAGCCAAGGAGAAGGCCCATTCTTGGGGCCCTTCCTGGAGCCGGGACATAATTATACCCACCCGCTGGCTCTCAGAACCTGAGGAGTGGGGCTTTAAGCGAAAATAGAGCCTACAACTCTCCCGAAAGGAGAGAAAAGTCTTCCGGTCCCCTGAGAACCGGTCGGGCAACTTGAGGTGGGGTTCAAGAGGTGAGGTGAGGGGGACTACTAAGGTAGCATCAGGCTGGTTGACCCTCTGAGCCAGGGCCTGGACCTGTAGGGAGAGACCCTGCATTTGCTGAGCCAGGGTGTCAAGGGGGTCCATAGTAGTGTCAGGGACCAGGGTAGACTAGGTATGGGCTTGTGATTATGTAATGACGGGGGGTGGGGAGACAGACAAGTGAGCCCTAATCTACCCGCCACTCAGTCCCTGCCTACATGCAACGACCCCCCCTTTGCGACGGTGTACAACTGGGCGACAGCCCCTACGCTCAATAAGTGCACGACAGACAAACAGACAAGGGTACACAGAGCTAGGGGGAGAAAGGGGCAGTTGCCCACGGCAACACTGTGAGCAACAAGAGAAGTAAACAAGCTGAGTCAAACCAGGAGTGTACGCGGTACCAAACGCAGAGCAGGAAAGTAGTCAGCAAGCCGGGGTCAATATGAAGCAAGGACAATAGTACAAGACGCTGCAGCAGGGCCAGGAAACCAAACGAAATGAATCACAAGCAAAGGAGGAACAGGAAAGGCAGGTATAAATAGACAGAGGGCGGGAGCTAGCTCCGTCTGGCCAGGCTGTGATAGGTTCTCCCACTCCTAAGCCTGCCACCCTGAGTGGTGGAAGATGGAGTCAGTCTCACAGACATAGAAGCAGGTGCAGACTGATTATCTATGGGCGTTAACCCCGAAGCTGTGCCTGGCAGATCCTTTTTATTTATAATTAGTTTTTATTTTAAAATATTACTTTTTGAGTTACAGCTGCTTTGAATCATGTATACAGAGCAGCTGTATCTTATGCCGAATCCTGCACCGTCAGGTCCACGGGACTGCTGGGTTCAGTGTCAGCGGGTCCTACATGTCTCTGACATGGAGGATCGAGCTATTACCAATCACACCTAAGTTCATAACTTAGATGTGATAGATTACAGGTGACTCCTGCGTGTCAGGGACACACAGCACCCGCTGACACTGAACCCGTCAGTCCCGCACTCCTGACGGTTACAGGATTCAGCGTAAGATACAGCTGCTCTGTATACAGGATACGGAGCAGCTGTATCTCTAAAAGTAAAAATATTTTTAAATAAAAACGAATTAGAAAGTTGCTTAAAACACACTGATTGACCTTTTTTTTTTTTTTTTAATCCCTTTCAAAGGTTTCCATAGCCTTTAATCCTATATACCAGCTTATAATGTTATTCCCCTGTACACATATAAAGTCTGAACGATGGTAATATCTGTGTGGTTGGGCTTGGTTAATGTAAAATATGTAACGATTTGTAAAGTGAGAATCATTGTTTAGTATCCTCTGATGTCATCATTCCTTGAAATGAAACACTATAAATCATGATTTATTGCCACATTAGTACTAACACTTTGCATAGTCAAACCACACCCAAGTCACCTCTCCCATCCCTGTCAATGTGCAATGTATTATGTGATTCATTGGGCTCTTTTTACTTTCCGTTGATTGCATAAACGTTTCAAGGTAGTTGTGTTAATATAATGTGACTAACTATTGAGGTTGTAGTAACTTTTTCGTCTTTTGCAACACATTATCTCACCCAAGTCTCCCAGGACTCTTATATACTACGCACCTGGATTCATGTACAAAGGCAAAGCTTGACAATCAGGCCTCATATATACAGATCCCTAATACAGTGCCCATAGCATTCTGTAGGTCTATACTATCGCTTTGTATGCCTCTGATTTTACACAAGGGCATACAGATGTGTCCTTCCTTACCTTTGCTCTTGGCTCAACATATCCCAAAATGTGTGGAGCAAGATGACCACCTTTGAAAAAAAAAAACAACAGGATTTCGCGAAACTCACAATGTTACGAGATGACTGTTAGGGTATGTGCACACACACTAATTATGTCCGTAATTGACGGACGTATTTCGGCCGCAAGTACCGGACCGAACACAGTGCAGGGAGCAGGGCTCCTAGCATCATACTTATGTACGATGCTAGGAGTCCCTGCCTCGCTGCAGGACAACTGTCCCGTACTGAAAACATGATTACGGCGAGGCAGGGACTCCTAGCATCGTACATAAGTATGATGCTAGGAGCCCGGCTCCCTGCACTGTGTTCGGTCCGGTACTTGCGGCCGAAATACGTCCGTCAATTACGGACGTAATTAGTGTGTGTGCACATACCCTTATATGTGTTTGTGTATGGCCACCCAGTGGTTGTGATAAGAATTGCAGCCTGTCAGGTGTTTTGCTAGCAAGTCGCGACATTGAATTGAATTTGGTTGATGAGAAATTAGAGTCCTTGACCAAATTTAAGCAGAGGTAAGAGTAGACACATCTGTATATAATTTTTTTTTCTCATTGACTAAATTGGGCTCCCCTTTCTGTCCTGATCATTTTCATATATAACATTTTTGGGATAATTTGAGTAGCGTTAGGGCTATGGCTTGGGTTGGCGGAGACAATTTAGGAATGGTTATTTATTTTTTTCGTTTATTAGACACTTTCTTTTTTATTCTGACCATTGTTTCGCACAATTTGCTCCTCAAGGCTAAATGCACAGGATGCATATTACAAGCGGATTTGTCGCGCTTATTTTCATGTGCGTCAAAACCGCCGCTCAATACAGTACCAGCAAAGTAAATGAGATTTCAAGAAATAATATCTACACATTGGTTTTTTTCTGCATGTAAATTCATCTGTGGTGCGTATTTTAAAATCCGCAGCATGTCAATTTATCTTGGGTTTCCGCTTACGAATTGTATCTGACTAGTTTTTAAAAAAATGCACCAAAATCCGCAGCATAAAAACGTAGCTATTTCCGCCTCAAAATGTAAAAAACGCATCAATAAACGCACTATTGGGTGCAGATTTTACCTGCGGAACTACCTGCGTTTATCTGCATTTCTGATGCAGATTTTCTGCACAAAATTCTGTACCGTGTGCATTTAGCCCAAAAGGTTTAATAAGGTCTTCATGGTTAATTATAACTTTTTACACATAAGCTTTTCACTGCGGCTACTGTACGTTTACCCATAGAAAACCCTGTTACAGAGGAAAATAGATCTGGCAGGCGAATTTTGTTATTATTAGAGCTGTGCTGGTGTTAGTTTTGCAAGTCGGGTGCTCGACTAGAGTGTTGTTAATGTATGTGTGGTAAAACAGGTGGCAGCAATAGAGGGAAAAATCCCCGGGATATAATGAGGTGCACAATCTGTGTAGTTGCCCAGCCACCCTTCCCTAATGTATATATATATATATATATATATATATATATATATATATATATACACATACATGTAAAGGACTGTGTTCAATGATAGTTATAGCTTACAATTGTAAGTTTTATCTCATATCACCGGATAATGTTCTACAATGAGGGATTAAAGAGTCAACAGAAAGAAGCCAGGCAGGAATACATATTGGTTTTTCACAGCGTGCTGCTGCTGTCTATGTTGTCCTATTAGGTTTTCCAAATATCTATATATTGTAAAGTTCCTTCAAAGGAAGGGTGTCGCGAAAATAAAAATTTTTAGATCAATTTGCTTTTAGTGTTTTATTAAAAAAATTGTTATTTATTTGTGTGTTTGTGTTTTACTTTTTTTTTTTTCTAACTTTTTTTTCACTATGGGGGCTGCCATTTTTTTTTTTCATCTCTGTATGTGTCGATTAACCACACATACAGAGATGGAATACGGCACATACATCACCATAGAGAATGCGAACGGGAGCCGTTCGCATCCACTATGGTGTACACCGTCTGTGTGGGAACGGCGCATGCGCCGCTCCCACACAGTCCAAATGGAAGGTCTTCGGCCGAGCGACATCCGGCGCCATTTTCTTGTGGACCGGAAGCTGCGGCCGGACAGTAAGATGACTACTTCCGGTCGCGGCTTCTGGACATGTGTTCTGAAGCAAGCACTAGGAGCGGAGGGAGCAGACGGAGCGGACGGACCGGAGGGAGCGGCGGCGGCAGGAGCAGGTAAGTTATGTCTGTGTATGTTCGTGTTTTAGTGTGTGATTACCACTGTATGTAAACCTACTACACTGTGTATTCGCTCAAAAAATGGCGGCACACAGTGTAGGAGGCTTGAACATTCAATCCCCTCCTTTCTCCTGGCACTAGCCAGGATAAGGGAGGGGGGATTCTGTGAGCTCACTAGAGCATCTGTGTTTACACCAAATTTGCAGCATAAAGCAATGAGGTTGCTTTACCACATGCCAATGCTGCAATTTTGGGAATTGCCCCCTCTAGTGACCAGCACAGGGAAATGTTATAAATTAGAATCTAATTTATAATATTTTCTGACTTGTGAAAAATTAAAAAAATGATAACAATGTCTAATCATGTATACACTAACTGTTTAACTAAAAAAAAAAAAATAAATTCTAGCGACACATTCCCTTTAATCCTACAGCAATGGTACTTGATAGGTGCTGGATTATTTGATATCATTGATTATCTGACTGTAGTAGAAAATCTGAAAATCCACTTGTAAATGATAAATGATAATCCCTAGTAGTCTGCTGTGAGTTTTATTTTTTATGTATGACCGATTCAGGGTCGGCACCGCGCTGCTTTTGCTTTTGGTGTATCTTAACATGAACTGAATCTTTTGGCCAGTTATGAATGCTAATAAAAGCTATTTGTAGAAGAAAAAGCTCTACAGTTATGTAGATTCTCACGAAAAACCAAAAACTTTAACTGTATAAAAATTGGAAATAAAAAATAAATGATCTTAATACTTTTTAAGTACATTAATCCAAAAACGAACATCCGTGCAGTCATGAAAGAACAAGACCTGTATGTACATATTTGACAAGCTGAAAAGCTGAGGATACTCGGAAAAGTCTCTTGACACATAATTAATATTTCAATCCCTTCCATCTCATTTTTTCCCCATAAAGTTTGAGGGCACGTTCAGACGTGGCGGAATTGTTGTGGAATTCTGCTGTGGACAGTTCGCAGTGAAATTCTGCAGCGGCCAATTTTTTCATTTGTTTCTATACATTTTTAGGAACGTTAGTACAGACGTTTCAGAAAATTACTTTGCGGAAATCAGGCTGCGGTGCAGAATTTTCCCTCCACAGCATGCTCATTACATTATGGAGAAGAAGCGGAATTTCACTGCGGATTTCAGCCTTTGCAATGCAAAACCTGAAATCTGTGGCAAGTCCGCTGTGATATCTGCAACGTCTGAACTACCTGTCAAATATGCAAATGTTGGTGCAGATTCGTTGCGTAATTGCCCCAAATCTGCACCAACATTTGCAGCGAAAAAATTCTGCCACGTTTGAACTTGCCCTAAATGTGAAGTTGAATATAAGTTTTCAGAATCAAAGAAAACTCCATTGATATTAACGTAACCGGTTCAGGTCTAGGCTATTTTGAGCCATCAGGACCGGACACCGTGTAGCCATTTTTAGCATGCGTTAGTTAAACGGCTATTACTATTTTATGTGTTGGGCTAGCAACATTTTTTTTGTGAGCAATGAAGGTTTCTTTTCTTATCATTTTGACACCCATAGTTTTTGCTTTTTCTGAATTTGAAGGCTTATTGCTTAAAAAAAATAGTAAAATAAGTTTGCTTTTTTTAATTTTAAGCTATTTTTTTTCTGGTAACAATATAGTATTACCCTAAAATAGTCTCTTTATTTGTGATCGCCATTGTCTACTGTAAATTTGAATATATTACATGTCCATTTTAGGGTAATTGGGTCAGGGTAATAATTCACAGTATTTTAACGATATATATTGTGCTCCCACAAATATGAACATTTAAAAATTCACTGAAGTGATAAATGAGTAAAATGTATAATTTTTATTTCATAGCTATCTAAAAACAGGGGTACAATCACCACTGTGAAAAGCCCAACCGTGTATTTAAAAACGTATTAAACAGAATACTCCCAATCCTAGTTCGTTTGCGAACCCTTAATGACTGGGTATGTAAACAGAGATATCAAAATATGGAATCAGCGTATAACATTGGTAAAAGCAGTGGTTTGGACCCTCGTTCACACAGGAGCCTGCGTTGACCGCACCAGATTCTCCCAATGTACAGTTGCACAACAATGCTACTGCCCCCTACGCAAAATTCCCTCACTTCACCCGACCCTACGCGTTTCTATACTTATCATCAGGGGTCTGTCAGTCTGGCCAGGATGCCAGCGATATATCTTCAGCAGCAGATATTCTACTGCACAACACGGAAGCATGCACGCATAGATGTCAGCAGCCCCAGATACATGGAAAGTCAACCCTGTTATAGTGATAGGGCACGTTCAGACGTGGCGAAATTGCTGTTGAATTCCGCTGTGGACAGTTCGCAGTCGTTTTTTACATTTGTTTCTATACATTTTTAGCACACTTAGTTCTGACACTGCGGAAAATAACTGTGCAGAATTTAGGCTGCGGTGCAGAATTTTCCCTCCGCAGCATGCTTATTACATTGCGGAGAAGAAGAAGAATTTCACTGCGGATTTCATCCTTTGCAATGCAAAAACTGAAATCTATGACAAGTCCGCTGTGAGATCTGCAACATCTGAATGACCTGTCAAATATGCAAATGTTGGTGCAGATTCGTTGCATAATTGCCCCGAATCTGCACCAACATTTGCAGCGGAAAAATTCTGTCACATCTGAATATGGCCTTAGGTTTGTGCTGGATCTAGTTAGACCCAGAAGCAGTCTCCCACTAACGGGCACAACGGCAATCATGTAAACAGCTTCAACTGCCACCATTCTATAAATCTGCTTCTATCTTCTCTACAGGGTCCCCGGCAGACTCCCACTGTGAGGACCCAACATATAGTTGCCCGACCGCTCAGGTAGCCATCTTAAGCCTGCGAGCTAGATATACAAATGCGTCCATCCTTACTAGAATTTGGGTAAGGACTCCAATTTCTAATGAAACCAAATTAATAAAATATCTTAACATGCCTGCAAAAACCTTGACAGGCTGCAATTTACACCACAACCATCACTCCACAATCATTACAACCAGTTGGTGGGCACACATAGACACACAGTATAGCAAAGATTTCTCGTGACAGAGTGAATTACAAGCAATAGAAGGTTGCAATTATGCAAAAAATAAGAAGACCTTCACTCCCAATACAATATCCAATTCGGTATTCAAAAATTGATTGTGCCCAAGTAGTCATACAGAAGAAAAAACTAACGTCTAAGCTTGAAAAAGACCCAATTACTAGTACTGCTTAAAACGTTGCTGTTTTTTTTTATGAAGAAGACAAAAAATGGAATTAATCTGAATGATAAATGTGCTATCTGTTATCTACTATCACTCAAGGTTGTACACAAGTGGAAATAGACATTAATGAGGTTTTCTGAATCTCAAAAAGAACAAAAACCTCTTTGGGTATGTTCACACGCACTAATTACAGACGTAATTCGGGCGTTTTTGCCCCGAATTACGTCCGAAAATAGCGCCTCAATAGCGCTGACAAACATCTGCCCATTGAAAGCAATGGGCAGACGTTTGTCTGTTCACACGAGGCGTAATTTACGCACCGCTGTCAAATGACGGCGCGTAAATAGACGCCCGCGTCAAAGAAGTGACCTGTCACTTCTTTGGCCGTAATTGGAGCCGTTATTCATTGACTCCAATGAATAGCAGTGCCAATTACGTCCGTAATGGACGCGGCGTTCAAGCGCCTGCACATGCCGTTACGGCTGAAATTACGGGGATGTTTTCAGGCTGAAACATCCCCGTAATTTCATCCGTTACGGACGCCCTCGTGTGAACATACCCTTAAAGTGTTTACTATCCATCAATCATTTATTTGATGCAGTTTTGATCAAATGTTTTCTTTTTCTTTACCTCCATTGTTTTTCCTGTTGTGGGGGGGGGGGGTGGTGTTGGTGGTCTCAGCATGATGCAAAGAATTACATTTTGCCTGCATGCAGCATTGCAAAGCCAGTCTACTCTACAGCCCCTCTCCCAGCGGCTTCCCCTTCACTGATAAAGTCTCGTACATTTCAGGAGTGGATTTCAAGAAGAGAATCAGGGGAGCAATGTACGGGATGTCATCGCAACATGATCAAGCACTGATCACGCAACCCGAAAATGAGAAAATACGAATAGTGGCAGGTATCTAAATGCAAATGAATTACAAACTGCATTCATTTAGCATGTTTAGTCTAGGGGGCTATAAATGAGACTCAGAATACCCCATTAATATCTAATGTTTGCTGCTCCTACACATTGTTCATAATGCTTAGCAGGTTATTTATATCATTTGTTCTCCATTGTATAATAAAGCAATAAAATGAATTAGAGAAAAAGAAAAAAGAACTCAGTCATTTCAATGGGTTGTGCATAAGGTCAGCTTTTATCCAGGCAAATATTAATATAAGTTTGGAACAACAAACAATAGACATACCTTTAGCAAACATTATACCAACCGTTCATTTCCCACTCACTGTCCAACTCTTTTTCAATAGTACATTTATCCTCCATGTGATTAAAGTACTTCTGTGTTTATTGTACCAATTATATAATTTCTAGCTTATTCATCGGGTGCCTTAAAATGGCTTTAACCTTATAATATTAGCTAAGTGATTTCTATGGTGATAACATTAGCAAAGTGCTTGAAAACTGCACTTGTAGACAAATAGTACAAGTAGGGGCCTAAGTGCCACTTTTCCAGCTGGGCCCATATATATTCAAATGCACTCTTGTTTGTTCTTATACAATACAAAAAGTCCTCCAGCTACTGTACAATGTGGGTAATAATGGAAGAAAACCAACAGATTTCAAGAGACTTGAAGTTTTTGACTTGTATATATCTACTTGGAAATAAGTGTGATTCTTTATGATACCTGACCTTTCTCGTAAAGCCTAGTGCTAGCCATACACAGCCAGTCCCTGACAATCGACCGAGGGCAGAAGGTACAGGATAAACGTATATTTAGACTTTATTGCCAATATTTATCAAAAGTAGCGTCATTTTAGCCAATGTCTAAGTCAAGGGGTTTTTCCCATAATCAATATTTACCAACTATTCACAGGATAGGTGATCAATATCTGATTGTTGGGGGTCCCACCACTGGGACTCCCACCGATCTCGAGAATTGGCTCACCTAGGCGTCGCTCCACTCAACTAGCCACCACTTTGCTATCTCCGGCACCCCCATAAAAAATTAATGGAACTGTGGCAATACAGCTCCATTCAAATGGGGAGCACTTGGATGGCCAGGTAAGCCCGTTCTCGGGATCGGTGGTGGTTGCATCAGTCGGACCCCCACCAACCAGATATTGATCACCTATCCTGTGGATAAATATCGCTTATGTGGAAACCCTTTAACAGCTTGGCTAATTTAATGACATATGTTACAACAAATTCATGACTGCATATGCCCTATTTGATAAATCTGTCACAACTTACATCACTGCCATTAACTTCCACACTGGCTAAAAATACCCCACTTTTTCTTTGCCAGGGTCTGTGCAGCGTAGAGATGCAACTTTTTCTGCAAATTCCGACAAAAGTCACATTTTATAAATGTCTCTTAATCTTATTTAAGCAGTAAAGCACGTCCACTTTTATACCACTTTTAAAAACTGATGTGCATGGCGTAAATGGCTCTAAATTGTGGCACAAATAGTTTATAAATATGTCGTACAGCAGATTGCCCACATTTATGGTGTAAATTTGGCCAATGTCTAAGTGGAAACTCGACTACTTTATTAACATATGTTGGGACATATTTATGACTGCATCTGCCTTCTATATCTGTCACAACATTCATCAACACAACTTTCACATGGCTAAAAGGACAGCACTTTTTTTTATGCCAGGTCCTCTGTGGAGTAGACTTGCGCCTTTTCTGCAACTTTAAAAAAAAATATGCATTTCATAAATGTGTAAGTGCTACTTAAGCATTAAATCAGACCCACTTTTCTATCCACTTTAGCAAACTGACGCAATAGTGCTGCACATGATTAATAAATATGTCACAAAACACATTAGACACTATTTTGGAGTAAAATGCTCCAAAAAAAAAAGGGCACTAATACATTGATTTATGTGGGCCTACATTCTGAACAATATTCGATGAGCTTTCTGTTTTATTAAACGGGCAGTCCTATCTGAATAACCCATCCTGAAGTTAAAGCCCCCTGGTGATCAACTGATCGCTGCAGGCCCATCTTCTCTCACTCCCGACGATCAAGGGAAAACAGCCCCTGATTTTCAGAAGTTTTTTGAGCAACTCGCGTTTTTCGCTGCGTTTTGCCGGCTTTTTTTACGGCCGCTTTTGGAGCTGTTTTCATTGGAGTCTATGAGAAAACGGCTCCAAAAACGTCCCAAGAAGTGTCCTGCACTTCTTTTGACGAGGCTGTTATTTTACGAGCCGTCTTTTGACAGTGACTCGTAAAATGACAGGTCATCGGCACAGTACATCGTAAAGCCCATTGAAAGTAATGGGCAGATGTTTGCCAACGTATTGGAGCCGTTTTTTCAGACGTAATTTGAGGCGTAAAACGCCTCCATTACGTCTGAAAATAGGTCGTGTGAATCCAGCCTAAGGGTATGTGTAGACAATAACGTCAATTACGGCTGAAAGTACAGAGCTGTTTTCAGGAGAAAACAGCTCCTGAATTTCAGATGTAATTGTTCGTACTCGCGTTTTGCGAGGCGGCAATTACGGTCGTAATTTGGAGCTGTTCTTCATTGGATTCAAAGAAAAACGGCTCCAATTACGTCCCAAGAAGTGTCCTGCACTTCTTTGACGAGGCTATTATTTTACGCGCCGTCTTTTGACAGCGACGCGTAAAATTATAGGTCGTTGGCACAGTACATCGGCAAACCCATTGAAATGAATAGGCAGATATTTGCCGACGTATTGAAGCCGTGTTTTCAGGCGTAATTCGAGGCGTAAAACGCCTCCATTACGCCTGAAAATAGGTCGTGTGAACCCAGCCTTTCATGACACCCAGAACTGATCATGTATTACATGGCCATGTTGAGTCTAGCAGAGCAGCAGCCATTCTTTGCAGCGGCTCTCTGGCTTATAGTGGAATTTCTGGAACCAGGGACCCCTCTATGATATACATATGCCCTAAAAGAGACTCTACATAGAGCATTTCCACCTAATATAAGAGATGACATTGTGTCCTTAAAACAGAAGATATTTACCAAAACAAATCCAAACTACAAGGGGTTTTATCCTTATTTAAACATGTGGGTGGGTAGAAACATATCCATTTCCTTTATTTATTATTTATTTATATACTCATGGTCTCTATGCATCTAATACCACTGGTATACAGCCCAGATACACAGCCATTTACTCTAACTTGAACACGACTGTTCCAGGCTTGTGAGCCCTCATCAGTGTAAGATATAAAAACTATATGACTACTGAGGTAGATGTCATCGTATGTTAAGTATTTAGAAATGCTATTCAGCTTCTATTATTTATGTTCATGCCTTCCTTTTATGTTGCCAACGTCTTATAACTGCCATTACATTTGCTTATCGGGTTATCACCCAGTTTTTCTAGACTCTGCGTTAATAAATCTGTCTACTTACATGGCAATATATTGGTATGGTTATGTATCACTGTAATAGCTTATATATGCATATTTTCCGTTCCAAAATCTCGATAAGTGTGACGGCATATCCTGTAGGAACAGTAATGTCGACTAATAACCAGCAAGGAGGTAAACAATTTTAATTAAGAAATGACTGAATAGAATTTCAACAACTTGACAAAAGACCACAAAAGGATTTATAATTACTGGGATTTTTTTTCTATTTTTTTTAATTAACGCAGAAATGTTCTTTAAGGGACATTGATTCAATTAACCTTGTGTCACAATGTTGCAAATGAAAGCATTGCAGGGGGCAAAGCTAATGTCATTGGTTGTCATCAAGCGTTACATTGCCATTCAGTAGAGCGATAATTAAGAAAACTCTTAATTAAGAAAAAATATTCTTTGTTATCTTCCTTTCTCTGCCTGACTCGCTCTCTTCTTCCTCTGTCTTCCTCTCTATCTTTCACACACTTAATTCTACCGATTAGACAAAGTAAAAACAGTCAGCATTTTAATGGGAGACAGTGGTTCATTTATAGAAATGTGATCTGTGTCAATAAATGCTAACAGTCATAACAGATGAATTGAGTATTCAGTAAGAGGAGGAGACATCGGGTGAAATGAGAAACTCCTGAAGGACTTGTGATTGCAGTCTAGTGCAATTTAAAGATTTCTACAATCTATTGTCAGGCCGGGTTTCTTGTAGATCAGGTGCTGCAATGTCTCTCTAATCTTCTTCATTACATGACAGATACATAATGAAAAGCACTGACACAAATGATGCTTCGCTTTGGAACACGGTAAACTTTAAAAAATGAAGTGCGGACGTTTATTGAAGAGAAACAATTCAGCGATGTAATATACTGTACAATAAACCCGGTCCTTGAATATGGAATTCTTCATAAAAATGTCCTCAAAGTAAATGCTGGAAACTGGTTTCCATCAGAACGGGTAGTCGACTACGCTATTGCTTCCGGCAAAACGACGGGTCCGGTGCACAAAAGAGGCAAATGCAAACCACGGGCACCAGCTCCGTCACCATTGAAATCAATGGTGATGGAAACGGAAACCTCTGCTTTCCGTCGGTTTCAGTTTTTCTGCTCAGGGTCCCGTTCTGACGGAAACCTCAGACGGAATGTCAGAAAGGGACCCCAACGCAGATGTGAACAGAGCCTAACATTGTTTTCGCTTCATGTCATTTTTTTTATCACTTATGGAAAAGTGATGGGGTTTAGTGCAGCATCAAATACAAGCCCTTCATTAGGATGGTTTCACACACGGCGGGTTGCTGCGTTGTTGTGAGCTTTTCATGGCGTTCTTAGTGGTGTTTTTTGCTGCGTTTTTTCATGGAGTTTTCGGGGCGGCCAGATATTACATTAAAGTCTATAGTAAAATATCAAATGCTCTACACACAACTGCGTTTTAGATGTACAAAATGACACCAAATGAAAAACGTCACCCAAATTACCACTAAAAATGCCTTAAAAAACGTATGTAATATTTGAAATGCGTTTTGTGGTGCACTTTAATACGCCAGAAAAATTGTGTGTGTGAATGTTTTACAAATGTGCCTGTGAACCTCGTGTCTCACTGGAGTTAAAATAAAGCTTTGTATTGATTCTATACAAAGCTCTGATTGATCCACCAAAGAAACAGACTGTACTACAGAGGGCCTAGGTTCTAAGGGTCCGTGCATGAGCCCTACACACAATGTCCCTGTGGGCCATTAGGCACTCTGTGAAGGCAATGTGTTCTACCCTTGAAACATTGCATTGTAATATGTCCTGCGATTAATCATGCCATCAGCCTTGGTATTAAATCAGAGGAATATGATGGTACAGTATGGGTCATAGCAGTCTATGAGCGCCATTTATATTGGATCTATCCAATACGGATCCATAATACGTGCATGAATCTTAGCACAATAATGGGGCCAGGGCATAAAACCCCCATATAATCAAGATATCCCCAACTGAAGAATTTAAGATTTTGAAGAATCGGCTCATGGGGCCTTACACTTGCTGATGAAATTACCTATGTGGGCGGCGATAACATCAGGGTTTATTAAGAACTTGTTCTTTGTAGCTGTAGAGGGATCCATATGGTGTGCACAAGTTACCAAAATATAGCACTATACTGTAAGGTTGCATCAATTCCAGTCCATCACAGTGGGGCAGATTTACCACTGTGTCTGGGTGTAGAAAGTGTCGAAAATTGTGGCGCAAATTGGTGCAATTTTAAGGTTTGCACCTCACTAGACACTTTAGAAAAGTGTTCCAAAAAGGGGCGTGGCTTAGTGGAAAGAGGGCATGATTTAGCAGGAAAAGGATATGGCTTAAAATGCGCCAACTTGCGCCAAAAAACTGGCACAGAGTTTAGGTGCAAAATAAGGCCTGACTCACACGAGCGCTGCCGTTTTTCACGTCCGAGGTGCATCCGTGCTCAGCGCTGCGGGACGCGATGTCCCGCATCCACCATAGTTGAGAGTCTATGGAGGGATGCGTGATGTGTGAAAAGATAGGACATGTCCTATTTTCCCATGGACCCTTCACACGGTCCGTTGAAACAACAGCTGTTTGAACGGCCACATTGAATTACATAAATCCGTGGGACGGCCGCTGTTTCAACGGCCGTCCCACGGACGTTTAACACGTTCGTGTGAATCAGGCCTAAGCCAAATTAAAAGTGGTATGAGGAAGTGATAAGAGTCTAAAATGTCATGTAAGATGCGCCAAAACTATCATGCATCATGCACCAGTGTGATAATTTTGTCGCATTTTGTGCCTGCCCGGTCTAAGTTTACGCCTTCTAACTATTAGACAGCATTGGTAAAGGTGGGCCAGTATATGTGAGCAAATCATCATGGGCACAAAAAATTAAACATTTGCAATCTGATTCAAGAAAACATGTATTACTATTGCACCACGGGTTTACCGCTGCTGTATTTTACCACATAGGGTACATAGGTTCTATAAGAAATGTGTATTCAAATGTATTGCTTTCAGCTGCAGTTTTGCAACAGTTTTAGACAGTGCAGCACTGTGTAGGTGTGACATTGTTTTCCATTTGTCTTTAATGGGAAGAATCACAATATATATATATATATATATATATATATATATATATATATATATATATATATATATATATATAAAACTGCTCATAGAAATGTACTTTATACACATATATTTTCTGATGTCTCAACTGTTTAATAAAGACATATTGAAACAGAAATGTACTTTACATGATTAGGGTTGGTGGATGCCACGGACAAAGATTAGGTTCCTATACTGCCTCTGTGATTTTGACCTCTCCTGAACGCCTCTCATAGCCACATGTCATGGCCCTTTTAGCTGAAGTCTATGGGAATTTCAAAAATAGTCATTACTATCTTTCTTATCTCTAGGGGGGAGGGGAATACAAATATAAGTTTCAATAATACAAAGTAAAAGTATATGCAATTGTGTCAGAGAAACAGTGCAGTGAGAAAAGTCACCACATAACACAAAAGAGCCTGGGCCAGGGGGGATGGGTGGTGGCCCTGTACATGATGTTTCAAAATAAGTTATTCTAGATGCATTTCCTTCTTTGTCTTTTTAAGAAAACATCAGATTTCAAGCATGTTTTGCTGCGTATTTTTTTGTGTAGAGGTGGCGGTGTTCTCAACTTCATTACTATGCCCCTGTACACCCATCTATACTCAAAGGCCAAACATTTACAAGTTTGATATATATATATATATATATATATATATATATATATATATATATATATATATATATATATATGAGCAAGTTTACGAGTTTACCTTTGCCCCAATGTTTAACCCTCTGGAGCCATGAGATGTACATTAACAGTGCTGGAACCGGACAGTTAAGGACCATTACCATAAATGTACTTCATAGTGATGATGCGGGCACAAAGCTGGGGCCGTGCCATCACACCAGATCGGAGATAACACCACCGCATCTGCAGCATCTAAGTGATCAAAACAAAGGGAGGGGCTTCCTTTGTTGTCCTATGGCCTAATCCGGGGAGGTTATCGCGAGGATTGACATTTAAATATTGCAGCCAGGGGCCTATAAAGGGCCTCCATAGCTATCATACGTAGATGCCTATACGGAGGTATTTAAATGCATTGTTTATTAAGAGTAATATTAATAAGTAACAGTCCCCTAGTGACAATCTTTTTTTTCAAAATAACGTTTTATAAAGTTATTAATAAAAGACAGACAAACAAAATAATGAAAATGAAGGATCAAAAATGTTATATAAAACTAACATCTATTGAATAAAAGTGATCAAACAAAAAAAAACTATATATATTTGGTATCGCCATAACAACCCGCAGTATAAAGTTAACATGTTATTTAAAAACATTATTTAAAAAAAACAATCTTTAAATTGCACGGCAACCCCATAGAAATAAATGGATCGGTAGCCAAGTATGCACAGCACTGGAGCGCTCCACTCATATGGGGCGCACAGGGATGGCCAGGTAAGCCCCATCTCGGGAGATCGGTGGAGGTTCCAGTGTTTGAACCCCCATCGATCAGATATTCATCACCTATTCTGTGGATAGGTGATAAATATTAATTATGGGAAAACCCTTTAAGGTGTGGCCTATTTAATTTGGGGGACTCTAACGCACCAGACAATGTGTGCCTACAGGCTCCTGAGATACAAATTTTGTACTGCTTCCCTCATTAGAAAAGTGATAGCAGATGTGAATGCAAAATAGCAGAAAACGTATCTTCCGAACATGACAAAGAATAATATTTATAGCATTAGCATTTGTCTGTGAAGCTTGTATGATGGATAACTAAGGGGGTGTCAATGTAACGCTCTTAGGAGGTGCGGTGTCACTTTAATAGAGTCATACAGAGAAGAAATGTTATTATCATTGAACATTATTTTCTATATCCTATTAATTTTGATTTAAAGTAATGTTTAGCTCCTCTAAATCTGATGTGAAATGCTTTGCTTATATCAAACTGCATGTTAGGCCAATAACGTCATTTCTTGAATTCATTTATGTTTCGTACTTTTGTTCAGCCGGAAGACTTCATAATGTCAAAATTAAGCTTCTCATTGCTCACGTTCTTTTCGTTATCTCTGTCGATGTGGCAAGCATCTACTCATTGTACATTTTGGCAATCACCCAGAAGAAAATGAGGCATCTTTCTCAGTGATAATGTCTTTGATGTTAGAAATCTGGCTGAGAACCAAGTCTGGCTTGACTCTATCAACGATACAACTTGTCATGTAGTTCTAAGAGGCATTTCCATAGTCTGTAATTTTGCCAAGTACTTACTCTATGAAACATTTACATAATCTTGAGTGCCAACCTCATTCAGTAGGCCAAAGTACATATATTTTATCAGTGAAAGTAGATCAATAAAGTGAAAAAAAGTAAAAAAATTAAATAAGCACGCATTATCGGAGGTGTAAGTAAGACCTCAATGCAAACTCTTCAACAGAAACCTTCACCTACCATGTGGCATTTATAATACTGGTATCTTCTTAGGTGACAGAGTAACCTTCGGACACTCTCAGGAACCAATGCTCTGGTGCTACCGATTCATCTTTTATACCTATGCCCCTTTTCATCAAGTCTGATTCAATATAAATAATGAGATGCCCCAGACAACAGAACTGATAAGATGGACTTATTGTGGCATAAGTGGCATCAACTTTATCTGTTCTCCAGTCCAAATGAACCTACGTTTGGACTGGAGAACAGATAAAGTTGATAAAGGATCAGTTTTCTCCTTGTTTAGACCTACTAGAAGAAATATGTGAACGACCGTAACATGTTTATTAAAACGGTGTAAACCATTTTTAAGAGGTCACTTCCATACTAAAATATCAGACTTTCCCTCTCCCAAGTTCTCATTATTACTCCCTGTCTTTATTCTACCTTCTCATGCAAACACTGTGTGGATCCAAATCACCATGCTCATCAATGTTTACATTCTAACTGGCTTAACTGGTTGATGACACCTGACGAGTATGCTCGACAAGAGCCGCAGGACGTTGTCACATCATGATCAGCATACTCATTATGCTGATTGCACGGACACAGCAAGTGTACCTGTGCGATCAGGAGCATGGCAATGGCTGTAATACACAACCACAGCCCCGCTCTAATGGTGGAGATCAGAGAAACCTCTGACCTCTGCCGTTAAACCCTTGAATGCCGAGATCAAAGCCGATTGTGGCATTCAAATATAAAGTGGGAGGGATGTGGCTTGCACGTTATGGAGGACGGACGCATTTCTGAGGGGCTTCGCTGAGCTTCACCTAATCTGTCAGCATCTACCCTTCTAGAGGACTGAAAGACTCTGTGATTCCCTTTATCAGATCCCCGCTACCTTGGGGAACGTTTTGATACCGGCCTTGACCGGTTTTCATCAGTTTCGTGGTTTGGGCCTAGTGAAGGCGCTAGATCCCCGGTCTCGATTTTGACTGTAAGTGCTTGGCCCGCGAGGTACATTTCCTCCTCAGGTGGTGTCTCCTGTCGGGATATGGCAGCTGTTTCGCAAGACAGGATGGCAAAGACGGTTGGGTGCTGTTACTAGGCCTTCCCTTGTACTTGTTTTGTAATAGACTTAATGTTTCTTGTAGACACCTCTTATTGGATGCATGAAAACTTATGTTTCCACAACTGTCAGGATAAGCCTTTTGTACGTTGAGATTTGCAATGTTAGTGTCTACTTTGGCGGAGTGACTTCTCCGCTCTTGCACTTATAGTGTCTTCTTTAATTACCCCACTGATCATACTTTTTTTGTGAGGCTCATAAGTTTATGTGTATAGCTTTTCACTTGTACTACAGAATTATGGCCTCACTCATTTGGCTCACACATCTAATGGTTGGCCTTGTGAATTGCTTTTATGTTCTGTTTATTTGTTGTGGTGGTGATATTATCTGCAATTTGTATGGCAACAATGCTTACAAATTTTATGAAATATCGGAACAGCTGCGTTTTGCTTCTACTTGCTCAAAATGGTGTTTAAAATTATTTCCCTGAATGCACATGAGCTTTTAAAAGGTCTAGCTTGTGGAGGGAGGCATTACAATCAAAGAGTGACATTATTTGTGTCCAGGAGACTCAGTTTAAACAATCTCCCCTGCCTAAATGCTCCCATACGCGCTTTCCCCATATTTTTTCTGCAAATAATGAGAATAAGAAAGCCGCGGTGCTCTTAGCGATTAGGGATACGTTGGCCATTTCTTATAAAAACTTATGGTCGGACTTACAAGGGAGATATCTGATTGTCACATGTAATATCAATAATAAACCTTACACCCTGGTTGGGGAATACGCCTCTAACCAAAGGCAAATCTCTTTTCTTAATAAACTCGTCAAATTAGTGAATAAGGTTAAGCAGGGATTCCTCTTATTGTGAGCGGATTTTAATATTACGTCATACCCTGACATGGATTCTACGAACGTAGTTGTCAGGGGCAAACCTTCAATAGCTCAAATACTGAAAGAAGAATACTTACATGACATTTGTAGGTATTTACACCCTGGGGAAAGAGATTTCCCTTATTTTTCCCATTCCCATAACTCCTATACGAGGATAGAAATGTTCCTGATAGACAGTTACTCAGCCTCTATTGGTCATATCACATGGTCTGATCACGCACCTATATCACTTACTAGAAAAATTAAATTACCAAAACCATAAGCCATGGCGCATGAACACATATATTTGAACATACCTAAATACAAAGAAACTGTAGCGGCGGCTATACAAAGATACTTTGAAACTAACTCATCATCTGAGATTTCAGCATCCACACTATGGTGCTGCCATAAAGCAGTGATCCAAGAAGAATTTATTAAATTAGCGGCCTTTGAGAAAAGACAAAGGGAATCACATAAACACTCCATATTGACTCCGCTATATCACCTGCAGAACTTGAATAAATTGAGGCCTACCGCTCAAATCTCTTCCCAAATACGGGATCTCCACAAACAACTCCATTTATTGATGCTCTACAAATATGAGTTGGCATTGAAACGGTTGAAAGCATATTTTTATGTAGCCGGGGATATAGCGGGGGCTTCACTTATTAGAAGAGTCAAAAAACATCAGGCTAGGAGTACAATCGGTTTTATTGAACATCTTACAAAAGGCACAGTTCATAATCCGGTTGATATTGCAGATGCATTAGTCTCGTATTATGAGAAACTGTACAACTTAAAGACGGATGATAAAATCCCCCTGCCGACCGATACAATGAATGAGGACTTCCTCCACAGGCTAGATCTCCTGAAATTGGTTGAAGACATAGGGAAAGCCATTAAAACAATTAAGGCCTCGAAAGCATTGGGTCCTTATGGGATTCCGGGAGAATATTACAAATGTTTCCCTGACCTCTTATCAGATGACTTAGCTCAAGTGTTCAATGCCTCAGTACAAGCGGGTTACTTTCGTAAGGAAATGTTGGCCACTACAATTATTACTTAACCAAAACCTGGCAAACCTCCGACTTTGCCAGGTAATTTTAGACCAATATCCGTTCTAAATAATGATTTGAAGCTTTTTTCAAAGATCTTGGCCTTTAGGTTAGATCCTCTCCTCCTCTCACTGATAGATGTCGACTGAGTTAGGTGTGTAAAGTATAGACAGGCTACTGGCGGCACTAGAAGGATGAATGATTGGATTAATATTGCTCAGTCTTCTTCCAAACCTACAGTGTGCCTGTCCTTAGATGCAGAAAAGTCTTTTGACATGGTCCACTGGGGCTTTTTGTCAAAGGTCCTCCTTAAATTTGGATTTGTAGGGTGGATCCAAAGAGCTATCATGTCAATGCATGCTTTGCCTTCAGCTCAAATATTCATACCAGGTAGAGATGAGCGAACTTATGAAAAGTTCGGTTCGGCTAGTTCGCCGAATTTCACGAAAAAGTTCGATTCGGACCGAACTAGTTCTGACCGAACCTGTAATTTCCGTGCGCCGAGCATGGTACTGTCCAGGGTGCTGAAAGAGTTAATGGGCTGCACTAACTCTTTCAGCAACCTTGACAGTACCATGCTCGGCGCGCGGAAAATAGAATTTTATTGTAATATAAAAAAAATATATATATGTTCATACTTACATTCCTCCTGTCCGGCCTCCAGCGATGACGTTTCATCCATGTCGCTGCTCGCTGCAGCCAATCACAGGCTGTAGTGGCAGTCACGCACGTCACGTGACCGCCTCTGCAGCCAATCACAGGCTGCCGCGGCCTCTGCAGCCAATCACAGGCTGCCGCGGCCTCTGCAGCCAATCACAGGCTGCCGCGGCCTCTGCAGCCAATCACAGGCTGCAGTGGCCTCTGCAGCCAATCACACGCTCCTCTCCTGAAATATTCTGTGCTGCTGTGAACTCTGCTCTTACCATTACGTAGCTCTCAGTCTGTTACCTCTCTTCCACTCCTGTCCTCAATAACACCTTCACATGATTGGCAAGTCACCACCCCGCACAAGATCCGCACGCTCATCTTCTGAAATACTCTGTGCTGCCTTAAACTCTGTGGACAGGTCAGGATCCTGTTTCTTTTAAATGCTGCTGGGGAACCCGCTCAATCCACTATATAAGGCTGCGCTACAGTGCTTGGGAATAAGTGACTGGGGCAGAAGAGGATGGAGGCGCAGCCTTATATAGTGGATCGAGCGGGTTCCCCAGCAGCATTTAAAATAAATGATAATGTAATGAAAATGGCACCTACATAAAGTACAACTCATGCAGCAAACAAAACAAAGTCTGATACAGCTACGTCAAGCAAAAAATAAAAAAGTTATGAACGCCGGGATGCAAACAGGAAAAAATTAAGACATTGCACTCGTCAAAATTGTCTCTGTCCTTAAGGGGTTAAATAGTGGCATGTATGTGTACAAGTGAAATTTGATGCGGATGATGATATGGATACACACACACTGAAATTGTCACAACAGGAAAATGTATGAGATCACCACAGCACACCAGCCTCATGTTACGAACCTATAACTTCAAGCAATGATATCTCATGGACATAATATTGAAACAGTTTGAATAAACTATCTCTACAGGGGAATTCTAGAATTCATGTTCATGTCTAGGAAGCCTGCTCAGGTTTGTTGTATTTTTGTCCTTCGAATAGACTTTTAATGAACACGTGTTCCGATTCTAATTCTCGATATTATTACAAGTTGATGGTCACAACGGCAAACAACTTCATTCGCAATAACCTTGCTTATTCAACAAAAGACAGCTTTCAAGCACCAGAATTTATGTGTATGTATGCTATAGATCGATTTTTCTTAGAAAACAAGGGAAAGATTGGCCAAGTGCGTGGTTGTGAGTGAAAATAAATATTAAGTTATAACCTTTATTAGGAAGAACTAGAAAAAGTGTTGATATGCCGGTTTGTGTGTTCATTGGATTTGTTCCAAGTGAGCCGAGGAGGTCAATCCATGCTAGTAGCCCTATATACCCCAGCAGTTACACACTGTTCATTTCAACCTCATAAATACCTAACAGCTAAACTGGTAGGAGATGGAGTCATAAGGTTCTATGATAGAGCCTGTTGATAAATAACATTGGCAGTTTTATTGCCAGGGGCATAGACATAAAGATTTTTACCTGATCCAACTCTGGAGGAGGCAACATTGTACAATTGTCCATGCGACAAACATCAAAAGTCCAGATTTATTCCAACCACCTGCAAAGATTGGCCTTGGGCCTTATTTATCATCATTGCAAATGATTGCTTAAAGAGAATATGTCACTAGTTTAGTAATGCCCTATCTCCTGACTGATCTAATAGGTGCTGTCACACTGATAATGATAGTGAAAATTATGTTCCAAAACGTTTATTATTTTAAAAGTTATGAGCTATTTTCTAAATATGTAAATTAGCCCTTTTTTTTTTTTTTAGCCAAGTGGGAGGTAACAGCAGTGATTCTCCTGAGGCGGAGCTACCTCACAGCCTCTGACGCTGTCCTATCAGCATGAAGCTGCTTCACACAGTGTGAGACACATTCTAGAGTGAAAGGGGATCACTTCAAATAGCCATATCTTGGGCTGTGGTCCACCTAGAACAGTTCTGGTGTTATATGAAAGAGGAGATTCTAGTCTTTCATATGGCACCAGGATCGCAGTTCTAGCTGTGACACAACCGGAGATATCACCAGTTGAATACACAGTCAGGAATGGAAGCTTTATACTATATGATCACGCAGTGTCGCTGGGCAGGGAAGGGGGAGAAGCTGTATGCTGATTGGACAGCGCCATGCAGAAAACATTACACCACCCGGAGTGAAAAGAAAGAGTCACCTCCCACTGGGCAATAATATATTTAGAAAAATGCTCAGAACTTTGCAAATAATAAAAGTAAAAAAATAAATAAAAATGACACTGTTATCAGCATCATAGCGCCTATTAGATTAGTAAGGAGATAAGGAATTAATAAACTAGTGACAGATCCTCTTTAACTGGAAACTGGAATCGTTTATAAGGTGTTGAGTTAATCAGTAGAATTCAAGGAATAAAAACTTCTGCTCCAGCAGCACATCCAGTGAGGATGGTTGCTTTTAATAACATGGGGATGTTTTAACCCCTTCAGGACACAGCCTGTTTTTTTTCAAATCTGACATGTGTCACTTTATGTGGTAATAACTTCGGAATGCTTTTACCAATCCAAGCGATTCTGAGACTGTTTTCTCATGTCATATTGTACTTTATGTTAGTGAAAACATTTGGTAGATAAATTCAATATTTATTTGTGAAAAACACCAAAATTTAGAGAAAATTTGCAAAAATTATCATTTTTCTAAATTTAAATGTATCTACTTGTAAAACAGTTAGTAATACCACACAAAATAGTTACTATTTCCCATATGTCTACTTTATGTTGGCATAATTTTTTTGAATGTTCTTTTCTTTTTCTAGGACGTTACAAGGCTTAGAATTTTAGCAGCAATTATTCCATATTCAAGAAAATTTCAAAAGGCTATTTTTTCAGGGACCAGTTCAGTTGTGAAGCGGCTTTGAGGGGTCCATACAATACAAACCCACATAAATCACCCCATTTTAAAAACTGCACCCCTCAAAGTATTCAAAACAGCATTAAGAAAGCATCTTTACCCTTCAGGTGTTTCACAAGAATTAAAGCAAAGTATGGGTGAAATTCATATTTAATCCTTTTTTTCTGTAACACAGACGATTTTACCAGTGAAACGCAACTCAATATGTATTGCCCAGAATCTGCAGTTTTTATAAATATCCCACATGTGGCCCAAGTGTGCTAATAGACAAACACAGGTCTTAGTGGCATAATTACCTCATTAGCAGCCGTAGCGGCTGCTACAGGGACGGCGGCTTGAGGGGGTCCGTGCCGGCAGCCGACACCCCCCATATGTCGGTGGCGCCGCTAGCAGCCGTTATGGCTGCTACAGCGGTAGCACCGCCACTAGGAGGCCCACGCCGCCGAGCCTTCAAAAAGTATGTGCCGGGCAAAACAGGTCCTCTCATGCCTGTAGGCGTCGCTGGCACCGGAGGGGGCCACGGTGCTAGCGACAGCCAAATACATGCATTAGTGCTGAATGGCCGGGCATGATCCGACCATTCAGCGCCTTACAATGACACTGATTGGCAGGGTAAAATGACTTGCCCTGCCAATAAGCGCCTTTCAATGACGCTAGCGGCACAATGACGTCATCGCGCCGCTTCCGTGCTTGAAAGGCACTGATTGACGGGGCAAGTCATTCTGCCCCGCCAATCAGCATCATTGAACGACGCGTCGTTCAGCTCCAGCAGACCTGCACAGAAGAGAGCAGATCTGCATTGCCATCGGACTGCGCGGGAACGGGATCATGTGAGTATGTAATGTTTTGTTTTTTTCTAATAAAACTGTGAGTGGCATTATCTATAGTGGGGGCTCTATCTACAGGGGGGGGTCATCTATATGTGGACCACTATATACAGGGGGGTCTATATGTGGGGATGTGGGGCACTATCTACAAGGGTGGTCTATATGTGGGCCACTATATACAGGGGGTCTATATGTGGGGATGTGGGCCACTATATACAGGGGGGTCTATATGTGGGCCACTATATAGAGGGGTGGTTTATATGTGGGCCACTATATACAGGGGGTATATATGTGGGGATGTGGGGCACTATCTACAGGGGGGTCTATATGTAGGGATGTGGGCCACTATCTACAGGGGGGTCTATATGTGGGACACTATCTACAGGGGGGTCTATATGTGGGGCACAATATACATGGGGAGCTATATGTGAGACACCATACAGGGGTGGGCTATATGTAGAGCACTATCTATAGGGGAGCTATTTTTTAGGGCACATTCTATAGGGGTGGGCTTTATGTGGGACACTATACAGGGGTGGGTTATCTGTGGGGCACTAGCTACAGGGTGGCTATATGTAGGGCACTGTCTACAGGGGTGGGCTATATGTGGGACACTATATACAGTGGGAGCTATATGTGAGACTATCTACAGAGGTGGGCTATACGTGGAGCACTGTCTATAGGGGAAGCTATATGTAGGGCAGCACGGTGGATCAGTGGTTAGCACTATTGCCTTGCAACTCTGGAGTCCATATATGGGCACTATCTACATAGGACTGTATGTAGGTCACTATCTACAGGGGCTATGAGGGCACTATCTACATGGGGCATGGTGTGTGTGTGTGTGTGTGACAGTGTATGGTACTATTATAATCAGGGACACAGTGTATGGCGCTATTATAGTTAGAGGTGCAGTGTATGGCGCTTTATTATATTTAGAGGTGTTGAGAATTTTAACTTCGTTTATAGGTGCAGAAATGTTTTAAAAGTGAGAAGCTGAAGACATCTGAGCGGAAAACTGAAGAAATGGGTCATGGCCGGTAGAAATCCATCATAGAGGTCTGGACTGGAGGGAGAAGAAAAGAACTAGAATCTGAGCCGTTACCGGTGAGTCACTTAATGTAAATGTTTATTCTGATCTTGGTTCTGATGCTGTATTTAAGTACTGAGCTTTGTTCTGGTGCTGTATATATACGTATGAGATTGGTTTTGGTGCTGTATATATGTAATGAGTTTGGTTCTGGGGATGTATATATATACTGAGCTTGGTTTTGGGGATGTATATATGTAATGAGTTTGGTTCTGGGTATGTATATATGTAATGAGTTTGGTTGTGGGGATGTATATATGTAATGAGTTTGGTTCTGGGGATGTATATATGTACTGAGCTTTGTTCTGGTGCTGTATATACTTATGAGATTGGTTTTGGTGCAGTATATATGTAATGAGTTTGGTTCTGGGGATGTATATATGTACTGAGCTTGGTTTTGGGGATGTATATATGTAATGAGTTTGGTTCTGGGTATGTATATATGTAATGAGTTTGGTTCTGGGGATGTATATATGTAATGAGTTTGGTTCTGGGGATGTATATATGTAATGATTTTGGTTCTGGAGATGTATATATGTAATGAGTTTGGTTCTCAGGATGTATATATGTACTGAGCTTGGTTCTGGGGATGTATTTATGTACTGAGGTTGGTTCTGATGCTGTTTTTATGTACTGAGGTTGGTTCTGGTGCTGTATATATGTATGGGCTTTGTTCTAGTGCTGTATTTATGTACTGAGCTTTGTTCTAGTGCTGTATATATGTACTGAGCTTGGTTCAAGTGCTGTATTTATGTACTGAGCTTGGTTGTGTTACTGTATATATGTCAGAGCTTGGTTCTGGATCTGTAATTATATAGAATATTTTTATAATAACAAAATTGCAGGGCAGATGGAATTGTTCTTGATTCATTGTATATTTCATGGGAACCTGTCTGGTAGTTTTAACACCTTGAACCGCCACCATGCGGTAATACATGACCTGACAATATTTACAAACATTCCCATGTATGTTTTTTTTAGATGCAGCAAAATCATTAAAATCCACTTTTAAAACGGCACACACTATATGCTAATTACTCATTAGAGGGTCATGGGGCGGTGCCGCTATCCTGAAGAGTCACATAGTCCTGCCTCCAAACCCACCTTTCTATGTTTGAGTGACATCTCCCTGGTTGATACAACTTTCTCAGATGCGCCATTGCCTTGTGGCACTATACACAAGGGGGGGCTGTGTGGCACTATACACAACGGGGGGGCTGTGTGGCACTATACACAAAGGGTGGCTGTGTGGCACTATACACAAGGGGGAGATGTGTGGCACTATACACAAGGGGGAGCTGTGTGGCACTATACACATGGGGAAACTGTAAAGGCACTATTTACAAGGGGGAGGGCTGTGGCTCTATCTACAGGGGACTGAGTGTGGCGCAATTTACAGGGGTCTGTGTGTGGCACTATCTACTAAGGGGGGTGCTGTGCTGCATTATCTACTAAGGGGGGGGGCTGTGTGGCACTGTATACAAGGGAGGGTGGCTGTGTGGCACTATATACAGTGGGAGCTGTATAACGCTATATACAGTGGGGGCTTTATGGCGATATCTACAGGGGGCTGTATGGCACTATCTACAAAGGGGAGGTGGGGGCGCTATCTACAAATGGGTTGTGACACTGTCTATAGGTGGGGCTATATAGCACTATCTACAGAGGGGCTGTATGTCACATTCTACAGGGGGCACTATTTATAAGAGGGGCTGCATGTGGCACCCGGGGGGTGGCCCCGGTCAAGAGTTTGCTATGGGGCCCAGTCTTTCCTAGCTACGACCCTGATAGGCCTCAAAGCAAAGGAGCACCTAGAGGATTTTGGGTCCTTCTATTTATTAGAATATATTTTAGGCACCATGACAAGTTTGTAGAGGTCTTGTGGGGCTAAAATATTGGAAACACTCCCAAAAAGACACCATTTGTCAAACTACACCCCTCAAAGAATTTAATAAGGGGTCTAATGAGCATTTTGACCTCACAGGTTTTTTGCTGAATTTAGTAGAATTAGGCCGTGAAAATGAAAATCTAATTTTTTTCCAATAAAACGTAGACATTTTCAATTTCCGCAAGGCATAAAGGACAAAAAACACCCCAACATTTGAAAAGCAATTTCTCCCGACTACGGCAATACCCCATATGTGGTAATAAAGTGCTATTTGGACACACGGCAGAGCTCAGAAGGGAAGGAGCACCATTTGGCTTTTGGAGCTCAAGTTTTCTGCAATGGTTTTCGGGTGCCATGCCGCATTTGCAAAGCCCCTGGGGGACAAAAACAGTGGAAATCACCCAAAAGTGACCCCATTTTGGAAACTACACCCCCTCTGAGATTGTTTTCTCATGACACATTGGACTTTATGATAGTGGAAAAATGTGGTCGATAAATTCAATATTTACCAGTGAAAAACACCAACATTTTGTGAACAATTGCAAAAATTAGCATTTTTCTAAATATAAATGTATCTGCTTGTAAGACAGGCAGTTATACCACACAAAATTGTTGCTAATTAACATCCCCCATATGTCTACTTTAGATTGGCATCGTTTTTTGAACGTCCTTTTATTTTTCTATGACGTCACAAGGCTTAGAACTTTAGCAGCAATTTCTCACATTTTCAAGAAAATTTCAAAAGGCTATTTTTACAGGCGCCATTTCAGTTGTGAAGCGGCTTTTAGGGCCTTATATATTAGAAACCGCCAAAAAGTCACCCCATTTTAAAATCTTCACCCCTCAAAATATTCAAAACAGCATTTAGAAAGTTTCTTAACCATTTAAACGTTTCACAGGAATTAAAGAAACGTAGAGGTGAAATTTTAAAATGTCATTTTTTTTTGCAGAAATTCATTTTTAATCAATTTTTTTTGTAACACAGAAGTTTTTACCAGAGAAACGCAACTCAATATTTATTGCACAGATTCTGCAGTTTTTAGAAATATCCCACATGTGGCCCTAGTGCGGTAATGGACTGAAGCACAGGCCTCAGAAGCAAAGGAGCACATAGTGGATTTTGGGCCTCCTTTTTATTAGAAAATATTTTAGGCACCAAGTCAGGTTTCAAGGGCTCTTTCGGTGCCAAAACAGTTGAAATCCACCAAAAGTGACCCCATTTGGGAAACTACACCCCTTGAGGAAATTATCTAGGGGTATAGTGAGCATTTTGACCCCGCAGGTTTTTTGCAGAAATTATTGGAAGTAGGCCGTGAAAATAAAAATCGTCATTCTTTCAAAGATAATGTAGGTTTAGCAAATTTTTTCTAATTTCTACGAGGACTAAAGGAGAAAAAGCACCACAACATTTGTAAAGAAATTTCTCCCGAGTAAAACAATACCCCACATGTGGTTAAAAACGGATGTTTGGACACACAGCAGAGCTTAAAAGGGAAAGAGCGCTGTTTGGCTTTTGGAGCTCAAATTTCGCAGGAATGGTTTGCGCAGGCCATGTCGCATTTGCAAAGCCCCTGAGGTACCAAAACAGTGAAAACGCCAAAAAAGTGACTCCATTGAGAAAACTACACCCTTTGAGGAATCCATCTAGGGGTGTAGTGAGCATTTTGCCCCCACAGGTGTTTCATATATTTTATTAGAATTGGGCAGTGAAAATAAAAAAAATCCTTTTTCTTCAATAAGACGTAGCTTTAGCTCCAAATTTTTAATTTTCTCAACAAATAAAGGAAAAAAAGAACCCCAACATTTGTAAAGCAACTTCTCTGGAGTACGGCAATACCCCACACGTGGTCATAAAATGCTGTTTGGGCACACGACAGGGCTCAGAAGGGAAGGAGCGCCATTTGCTTTTGGTGTACAGATTTTGCTGCATTTGGTTTCTGGGCGCTATGTTGCATTTGCAAAGTCCCTGTGGGACCAAAACAGTGAAAACGCCAAAAAAGTGACTCCATTGAGAAAACTACACCCCTTGAGGAATCCATCTAGGGGTGTAGTGAGCATTTTGCCCCCACAGGTGTTTCATAGATTTTATTAGAATTGGGCAGTGAAAATAAAAAAAATCCTTTTTCTTCAATAAGACGTAGCTTTAGCTCCAAATTTTTAATTTTCTCAACAAATAAAGGAAAAAAAGAACCCCAACGTTTGTAAAGCAACTTCTCTGGAGTACGGCAATACCCCACACGTGGTCATAAAATGCTGTTTGGGCAGACTGTAGGGCTCAGATGGGTGGGAGCGCCATTTGGGTTTTGGAGCGTGGAATTTGCTTGGTAATAGTTTTGTTTGGAGTATCACTGTTGTTTCCATTTATAATGTGGGGCATATCTGAGCTGGGCAGAGTACATCAGGGGCATAGTCAGGTGGTATATTAATAAGGTAAAAAAAATAATAAAATGATCCATAGATGTGTGTTACGCTGTGATCGATCCTTTCTGCACAGGCCGGTGTCGCACTGATAAATGTCCTTCCCTTCCTGGTTCCCTAATTTTAGTGCCTTGATACATCGCCATTTGAAACAGAACAAACGTTCCGCTCGGTCCTTCACAACTGGATAATTTTCTTTCCTGAATTATTGGAGCCTTAACTTATTTTATTTTTTCATAGACGTAGTGGTATGAGGGCTCTTTTTTTAGGGGACGAGCTGTAGCTTTTATTGGTACATATTGGGGTACATGCGACTTTTTGATCACTTGTTATCCTTTTTTTGGGAGGCAAGGTGACAAAAAAAACAGAAATTCTGCCATAGTTTTTTAGTTGTTTTTTTTTTACAGCGTCCACCATGCGTTGTAAACTACATGTTACCATTATTCTGTGGGTCAGTACGATTCCGGCGATACCAAATTTATAGAACTTTTTTATAACTTTTTGCACAATAAAATTACTTTTGGAAAGAGAATGTATTTTTTCTGTCGCCAAGTTGTGAGAGCCATAACTTTTACATTTTTTCATCGATGGAGCTGTGTGACGGCTTGTTTTTTGCGAGACGAGGTATAGATTTTATCGGTACCATTTTTGCATACATGCGACTTTTTGATCACTTTTTATTTCAATTTTTGGAAGACAGTGACCAAAAAAACAGTAATTATGGCAGTGTTTTTGAGGTTTTTTTTTTACGGCGTTCACTGCGCTGGATAAATAACATAATATTTTTATAGTTCAGGTCGTTACGGTCGCAGCGATACCAAAAATTTATGGGTTTATTATTTTTTTCTATAATAAATGACTTGATAAGTGAAAAAGGGCGATTGTGTTTTATTTTATTACTTGAAACTTTTATTGTATGTTTTACAACTTTTATTTTTACTTTTTTTACACTTTTTTTTTACACTTTTCTTTAGTCCCACTAGGGGACTTGAATGTCCAACTGAATGTCCAACTGTTTGTTTGATGTTCTAATACATTGCACTACCTATGTAGTGCAATGTATTGGAACTGTCAGTTGTTCACTGACAGCAAGCCTAATCAGCTTACGTAATGGCAGACAGGAGTCCATTGTTAGGGCTCCTGTTGCCATAGTAACAGTCACCAGCCTTGCCATCGCATGGCAAGGCTGACGATTTTCTACAAACCTCTAGGATGCAGCGATCACAATGGATCGCTGCATCGAAGGGGTTAATGCCAGGAATCGGAGCTAGCTCCGGTTCCTGGCGATAGATCGGGGTGTCCGCTGTAACACCCACTGCTGATGACGCCGGCTCAGCTTCTGAGCCGGAAGCTGAGGCGGCGCCATCTTGCCGATGGTACCGGAAGCCTCCTGGGCCCCGCCGGCGACGGGGCATAGGAGGATTCCATTACAGGCTGATCGGGAGGTGAGCATTAGCCCTCCGATCGCCTTTGCAGCCACCGGCAACCCAGCGATCACGTTGCTGGGGTGCCGGTGGCTATAAACTCCTCACATGCTGCGATTTCTATTGAACGCAGCATGTGAGGGGTTAATCGGTCGGATCGGAGGCTAGCTCCGGTCCTGGCCGATACCTCAGGGTGTCAGCTGTAACATACAGCTGTCACCTGGCGGTGATGTCGCTGGCTCAGCTCCTGAGCCAGCTTCATCTCCATGACGTACAGTAACGTCAAAATGTGGTAAGACACCGGTTTTAATGACGTTAATGTAAGTGATCCGGCGGGAAGGGGTTAAAGCCCGTTGCAGGAATTGCTGGTATCGAGTCCAACTATACAGAAAACGTTCTGAGTGTTATAAATAAGATGTGTCAATCGAGAACACATTTATTGATCTATCAGAACTGCAGGGATCATGTTGGTATGTGATATACTTTTTTCACTTAGATGTGGGGTTATTTCCCAGTCTTTCTTTTTGTAGACCAGACCTTGCATGGTACCATAACCCAACGGTCCCGTGTCTGTCCCCATGCTAACAACCTGCATGCGGCTCTATTAAGTTTATGTCATTACCTTTGACTCAACAAGGTTCCTATACAGTGGGGCTTTATTTGATATTTAGGGCAAATTTATAGCCCTCCCTGTGCGATATATTATGCTACTATATCCGATGGCTATTAATTACTAAGGTTAATCTCATTCTGACTGGGGTCAGCAGACTAGTTGTGTCCACAAGGAGACGTCTAACCTATACATTATTCTGAATAGCTATTTGATCAGTGTAGACCAGACTATTTAATTCAATCATACGGAGTATGAATATTACAGACACAACTTTTCCTTAGTGCCAAATAAGGGGAATTTGGCACCATACAATTGGCATCCAACATTGCTGTTTTCAAATAATTAATTATAAATAAAGTGTTTATTTTTTTCTATTTTTTCAATTCCACAATCACACTACTTTTACCATCCCCTTTCCTGTTTCTTTACATATATGTAAGCTGTGCGGAGTACATCAGGGTATATGTAAGCTCTGCAGAGTACATCAGGGTATATGTAAGATGCGCGGAGTACATCAGGGTATATGTAAGCTGTGTGGAGTGCATCAGGGTATATGTAAGCTGGGCAGAGTACATCAGGGTATATGTAAACTGGGCGGAGTACATCAGGGTATATGTAAGCTGTGCAGAGTACATCTGGGTATATCTAAACTGTGCGGGGTACATCAGGGTATATGTAAGCTGTGCGGAGTGCATCAGGGTATATGTAAGCTGTGCGGAGTACATCAGGTATATGTAAGCTGTGCAGAGTACATCAGGTATATGTAAGCTGTGCGGAGTACATCAGGGTATATGTAATCTGTGCAGAGTACATCAGGGTATATGTAAGCTGTGCGGAGTACATCAGGGTATATGTAAACTGGGCGGAGTACATCAGGGTATATGTAAGCTGTGCAGAGTACATCAGGGTATATGTAAGCTGTGTGGAGTACATCAGGGTATATGTAAGCTGTGCGGAGTACATCAGGGTATATGTAAGCTCTGCAGAGTACATCAGGGTATATGTAAGCTGTGCAGAGTACATCAGGGTATATGTAAGCTGTGCGGAGTACATCAGGGTATATGTAAGCTCTGCAGAGTACATCAGGGTATATGTAAGCTGGGCGGAGTACATCAGGGTATATGTAGGCTGTGCGGAGTACATCAGGGTATATGTTAGCTGTGCAGAGTACATCAGGGTATTTGTAAGCTGTGCGGAGTATATCAGTGTATATGTAAGCTGTGCGGAGTACATCAGGGTATATGTAAGCTGTGCGGAGTACATCAGGGTATATGTAAGCTGTGCGGAGTACATCAGGGTATTTGTAAGCTCTGCAGAGTACATCAGGGTATATGTAAGCTGTGCAGAGTAAATCAGGGTATATGTAAGCTGTGTGGAGTACATCAGGGTATATGTAAGCTCTGCAGAGTACATCAGGGTATATGTAAGCTGAGCGGAGTACATCAGGGTATATGTAGGCTGTGCGGAGTACATCAGGGTATATGTTAGCTGTGCAGAGTACATCAGGGTATTTGTAAGCTGTGCGGAGTATATCAGGGTATATGTAATCTGTGCGGAGTACATCAGGGTATATGTAAGCTGTGCGGAGAACATCAGGGTATATGTAAGCTGTGCGGAGTACATCAGGGTATATGTAAGCTGTGCGGAGTACATCAGGGTATATGTAAGCTCTGCAGAGTACATCAGGGTATATGTAAGCTGCGCGGAGTACATCATGGTATATGTAATCTGTGTGGAGTACATCAGGGTATATGTAAACTGGGAGGAGTACATCAGGGTATATGTAATCTGTGTGGAGTGCATCAGGGTATATGTAAGCTGGGAGAAGTACATCAGGGTATATGTAAGCTGTGAGGAGTTCATCAGGGTATATGTTAGCTGTGCAGAGTACATCAGGGCATATGTAAACTGTGTGGAGTATATCAGGGTATATGTAAGCTGTGCGGAGTACATCAGGGTATATGTAAGCTGTGAGGAGTACATCAGGGTATTTGTAAGCTGTGCGGAGTACATCAGGGTATATGTAAGATGGGCGGAGTACATCAGGGTATATGTAAGCTGCACGGAGTACATCAGGGTATATGTAATCTGTGTGGAGTGCATCAGGTTATATGTAATCTGTGTGGAGTACATCAGGGTATATGTAAACTGGGCGGAGTACATCAGGGTATATGTAAACTGTGAGGAGTACATCAGGGTATTTGTAAGCTGTGCAGATTACATCAGGATATATGTAAGATGGGCGGAGTACATCAGGGTATATGTAAACTGCACGGAGTACATCAGGGTATATGTAATCTGTGTGGAGTGCATCAGGTTATATGTAATCTGTGCGGAGTACATCAGGGTATTTGTAAGCTGTGCGGAGTACATCAGGATATATGTAAGATGGGCGGAGTACATCAGGGTATATGTAAGCTGGGCGGAGTACATCAGGGTATATGTAATCTGTGTGGAGTACATCAGGGTATATGTAATCTGTGCGGAGTACATCAGGGTATATGTAAACTGTGAGGAGTACATCAGGGTATATGTAATCTGTGTGGAGTACATCAGGGTATATGTAAACTGGGAGGAGTACATCAGGGCAAAATAGGATGATGACATAATGGGGTGAATGAATAATAAAATTAATAATCCATGGATTGGTGTGGTACGCTTTGAACCAATCATATCCAAAAGCCGGGTTTTTCGGGTATTGTACAACATATCTGCGCTCCAGTATTGCCTAATCTTTGACTTCTTCACTAGCCCTATAAGCAGCACAAGGCCCTAAAGTTTCCTCATTTCCGCTGCATCTATGGGGTCCACCTGTGGGGTCTAGCAAATTATGATGTGGGCTTTTTAGTGAAAAACTACTGGACCTGAAAAATTAGTCTGGGCCGTCATTTAGCAGCATTTTACATCATTTTGATAGTCATAACGTGTTATTTTTTCTATTGACGGAGCTGTGTGAGGGCTTGTTTTTTGTGGAACGAGCTGTAATTTTTATTGGTTCCATTTTGGGGTACATGCGATTTTGTTTTTATCATTATTTATTCAAATTTTTGGGAGACGTGGAAATCCAAAAAACGGCAATTCTAGCACCATTTTGTTTTTTCTTTTTTACAGTGTTCACCGTGCAATATAAACAACATGTTAACTTCATTCTGTCGGTCAATACGATTACAGCGAAACCAAATTGATATTGTTTTTTTCCGTTTTACTATTTTCCCTGAATAGAAATACTGTTTTCTAAAAAAAAATCGCCATTTACTGACAGCGATAACTTTTTTCTTTTTCAGTTGATATCGCTGTCGGAGGGCTTGTTTGCATGACAAACTGTAGTTTTTGTGAGTACCATTTTGGGGTACTTGCGACTTTTTCATCACTTTTTATTACATGTTTTCTGAGACAAGGTGACCCAAAAAAAGAAATAATTACTTTTAATTAAAAATGTCTACGTTGTTCACTGTGCAGTAAAAATAACACAATATTTTTATAGTTCAGGCCATTCCAAATGCGGAGATACCTATTATGTATAGTTGTTTTTTTTTTCGTTTTTTTCTAATTATAAAGGTCTTGATCAGGGAAACAGGGCGATTATTGTTTTTATTGAAAAACCTACACAAACCTCGACCAAAGCAATGGCATGAAAAGGGGTCCCTTAATACAAGTAGACAACCAAAAGCGAACAAAAAAGGGACATAGCCCTAAGAATAATGATTATTGTTTTTATTACTTAAAACTTTGATTTATTGATTTTTCTTAATTTTTTTTTACTTTTTCCACTTTTGTTTTTTACAGTTACCTGGGGAATTGAAGATCTGATCTTCTGATCCCCAGTACAATACACTGCACTACTTCTGTATGTACTTATGTACACCGCATTCCAAATTATTATGCAAATGTTATTTTTCGCTGATTTTCCTAAATAGTCGATGCAAATGACAGTCAGTATAATCTTCAAGCCATCAACCGTTAGAGTATAATGCGAATTTTATTGAAATCTCCTAATGATAACAGATTTTTTTTTTAGAAGTAAAAAACTCAAAATGCACTGTTTCAAATTATTATGCACAACAGAGATCAAAACATTTTAAAGGTTGTAAAGAGAATTAAAATGGTAATTTGCGAAATTTGCAGCATCAGGAGGTCATATTTACAGAAATCAAAAGCTCTTTCAATAAAAAAAAACTTAACAGCCCAAGTTACATGTTAACATAGGACCCCTTCTTTGATATCACCTTCACAATTCTTGCATCCATTGAATTTGTGAGTATTTGGACAGTTTCTGCTTGAATATCTTTGCAGGATGTCAGAATAGCCTCCCAGAGCTTCTGTTTTGATGTGAACTGCCTCCCACCCTCATAGATATTTTGCTTGAGGATGCTCCAAAGGTTCTCAATAGGGTTGAGGTCAGGGGAACATGGGGGCCACACCATGAGTTTCTCTCCTTTTATGCCCATAGCAGCCAATGACACAGAGGTATTCTTTGCAGCATGAGATGGTGCATTGTCAGGCATGAAGATAATTTTGCTAAGGAAGGCACGGTACTTCTTTTTGTACCACGGAAGAAAGTGGTCAGTCATAAACTCTACGTACTTTGCAGAGGTCATTTTCACACCGTCAGGGACCCTAAAGGGGCCTACCAGCTCTCTCCCCATGATTCCAGCCCAAAACATGACTCCGCCACCTCCTTGTTGACATTGCAGCCTTGTTGGGACATGGTGGCCATTCACCAACCATCCACTACTCCATCAATCTGGACCATCCAGGGTTGCACGGCACTCATCAGTAAACAACACGGTTTGAAAATTAGTCTTCATGTATTTCTGAGCCCACTGCAACCGTTTCTGCTTGTGAGCATTGTTTAGGGGTGGCTGAATAATAGCTTTATGCACACTTGCAAACCTCTGGAGGATCCTTCACCTTGAGGTTCGCGGGACTCCAGAGGCACCAGCGGCTTCAAATACCTGTTTGCTGCTTTGCAATGGCATTTTCGCAGCTGCTCTCCTAATCCTATTAATTTGTCTGGCACAAACCTTCCTCATTATGCCTTTATCTGAACGAACCCGTCTGTGCTCTGAATCAGCCACAAATCTTTTCACAGTACGATGATCACGCTTAAGTTTTCTTGAAATATCCAATGTTTTAATACCTTGTCCAAGGTATTGCACTATTTCACGCTTTTCGGCAGCAGAGAGATCCTTTTTCGTTCCCATATTGCTTGAAACCTGTGGCCTGCTTAATAATGTGGAACGTCCTTCTTAAGTAGTTTTCCTTTGATTGGGCACACCTGGCAAACTAATTATCACAGGTGTCTGAGATTGATTACAATGATCCAAAGAGCCCTAAGACACAATACCATCCATGAGTTTAATTGAAAAACTAATAATTAAATGTTTATGACACTTAAATCCAATGTGCATAATAATTTGGAACACGGTGTAGTGCAGTGTATTGTAACTGTCATTTTTTAACTGACATTTAAGCCTATTAGGTCCTGTCTTGTCTCCATACCTGGAAACCAGGAGGCCGTTGCTAGTCTAGGAGCAATGGTGACGCCCTAATTGCACCTAAATGCTCATTAGCATAAAGTTAATAAAACGTATTTCTCTACAAAGGAGGCAGTAAGCAGAAAATGAAAATAAATGTTAGAAACAGGTTAGTCTCCTCTACAGCACCCTGTTACTAGTTTAATACGGACATTCTGGGGACAGACTCTCTTTAAGAATATGCAAGTTAATGGCGTTTAGTGAGTACTTCTTTTGTTAAGCTGAATGTCAATGGTGCAATGTGGACTGAAAAGAACCCAGAAGAATTCCCCGTCCTCATCATAGAAAGTGATTTATAGCTTCCAACAGCTCTTTTATATGTTGGGACTTGCTTATCTGTATAAGTTATTTTTTAAAGAGAACCTTTCACCTGCCCATACATGTGCAGCTGAGTGCAGCATGTAATAGTCAGGGCTTCACAAACACTGTCTCACTTTACATTTTTTTCATATCTTCCTCCGTTATTTACATATCGGTGCCGTTATATTTAGCACCCGATATGTAACCTGAACTGTCAATGGGGCATTTCTATCTAACTAAATGGCAAGGGGGCGTGATGTCTTCGCTCTGACACTGTCCAATCAGCTACGGACAGTGTCAGGGGGGCTTGCGCTGTGTTCCCTCCCGTGAGAACACACACAGACTGAGAGCGCTCTCTGCAGAACCACCAGTCGGCGTGTGATCTCACGGGAGGGAACACAGCGCAAGCCGCCCTGACACTGTCCGTAGCTGATTGGACAGTGTCAGAGCAAAGACATCACGCCCCCTTGCCATTTAGTTAGATAGAAACGCCCCATTGACAGTTCAGGGACTTATTTACATATCGGCGCCAAATATAACGTCACCGATATGTAAATCACGGAGGAAATTAGAAAAATTATTTCAAGTGAGACAGTGTTTGTGAAGCCCTGACTATTACATGCTGCACCCAACTGCACATGTATGGGCAGGTGGAAGGTTATCTTTAATCTTGATCTTTTTTTTATTTTTGGTTGAGATTTTAGGGGTTTTGAAACCAATTACTAGTTTTCCATAGAGTTATGGTCTCAAGTTACAATATTTTAAGTTTACACGGGTCACCCTGGAAACAATTAGGCTATGTTCACATAGCCAATCACAGGCTGCAGCGGTCACATGGACTGCTGCGTCATCCAGGGAGGTCGGACTGGATGTCAAAAGAGGGACGCTTCACCAGGACAACGGCCGGGGTACGTATGAACTTCTTTTTCTTTCTATCGCTCTCTATCCAGCACTGATCAGCAGCCTCTTCTCTCTATCAGTATTGGATAGAGAGAAGGGGCTGCCGATTAGTGCAGTGCAATATCTCTCTCTACGTGTACTTCTGCCTGCCCGGCCGTTGCTAGGCAACGGCTCCGTCACACACAGATGGCACACGGATGCCTTCCGTGTGCCTTCAGTTTTTTTGACGGACCCATTGACTTGTATGTGTCCCACGGTCACGGAATCTCGGACCAAAGTAGGACATTCTCTACTTTTGTCGGAATGAAACAACGGGACCGTCAAAAAAACTGAAGTGTGCATGGCCCCATTGAAATGAATGTCATGGTGCTAGCCGACAAAGAACAGCTAGCACCCTGAATGAAAAAACGGAAGTGGGCATGGGGCCTTAGCAAAATGCGTCTGAAAATACGGAGCTGTTTTCCCTTGAAAACAGCTCCCGATTTTCAGAAGTTTTTTAAGTAACTCGCATTTTCGCGTCGTTTTTTGTGGCCGTTTTTGGAGCTGTTTTTCTAGAGTCAATGAAAAACGGCTCCAAAAACGGCTCAAGAAGTGACATGCATTTCTTTTTCGCAGGCGTTGTTTTACACGGCCGTTTTTCAAAACGGCCGTGTAAAAAAATGGCCCGTCGGAACAGAACGCCGTATTTCCCATTGAAATCAATGGGCAGATGTTTGGAGGAGTTGTGCTTTTGATTTTTCGGCCATTTTTCAGCCGTTTGCGGCCCGAAAGACGGCCTGAAAATTAGCCATGCCATACCCTTAATATTGTAACTTGAGGGACCAAATTCTAATTAGGTTAGTATAAGAGACCCCTATATAATTACTATGTGGTGATGTGGTTGAAATCGCCAAATTTCTATGTATATAACGTTGCCTTTTACAGTATAATTATTAGCACTAACTATGCTTGGACACGCTAGGCAAACATGGAGCATACTACGTACTATTTTTTCTTGGTTATGTATTTGACTACTTCTTGATCTACTTATTGAATATATGTCTGCATTTGTTTTCTCTAATTACTCTGACTTCGTAGCATACAAAAAATATCATTATAAAATAAAGTTAATTTTCTTTTATGAAATTAACCCTAGTTTATATTCACAGACATGCTTGAAATAGGGGAAAGGACAAAGGGGGGGGGGGGGGTATACTCTGCAAATTTACAGAATTTGTTGAATTTATATAAATAGTTGAAAATAAATTCATCATATGGCAGTAGTGTTTTCTAGAGCCTACATAATAGATGACTACATGTGCACCAGTTCCAGCTAAGCATCAGTTTCATGAGTAGACAGCATTGACAAATTTCCACCATAACAAGGGGTACATCATTGTGAAGTCTAAACTACATCAAACTATCAGGGTAGGGGAATTTCTGGGAAAGAAAAAGAGTATATCTTTCCATCAAAGGTGGCTGCCAGTAGTAGATTGGCATAGATAGAGATGAGTAAATCTTTAAAAAGATCATTTCTCCAAAATGTGAACCACTCCAATTCACTGCAAATCTCAAACCTGGCAAATCTATTATGCTACCTCTAGACATAACGGCCACTGTGTCCAAAGGGCAAGAGGGCTCGCAGGGGCCCACCCCAGATCCCCTCAGGCTGCCATATGAAGCGGTTTGTGCCGTGCCACATACAAAGTCCTGATCCCTCGCAGCATCAGAACATTATTTGTGACCCAGCACACAACGTCCTTACACTAAAAGTTGTGTGTTGAGTGGTATACAAAGTACTGACGATGCCCGTGGTCAGTACTTTGCATGCACCGTGCCACAGATGGGCCTGATGTGGCAATCTAAGGGGATCCGGGACGGGCCTGATGTGGCAGCCTGAGTGGATCCGGAACGGGCCCACCTAGGACAAGAAAAGACAAAGGTGCGGTGAGTAAAGGCTTTTTTTTGTTTTATATATGTCTGACCTGGGGGCTCTGATGTGTGGGGGGGGGGATTGCACAGACACTTGACACTCTCTGGTTATGCCCTGGGCAACATGTTCTTATTATTCGCAGAATTTTGTAAATGCAGTTCGTAAAACTAGCAGTCAGGCATTCCTCTGACAATGACATCCGGCTCTCATTTGTAATGTCATTTGTACATTTGCTGAAACTATTAACTGAAGTTCAAAGTGTTTTTCTTCTTTCAAATGACTTTTTAAAGTTTTGAATTGTATATGAATTTGACATTTGGGCAATATAAATGGATTGTAATTTCTTTACTGAACTTTAGAAGCAAAGACTTTTTTTTCTAATACATTTTACATTATCCAGAACATGTGCTTTGTGGAGGACTAAAAATAGCAATGTAATTTTTTTCTTCCTAATAATGGGAATAAACAATTGTGTTTAGAATAAGAAGCAGTTAGGTTTATAGTAGTTTCTCAAAAAGAAAACTGTTAAAGGGGAAATCCAGACACTTGACAAATGCACAGGGTAAGAATTGTTTTTCAGAATATAATAGCCAGAGCTGTATGTAGTAAAGATATTCAAGGTTGACCTTACTTTGTGTTAGAGGCACCAGTGACATAAACAAGTTTCAGGACAAGTGGTAGGCGGAGAAGGCCACTGCTTAGGGCACCAGAGATTTGGGGAGGGGGGTAAAATGTATGGATTAAAAAAGCAACAAGATAGATGTCTACTTGGAGTGCCAAAGATGGTGGAACGCATTCTAAACACACTGCCTTGGGCACCAAGAGAGCTTCTCTCGCCCCTGAAAGGAGGTTTTGATATCAGACAATCAGTTTGTCCCTGGGTATTATTCTGCATAATATACTGTATGTTATAGCTAAAACAGCCCAATAGGAGTATTACATTTATCAGGTGGACAATATTAGGTCAAATGACTAATAAATGACATGAAGTGTTTTATTGTTTTATACTGTGTGTCAAACAGGAAATAAGTATATTATATCCACAATATCTGGTGCCTGGTACAAAGAATTGTGACCCCAAAATGGAAATAAATTTCCCAATCATTTGCATTCTAATAATTTTTTTCTAATTTGACACTGTTGAGAATACACTCTCCATATACATCTGTGCTATTTTAATGTTTGCAGTTGATCTAATTGAGATCCAACCCTTAAAGGGAAGGTGTCATGACATTATTTTTTTTCTCATCATATTGCTTTTAATATGATATTAACATAAATTTTATTTATTTGTGTTTGTGTGCTCTACTTTTTACTTTGTACTTACTTTTACTTCTCTATGGGGGCTGCCATTTTTTTTTCATCTCTGTATGTGTCGATTAACAACACATACAGAGACGTAATACGGCACATACAACCCCATAGAGAATGCGAATGGGAGCCGTTCCATTCTCTGCAGTGTACGCCGTCTGTGTGGGAACGGCGCATGCGCCGCTCCCACACAGACCAAAAAGAAGCTCGTTCGCAGAGCGAAATCCGGTGCCATTTTCATGTGGACCGGAAGCCACTGCCGGACAGTAAGATGGTGACTTCTGGCCGCGGCTTCCGACCATATGTTCAAGGAAGCGAAGGCGCAAGGAATAGGAGTGGAGGCGGCAGCAGGAGCAGGTAATTTATGTTCGTGTTTGTGATGTGTGTATTATGTTCGTGTATGTTCGTGTTATACTGTCTGCTGAGCACTGTATCTAATCCTCCTACACTGTGCAGTCGCTCAGAAAATGGCGGCGCACAGTGTAGGAGGTTTGAAGATTCAAACCCCTTCTTCAACTGGCACTAGCCAGAATAAGCGAGGGGGGATTGTGTGAGGACACTAGAGAGAATTTGTCTACCCCAAATTTGCAGCATAAAGCAATGAGGTTGCTTTACCACATTGACCATGCTGCAATTTTGGGAACTGCTCCCTCTAGTGACCAGCACATGGAAATGTTATAAATTAGAATCTAATTTATAATATTTCCTGACTTGTGAAAAAATTAAAAAAATTAAAACAATGTGTAATCACTTAAATATTAATTGTTTAACTAAAAAAATAAAATAATTCTAGCGACACATTCCCTTTACACCCTTGAAGGAAACTGCTAGGGATCTTTTCAATGCTCCACTTTAAATAAGATGATATTCACACTTTTCAAAATAAGTTTGAAGGAACTTCAATACATTAGGTGGAGTCTGAGTCAGATGTCCTACCCTGGAAGCGGAACACACTAAAATGAGATCCACCGTGAGAGGTGTTAGAGGTCATTTCATAATAATAGTTATAGTGGGCGAATAAAGTCTGCCTAAAGACCAAATACAGCACTAGATGTGGTGTAAATAAGGACTAGACCAGGGTAAGTGGGCCGCATATAGGAAAAATGGAAAGTTGACGGGCCGCATTACTTTCAAATTTGATACAACACAAAATTATTGTTAATAAATTACTTATTTGAACTACTATAACACTATATTACTATAATAATAATAATACTACATTACTATAAAATTAATACTACATTACTATAATAATACCGCTAGGTTTAAAATTTGAGATATTTCTCCACGTGCTTATTTCAACAATCCAGTTTTAGTGTCGCCAAATGCAGTCCGGCGGCTCAGTTGGCAGCGTTTGGCAGACACACATGTCAAGATTCGGCAGCCTCTTTTTAGATAGTGCCGCAGTGCCCTCTGTGGATGCTGCCGCAGTGCCCTCTGTGGATGCTGCCGCAGTGCCCTCTGTAGATGCTGCCGCAGTGCCCTCTGTAGATGCTGCCGCAGAGTCTTCTGTAGATGCCGCAGAGTCTTCTGTAGATGCTGCCGCAGAGTCTTCTGTAGATGCTGCCGCAGGGTCTTCTGTAGATGCTGCTGCAGTGCCCTCTGTAGATGCTGCCGCAGAGTCTTCTGTAGATGCTGCCGCAGTGCTCTCCGTAGATGCTGCCGCAGTGCCCTCCGTAGATGCTGTCGCAGTGCCCTCCGTAGATGCTGTTGCAGTGCCCTACGTAGATGCTGCCACAGTGGCCTCTGTAGATGCTGCCGCAGTGCCAGTGATGTCAGGGGCTTGCCCAGAGCTGGAATCCCGGAGCAGAGCCGCTTCTAGCACTCTGCCTGGGATTTTAGCTCTGCTCCTGACATCACTGTCCATATATGGACAGAGATGTCAGGGGCAACCCCAGAGCTGGAGTCCCGGGCAGAGCCTGACACACTGTCCATATATGGACAGCGATGTCAGGGAATTCCACAGAGTCCCGGAGCAGAGCCGATACTAGCGCTCTGCTCGGGACTCCGCTCTGGGGAAGACCCTGACACACTGTCCAAATATGGACAGCTATGTCAGGGAATTCCACAGAGTCCTGGAGCAGAGCCTGTACTAGCGCTCTGCCCGGGACTCCGCTCTGGGGAAGACCCTGACACACTGTCCATATATGGACAGTGATGTCAGGGAATTACACAGAGTCTCGGAGCAGAGCCTGTACTAACGCTCTGCTCGGGACTCCACTCTGGGGAAGACCCTGACACACTCTCCATATATGGACAGCGATGTCAGGGAATTCCACAGAGTCCCGGAGCAGAGCCGATACTAGCGCTCTGCACGGGACTCCGCTCTGGGGAAGACCCTGACACACTGTCCATATATGGACAGCGATGTCAGGGAATTCCACAGAGTCCCGGAGCAGAGCCTGTACTAGCACTCTGCTCGGAACTCCGCTCTGGGGAAGACCCTGACACACTGTCCATATATGGACAGCGATGTCAGGGAATTCCACAGAGTCCCGGAGCAGAGCCTGTACTAGCGCTCTGCACGGGACGGCGCTCTGAGTAAGTCCCTGACACACTGTCCATATATGGACAGCGATGTCAGGGAATTCCAGAGAGTTTCGGAGCAGAGCCGATACTAGCGCTCTGCACGGGACTCCGCTCTGGGGAAGACCCTGACACACTGTCCATGTATGGACAGCAATGTCAGGGAATTCCACAGAGTCCCGGAGCAGAGCCTGTACTAGCGCTCTGCTCGGGACTCCGCTCTGGGGAAGACCCTGACACACTGTCCATATATGGACAGTGATGTCAGGGAATTCCACAGTGCCCCGGAGCTGAGCCTGTACTAGCGCTCTGCTCGGGACTCCGCTCTGGGGAAGACCCTGACACACTGTCCATATATGGACAGCGATGTCAGGGAATACAAAAGAGTCCCGGAGCAGAGCCTGTACTAGCGCTCTGCACGGGACGGCGCTCTGAGTAAGTCCCTGACACACTGTCCATATATGGACAGCGATGTCAGGGAATTCCAGAGAGTTTCGGAGCAGAGCCGATACTAGCGCTCTGCACGGGACTCCGCTCTGGGGAAGACCCTGACACACTGTCCATGTATGGACAGCAATGTCAGGGAATTCCACAGAGTCCCGGAGCAGAGCCTGTACTAGCGCTCTGCTCGGGACTCCGCTCTGGGGAAGACCCTGACACACTGTCCATATATGGACAGTGATGTCAGGGAATTCCACAGTGCCCCGGAGCTGAGCCTGTACTAGCGCTCTGCTCGGGACTCCGCTCTGGGGAAGACCCTGACACACTGTCCATATATGGACAGCGATGTCAGGGAATACAAAAGAGTCCCGGAGCAGAGCCTGTACTAGCGCTTTGCACGGGACTCCGCTCTGAGGAAGACCCTGACACACTGTCCATATATGGACAGCGATGTCAGGGAATTCCACAGAGTTTCGGAGCAGAGCCGATACTAGCGTTCTGCACGGGACTCCGCTCTGTGGAAGACCCTGACACACTGTCCATATATGGACAGCGATGTCAGGGAATTCCACAGAGTCCCGGAGCAGAGCCTATACTAGCGCTCTGCTCGGGACTCCGCTCTGGGGAAGACCCTGACACACTGTCCATATATGGACAGTGATGTCAGGGAATTCCACAGCGTCCCGGAGCTGAGCCTGTACTAGCGCTCTGCTCGGGACTCCACTCTGGGGAAGACCCTGACACACTGTCCATATATGGACAGCGATGTCAGGGAATTCCACAGAGTCCCAGAGCAGAGCCGATACTAGCGCTCTGCACGGGACTCCGCTCTGGGGAAGACCCTGACACATATATGGACAGCGATGTCAGGGAATTTCACAGAGTCCCGGAGCAGAGCCGATACTAGCGCTTTGCTCGGGACTCCGCTCTGGCGAAGATCCTGACACACTGTCCATATATGGACAGCTATGTCAGGGAATTCCACAGAGTCCTGGAGCAGAGCCTGTACTAGCGCTCTGCTCGGGACTCCGCTCTGGGGAAGACCCTGACACACTGTCCATATATGGACAGCGATGTCAGGGAATTCCACAGAGTCCAGGAGCAGAGCCGATACTAGCGCTCTGCACGGGACTCCGGCTCTGGGGAAGCCCTAGACATCGCTGTTCATATGTGGACAGCGATGTCAGGGAATTCCAGAGTCTAGCGGCTCTGTGTCCCGCGGGCCGCAGATGACAGCCCCAGGGGCCGCGTGCTTGAGACCCCTGGACTAGACATAGATGTGTCAATGCTTGAATATACTTTCAGGAGGTATGTGGTATGAGATATGGCGGATTTCCCTGGAGGTGGATGTGTTATTCATAACTAAAGTTAAAATGAGACTTTATAGTTCCTTTTGAAGGTCTCATTCAGACGAGCATGTTCCTCGTCCATGTGCTGGCCATTGAAATAACTGACAGCACACGGACCCATGCATATCAATAGGGCTATTCAGACATACGTGATTTTTTACGCAGCGTGTGAACGTTGCGTGAAACTCACTGCATGTCCTATATTGGTCTGTTTTTGTGGACCTTGTCGCCCATTAAAGTCTAAGGGTGCGTGAAAAACACGGACAGCACACGGATGACATCCGTGTGCTGTCCGTGTTTCACGCAACAGTTGCTAAAGAAATGCAGAGAAAAAAAAGCAAGTGCTTGCAGCGGAGAAACACGGACGTGAAAAACGGATGCCACACGCAAAGTACACTGATGCGGAACGGAAAGCATACTGATGGCACACGGACAGGAAATGCATGAAATATGGTCCGTTTTTGTGTGCACAAATCGGACACGCTCGTGTGAATGTAGCCTTAAACTTTAGTCAAGAAGTTGGAACAGTGGGAGCGAGTATCCTAATCTCTGAAAATCAGCAGTCATCAGTGGGCACATGGTGTTGTGGTTAGAGCAAAATGTGAGATTACATAAAGGGGTTTTCCTAGCAGGGACATATATGACATATCCACAGGATATTCCAAAATAAATAGTAGGACAACAGCACACGTCTCCAAATCTTCAAAGTGGTTTTATTGTCAAGACATCCTTGAGGCACTAAATCAAATAGAGAAAGTGCCTGGGACTGTATGTGATAGGGGGATGGAAGGGGGGAAAAAAGTGCGGGAAAAAATCAGGAGCAGGGATTGGTTGGACAAGGGGATAGAGGAGGGGTTAGGAGCAGATAAATAGTTGAGGTCAAGGGCAGTTCACTATCTTACCTGCTGGAGCTGCAAACGTCCCTCCCGCCCTCCCTCTTTGGGAAAATTTGGGTGTGTAGTTATGGTGTTTTCTCTGTCTTTTAATTTCTTTGCTTTTCTATGCCATGTCTATTATGGCTCGTCAGTTGCTTCCTTTTTCTTTGCGTAGGCGTGTTTCTGTGGTTTTTCCTTTGTTTTTCAGATGTCACAGCAGGCGGAGATAGGCTCTGAAGAGTAAAATCCGGAGAAGAACCTACATGCGCGCCGCTTCACAGTGGGCGGCATCACAGGAGATGTGAATAAATTAAGTGGTTACTTCAGGGCCATGTGATACAAAAATGTTTGGTTGTGTTAAATAAAGCTGTGGCCATTCCCACATTCTCCAAGAAACAGGTTTCGTTGCTTTATTGGTTTATTAAATGGGGTAATGATGCATCAGCGACACTTAATATGGGGATAACATTAGTACATGCAGTCCCAATAGACAGGCAACGTTTCGACCCATAGTGAGTGAGGGGTCTTTGTCAAGCCCCCTCACTCACTATGGGTCGAAACGTTGCCTGTCTATTGTGGATGTCTTGACAATAAAACCACTTTGAAGATTTGGAGACGTGTGCTGTTGTCCTACTATTTCTTTTGGAATTTACATCATGCCGGAGTGGGTTTGCCTGGCTTGACAGCGTGCACCGCACCAGATTCGGGACTTATGCTGCTTCAAAAATCCTTTTTTTCTTGATATCCACAGGATATGTCATAAATGTAAGATAGATGCTGGTCCCACCTCCGGGACCCGCACCTATCTCTAGAACGGGATCCCCCTAATCCCTGTTCTAGCTTCTTGTGAACACACTGACTCCCGGCCACTTCCTGATTACATGGTCGGAAGTTACGGAAACAGCGTAGCATGCGAGCTGCACGGTTTCCGTAACTACCATTCAGTTCTATGGAGTTTACGGAAACAGCGTAGCTCAGCGTGCTACGCTGTATACTCCTTCATGGTCAGAAATCGGTTGACACAAATAGTGGTAGAACGAGTTTAGGAGCTCCGTTCTAGAGATAGGTGCGGGTCCCAGAGGTGGGACCCACATCTATCTGACATTTATGACATATCCTGTGGATATGCCATAAATGTTCCTCGTGGGAAAATCCCTTTAAACTACTTCACCTACTTTACAAAAAACCTGGGAAAGAACTGGAGAATAATCCAGTTTTATAATACCGTGCACACAACATCCACATATACACTGTTCAGCCATTAAAACCCCTGACAGGTGAAGTGAATAACTTTTATTATCTTATTACAATTGCACATGTCAAGGGATATATTAGGCAGCAAGTGAAAAATCAGTTCTCAAAGTTGATTTGTTGGAAGCAGGAAAAACGGGCAAGTCTAAAGATCAGAGCGACTTTAACAAGGGCCATATTGTGATGACTAGACAACCAGGTCAGATCATCTCCAAAACGTCAGGTCCTGTGAGGTGTTACCGGTATATAGTGGTTACTACCTACCAAAAGTGGTCCAAGGCGGGGCAACTTGTGAACTGGTGATAGAGTCATGAGCAGGGCCAGACTGGGACATAAAATCAGACCTGGCATTTTAAATCACACAGGCCCAACACCTGTCCATGCATGCTGTCCGGAGTCGGACTAGGGTAAGTTGGGCACACCCTTTAGCTCACCCTTTGCACAACAAGTGAATGGGGCAGTATTCAGTTGCCTGCACAGCCAGGTGACCGGGAACATTGCTACGAAAGGAAAAACAGGGAAGAGGTCGCAGGTCATATCAGCGCTGCAGCCCCTTCATTCTCAGAATCGGTGGAGGTCCCAGATCATAAAATGATGGCATATGTTAGAATATGCAATAACTTTTACAAGATGGGAATACCCGTTTAGGAAGGTGACAAATTAATTGTTTAATGCAACAACCTGGGAGTCGGACCCTGACCGATCAGATATTGATGGCCTATCCCGGGGCAGAGTGCTAGCTGATGCTCTACTCGGGGACTCCAGCATTGCTCCTGATGTCACTGTCCATATATGGACACTGACGTCACGAGCATCCAAAGTGTCGGAGTTCCCGGCCGAGCAACAGCTAGTAATCTGCGCCGGGATTCCAGCACTGTTCCTGACGTCACTCTCCATATATAGACAGTAACGTCAGGAGTTTCCTATCACTGGAGTAACCAAACAGAGAATCAGCTAGCGCTCTACCCGGGGTCTAGAGCACTGCTCCTGATGACAGTGTACAGATGTAGCCGTTGTCACGAAGAGTCTGTGGACCCACTGGGCCTTACCGCCTTTGCGGTAAGGCAGCTGGCCAACAGGGCGCAGGTCTGAGTCTATAGGATATAGGGTACCTGTGGCAGCACAGACAGTAGCTTGGCAGGAACTAGGCAGCAGGTGGACGTCAGGCGTGGTGAAGCAGACAAGCATGGTATCCAGCAAAGCACGACTATAGCAAGCATGGCACTAGATCGGAATACAGGTACAGGAACAGGAAACACTTGGAGAAGGAAACACTAGGGGACCATTTGCATAGACAGACTAAGGAAAACACAACAACGCTCAGGCATAGAACTAGGGGGCTGGTCCCCTCTTATAGTCCCGGGTACTCACGGGTCAATGTTCGTCCATGAGGTCCGGTGCGCTCGCTGCCCCTTTAAGAGCGGGCACGAGCGTGCGCGTGCACCCTACGGGATCCGGCAAAGGTGAGTGGACGCGAGCGCTGGCGTCTCCTGAGGAGGAGGCTGGGGCCAGTGCTTGCCGACTCGTGGCTGCGGCTGTCAGGTGGAGATCTGAGCTGACAGCCCGCAGCCACGGACATTACAGCCGTCTTTATCATGACTTTTAACACATTAAATACACAGTGTCAAGCAACTTTAACTTGACTTTTTCAATGGCTTTTGTTCTGTGATATCACGCTGCAGAAAGTTATCAGTCAAGATAAAGATGGCTCCATTCGTACATATATGGCAGTGATGTTGAGAACTCCCTGAGATATACGTTTAACATATGCCTGTGACGGATACCATACAGTGGAATCCGTCAGCCATAGGCTCCCATGTTAAAAAACATATACCGTGTGGTATACGCTTTTACGTGGGAACCCCTTTAGGATGGAAAAGTGTGGTCTTCTACGCTATTGCATCCTTCAAAAAAAAGGTATACTGCTGTAGGGCTGGACAGTTAATATAAAAAAAAACTAAACTGAAATTCAGCGCAATTAATCGACGTCATCTTGCGCATTTAGTTTTTTTTCAATTATTTTTCCCAATTTTAACTGTATCTACATCTTCAGGACGCAGATACAGTTGAATCCAGTAGTAGAGCAGGGAGCCGTGAGGTCCCTGCTCTACCATTCACTATGTATTGCCGGACACGAGGCCGTGACGTCATTGCGCCTGTCTGAGCCGAGCTGCACAGACCGGAGGAGTAGAGGGATTTCCTCCACTGGAACGGGGTTGGAGGTATGTATATTATTATTTTTATTAGGCACTATTGGGGCTGTGTGGGGGCAGCTATGGGGGCATTATACAGCGTGGGGTCAACTATAGGACATTATACTGTGAGGTGCAGCTATGGGGGCAGTTATAGTAGCATTATACTGTGTGGGAGCACTATGGGGCAATATACTGTGTGGGAGCAGTGTCAGGGGGTATAGTATATGCAGTAGTATTCCGCAGGCTCAGGGGATAAATATTAATTCAATGGCGTAGCATGAAAATAGAGGGTGTGCCATGTAAAGTGTTGTGGTCTAAATAATCGTTCATTAATCGTAATCGAGGTTACATGTTCAGTTAATCATGATTTTGATTTAGGTCATAAGCGCCCAGCCCTATACCAGCCCGACGGAGGGCGAAAGGACACTCTTTTTGTCTCCATCGGGATAATGGAGCCCTATGAACGCGTTTATCTTGTATATCAGGATCTCTTCCTGACGAACAAGATAAACGTAGGGCAATAACCTGATGTGAATTGGACATTACACACATACTGAATGCACAATATACACATATACAAAGTATACACATTATCCAAATATATACAGTATTTATACACACAATTACAGAATTTATACACACATTACACAGACATTTACCTTTTCTGCGGATAGCTGATTTTAGGACCTCTGACATGTAGGAAACCTTAGAGAGGCTCTGTCATCACATTATAAGTGCCCTGTCTCCTACATAATTTGATCGGCGCTGTAATGTAGATAACAGCATTGGTTTTTATTTTGAAAAACTATCAATTTTGACGGAGTTATGACCTATTTTATATTTATGCTAATGACTTTCTTAATAGACACCTGGATGTGTTTTCGCTTTTGACCAACTGCCCGTTGTAAAGAGAAGTTTATGACGCTGACCAATCAGCGACTAATCAGCGTCATACACTTCTCATCATTACTCCCCAGCTTCTTTCGCTGCACACAGCGTGATCTCGCGAGATCACGTTGTGACGTCACTTCCTCCCACAGGTCCTTCACCGCCGCGCCATAAGAGAGAAGACACATCGTCTCCAGGCGTCCGAGAGGGTAGAGTCTCTAGGGAGTTCACTATGCTTACCTGCACACTGTGATGCTGCTGCAGATTCAACTCAGAGAAAAAAGTCTGCGGCCAGTGAGGAGGAAGAGAGCAGCCCACTGAGGACACCGGCCAATATGGCATTTGCCGGAATTGCCAGATAGCCAATCCGGCCCTGGTCATGGGTTAGGGGGAGCGAAGGCTAGCTGTTTAGTCCAATCCCACAGATGATCTATTATAGCACAAATTGCTGAAAAAGTGACTGCTGGCTATGAAAGAAAGATGTCAGAACACACTGCTGAGTTTGGCTATGTGTACCTGCAGACTGGTTGGAGTGCCCTTGCTGATCCCTGCCCACCCCTGAAAGTACCTACAATATCCATAAGAACATCAGAATTGGACCATGTTGCAATAAACCAAGGCCTGGTTTAATAAATCATGTTTTCTTTTACATCATGTGGACGTAGGGGTGCGTGTACGGTAATTACCTGGAGTAGAGATGGCACCAGGATGCACTATGGACTATCAAGCTTAGCTAGTGCATATGGCATTAGCGTTAAACATGAACAGTATCAAAAATAAACACAAAGAAAATGACAAAAAATTGCTTTTTTCTATATTAACTACACAGTCATTTATTTGTATCCCTAAACTGCACAGGATAAAAATACAATTTCACCCATATAAAACAAGGCATAGTATAGCCACATCAATGAAAAAATTAAAATATTATGGCTGCTAAAAGGCAGTGAGGGAAAAACAAAAAATGTAGCCATATCATTAAAGCCTTTTCAGGCCTGGTCATTAAGAGGTTAAGCGATCTGCCTAGTCAGATCTGTCAGTTCCAGCATATGACTACTATGATAATACAATTTAATTCCACATGTTAAAATTATATACAGACGTGTCAGAGTGGGAATAAATATTTCAAGCTAAATCACTTAATAAGTGTATTACGTTACAGCATTGAATAAGGTTTTTTTCTGTATATTATTTATATTAACAACTTGAATTATTTGGCATTAACCAGTTGTCTTCAATAGATAAAGGATAAGCCGGCACAACAGGAAAACAAACCATATATGATCCTCACTCCGTGATCAGTACGATGCTAAAAGCCTAAGATCACAAGAGATATTGGTATCATTCCTGGGCTGGGATCTCAGTGGCAGTTCTCCAGGACCATCTGGAGGATTTCTGCAGAACATTATATAAATAAGAGCACACCCCATAGATATTGATTCCAAGTTGTAAATTTCTCAACATCCATTGGGAATAGGGATTTCACCTGTGGGTGAGAAAGTCTCATGATATATGATATACAAGTTTATCCAACGACAAGACTAATGAACCATGACAAATTATCATAAATGAGCAGTGTCTAAAAGTACAATTCACAATAACAATGCAATTGTAATTTACTGACCAAACAGAACGTTAAAGCGGCCCCTTCCCCCAAACAAGAAAATGGCATAAAAGTTTGATCATTTGGGTTCCAACTTATACGTAGATCCACTGCTGACCAATAGCGTATTGGTACCTGTGTGGTTACTTACCATTAAACAGAATAGGGGGTACAGGAACCTTCGAGGGCTTTCCTTGAAGAAGCTGGAATATGGAAAAACTCAACTGAGAGGTTCTCATGATATAATTAGGATTCATGGTTTATTAGTATAATAAATTACCTATATAGTGTTCTTTTAAAGAGAACCTTTCACCCCCCATACATGTGCAGCTGAGTGCAGCATGTAATGGGGAGGGCTGAACAAACCCTGCGGCACTTTACATTTTTTTTCTACCTCCCTCCGTTATTTAGATATGAGTGCCGTTATATTTGGCGCCCGATATTTAAATAACCCCCTGAACAGTCAGCGGGGCGTGTACTGGCAAGTGAGCGTGTTACTATGGCTGAGACACTGTCCAATCAGATATGGACAGTGCCACAGCATGAGAGAGTGTGTGATTGCAGTCTTTTCATCCGAACAGGCAAGGGGGCGTGTCAGTGCTACGGACAGTGTAAGAGCTGGGGAGAGGGGAGCGCTCTCTCATCTCTTCAGCTCTAGTGAGAGATTAGTCTTGTATTGTCTGCCAAACTGGCAAGGGGGCGTGTCGTCAGACAAAGTACAAGACTGATCTCTCACAAGAGCTGAAGAGATGAGAGAGGGCTCTCCTCTCCAGCTCACACTGTCCGTAGCAATGACACGCCCCCTTGCCTGTTCAGATGAAAAGATTGCAACCGCAGACTCTCTCATGCTGTGGCAATGTCCATATCTAAATGGACAATGTCACAGCCATAGTAACATGCCCCCTTGACAGTACACGCCCCGTTGACAGTTCAGGGGTTATTTAAATATCGGGCGCCAAATATAACGGCACCGATATCTAAATAACGAAGGGAGGTAGAATTTTTTTTTAAATTGCCCCAGGGTTTGTGCAGCCCTCCCCATTACATGCTGCACTAAGCTGCACATGTATGGGGAGGTGAAAACTACTCCTTAAGGAAAAAAAAAACCACACGTCCATCCAGTTAAGCTTATTATTCTGCAATGTGGATCCAGAGGAAGGCAAAAGCCCTTAGAGATAAAAGCTAATTTAGTTAAAAATTCTTTCTCGACCCCAATACTGCAATCAGAATAAATCCCTGAATCAACGACTGATATCCAATAAACTAGTAAATATAACTTGTAATATTATTACACTCAAGAAAGGCATCCAGGTCTCTTTTGAAATCTTTCAGTGAATTCACCATGACAACTTCCTCTGGCAGAGAGTTCCATAGTCTCATTGCTCTTACAGTAAAGAATCCACTTCTATGACGTTATAGAAACCTTCTTTCCTCCAGACGTAGAGGATGCCCCTTGTTATAGTTACAGTCCTGTGTATCAATAGATTATGAGAGAGGTCTCTGTATTGACCTTTGATATATTTATACACAGCTATTAGGTCACCCCTCAGCCATCTATTTTCTAAACTAAGTAACCCTAATTTTGATAATCTGTCTGGGTACTGTAGTCCACCCATTCCATTTATTTCTTTAGCTGCTCACCTTTGAATCGGCTTAAAGAGTCTCTGTCACCACATTATAAGTGCCCTATATCCTACATTTTGTGATCGGTGCTGTAATGTAGATAACAACAGTGGTTTTTATTTTGAAAAACGATAATTTTTTAGCAAGTTATGAGCAATTTTAGATTTATGCTAATGAGTTTCTTAATGACCAACTGGGCGTGTTTTTACTTTTGACCAAGTGGGCGTTGTGGAGAGAAGTGTATGACGCTGACCAATCAGTGACCAATCAGTATCATACACGTCTCATTCAACTAGGCACTCTGGGTAAGGTTCAAAAGGATAAGGGTCATTGAGAGACATCATCACCTTTTTAATATCCTAGAATTAGTCATTTAATTTTTTCATGCAGATAAAAAAAAATTCTCCTGTCTACTTACATTTTTTTTACCACCCACAATGCTCACAAATAGCCATAACACTATATTATATAACGAAATATTTTTAGCTCCATTTGATCAAAAGTTTTGTCTTCCATGAAGTCCGCTGAGCACAATGAACAATGACAAGTCTTTGCCGATTCCGAGATTTCATTCACAGTTTTCAGTGTTGTTTCTTACACATTGTTGGCAAACCTAGGTGTAATTTATCATGTTGTGCTCTTAGAAACCAGCATACTAATTAATCAAGGAGGACAAGCAATTTGCATATTAGAAAAAAAATAGCCAGGGACATCTATACGGGTAGGAAATCTTCTTGCTTCAGGTGAAATGTCACATAAGCTGCAAGGTTTTGAAACTCCAGTTTAGCAGTAACAGCAGTGTGATACTTCCAGGTTTGATGGTAAAAAAGCAGTTTCTAAGACAATATCTGAAATAGAAGGAATGTATGATATAAAACTAGCTCATATAGTAACACAGGTGGAAAAAAGACACATATTTATTGGTTTAACCTCTCCCCGATCTAGTTCTTTGCTCTAGAAGAAGGCAAAACAAACCTTGGGCTTCTATACTTAAAGTAATTCCCTAACGAAGACAACACCTGTCCATATGCCCTATTAGGGTCTATAGATGTCATAGAGAAGCGTCCCCTGCTTAAGACCCCCCTATGAACCAGAAAGGAGAGCCACTCCGTAATAACAACTCCTGCACTGGCGGACTTGAGTCATTCATATATTTCATGAACCGCCATTTATCTGAATGGAAAAGGTGTAATACTACATTTTCCCTGGAGTAGAAATGTCTGGCTGGCCGTGGCTGTCCCTGGCTATAATCAGTCAATTTTCTGAGGGTGTCGGGAACTGCTCTTATCTGAAAGTGGTTGTCCAAGGCTTACTTTACACAATTTTCTTTTACAAAACACAAAAAAATCACTGCTCCAAAAACTGAAACAAAGGTCACATGGGCAGTTGCCGTTTTGGTGCACTTTTTTGTTAACATTGAGGTCTGTGGGTGCGAAACACCCTCACAAATACCACAGAAAATGTATGCTATGTTTTGGAAAAACATCATATCCTGCGAATGAGGACATCAAACATCTGGCTGCAGCATTTTTGGCAACCAAAAATATCAGAAGAAATGTCATTAACCAAAAAAAATTACACAAAAAAAACAGACCAAAATGCAGTGTGTGAAACCAGGCTATAAATAAAAAGTTAAAGTTAAGAGATCTGTGAAAATTTCCCATAAAACCCAACCTTCAGTTTTGGGTCGCATCTTCCATTATAAAGAAAATGGCTGCACAAGTATCCTTAAAAAGAGAAAAGAAAGTTACCTTATCCTAATCAATCAGATTTGTTATTTGTTCATATTTCTTTTTATTATTTTATATCTACAGTATATATACAATTATAGATGCAGCTGTAGTAGTAGTTGCAGTAGTAGTAGTAGCAGCAGCAGCAGTAGTAGTAACAATAATAGTAGTAGTAGTAGTAGTAGTAGTAGTAGTAGTAGTAGTAGTAGTAGTAGTAGTAGTAGTATATTAAATAGAGCGCAGCCCGAAATGTTGTGTGTAATCTGCAGATTTCCGGTATTTTTCCTTTCCCCTGCCCTTTTGCTGTAAATATTCACTTTCTCTCTATAATTGTGCTAATTAGTAAGTGGTTGGGGCTCTATGTGTGGAGTTGGAGAGCTGTGCTATGTGCTCTGAACAGTCGGATGTCTCCCTACAGCTGCTCCCTCTCCCCTCTCACAGCATGAGTCTCACATAGGAAGCAAGAGAGACTATAATATGATCCCCCTATTTACTGTTTTATACCAGATGGATTTTTTGGGTGACTAGGGAGGTGGCTGAATATTTTCAGAGTGCCCGAAGGTATGGAAAGTTGATATACAGGTTACTGGAGTGTGAAGAGGAGGATGACACTTTCCCCATAATAGATATATTATAAAGTTTCATACAATCACATGAACTACTGATTTATGTTAAAAAAAGCAACAACAAAAAAACCTGATAGGTACCTTTTATGCCACCAAAGTTAAGGCACTTTTACACTGGAAGATTATCGGGCAGACATGCATTCATAGAACGCTCGTTCCTGATAATTGCTATGCGTAAACAGGACAGCGATCAGCAGATGAACAAGCAAACGCTCGATCATCTGCTGATCGTATAGTTTTAAAAAAGTAAAATATTATCGGTGTCGGCAGCACATCTCCCTGTGTAAGCAGAGAGACGTACTGCCGACATGATAATAATGTTTGGGGACGAGCGATCAGATTAACGACCACTCCCCCCATCAATAGCTCCGTGTGACAGGAGCAAACGATCGCCGATCAACAATGTGTCATTGATCAGCGCTCGCTGCATCGGCCGAATATCGGCAGGTGTAAAAGGCCCTTTAGTGATTTTCTTAAGGGGGAAAAGGTGGAAGAGACAGCTGCTTGTAAAGGACTAATCAGCTAGATTTCCAATGCAGTCAAAGGACTGACTTCTCACAGCTACATGTGGAGAGCCAACCTCAGCTCTTAAAGGGCCAGAGCTTTTATCAATAAATTATAGGGGAAATGTTATAATTTTCCTAATTATATATTTGAAAAAAGGATTTATATTTTGGTCTCCTATTATTTTATGAGGTTTCCCAGAAAGTGATAGGACTATACAGTCAGGGCCGGCCCTAGGATAGATGGTGCCCTTTGCGAAATGATCTTTCGGCACCCCACCCCATCGTTAAAAAAAAATGCCCCATAAAAAAATTATAATGCCCTTTAGTGCCCCCATACAGTATAATAATAATATTTAATAATAAAATATATTACAACCCCTTCAAGAACACAGTATTTTGTCCTCTAAATGTGCCCACAGTATTATGCCATCTGTAGTACCCCTACACAGTATAATGTCCACTTAGTGGCCCCCACACAGTATAGTGCCCCCTGTAGATTTTGCCATACAGCCTCCCTGTAGACAGTGCCATAATCCCCACCTCCTTTTTGTAGATCGTGCCATACAGTCCCCACACCTCCCCCTTGTAGACAGTGCCATACAGTCCCCCACCTCCCCCTTGTAGATCGTGCCATACAGTCCCTGCACCTCCCCCTTGTAGACAGTGCCCCAAAACAAAAACAAAAATTGTACTCACCTAGGCCCCGTTCCTACGACGAACTGAGCTGCTCCATGAAGGGACCCTGTAGCCTAGTACAGATTTTCCCAATCTTTTCGGACTCGAGGCAGCACTGGAAAAACAAAATTTCCTCAGGGCCCACCTACCAAAAATTGTCTTGAGAAAGACAGAAAACGGCTAAGAACAAGCACTCCACTCGTAGGGCATGTTCACACACGTTTTTTGTAAGGCAAAAAAAATCTGCCTCAAAATTCTTTCAGCAACTGACAGCGTCTGTGACATTTTTTTGTGTTTTTTCTTAAGCTGTTGAAGCGAATGCAAAAGACGCAGGAAAAAAAGCTCCAAACGGGCGCCGCAGGTATTTTCTGCCTCCTATTCATTTCAATTGGAGGTCAGAGGTGGAAACCACTTGAAGACCATGAGCCCCCCACTCACAGAAAAATGACCATCAACCCCCCACTCACAGTATAATGACCATCAGCCCCCCACTCACAGTAAAATGACCATCAGCCCACCACTCACAGTAAAATGACCATCAGCCCCCCCACTCACAGATTCCCCCTGTAGGTAGCGCCAAATAGCCCCTTGTAGGTAGCGCCAAACAGCCCCCTTGTAGGTAGCGCCACACAGCCCCTTGTGGGTAGTGCCACACAGCCCCCTTGTGGGTAGCATCACACAGCCCCTTGTAGGTAGCTCCACACAGCCCCCTTGTGGGTAGCGCCACACAGCCCCCTTGTAGGTAGCGCCACACAGCCCCCTTGTAGATAGCGCCACATAGCCCCCCTGTAGCTAGCGCCACACAGCCCCCTTGTAGAGAGCGCCACACAGCCCCTTTGTAGATAGCGCCACACAGCCCCCTGTAGAGTGCGCCACACAGCCCCCTGTAGGGAGCGCCGCACAGCCCCCTGTAGGGAGCGCCGCACAGCCCCCTGTAGGGAGCGCCGCACAGCCCCCTGGTTGGTAGTGCCCCACAGCCCCCTGGTTGGTAGTGCTCCACAGCCCCCTGGTTGGTAGTGCTACACAGCCCACTGGTTGGTAGTGCCCCACTGCCCCCTGGTTGGTAGTGCCCCAAAGCCCCCTGATTGGTAGTGCCACACAGCCCACAGCCCCCTGGTTATTAGTGCCACACAGCCCACAGCCCCCTGGTTGGTAGTGCCACACAGCCCCCTGGTTGGTAGAGCCACACAGCCCACAGCACCCTGGTAGGTAGTGCCACACAGCCCCCTGGTTGGTAGTGCCACACAGCCCCCTGGTAGGTAGTGCCACACTGCTTGTAAGTAGTGCAAGGACTACGAAATGACCATGATAGCTGGCGGGCAATAGACATTCAAAAAAGGACAACTGTGCAGGAGCACACAAAATACCCAGCTTTCCCAGCTATCAAATAAATGTGTGGAAATAAACTAAGATATAACTTTTATTTAGTCTGAGTAAAAGATTAATGCTTTTAGCAAGATTAAATAAAAGTTATATCTTAGTTTATTTCCACACTTTTTTTTGATACCCGGGAAAGCTGGTTATTTTGTGTGCTCCTGCACAGTTGTCCTTTTTTGTAGGTAGTGCCACTCAGCCCACAGCCCCCTGTAGATAGCAACCCCCCCCTTCCAGTATAGATAGCGCCACTGTAGCTCCCTGAAGGATCGGAATCCCCGTGTGGCCGGGGATTCTGCTCCTGGAGCGCTGCTTGATGTCTTTGTCCATATATGAACAGTGACACAAGGGGAAACTCCTGAAGCGGAATCACCGGTCACAGCGTTGCAGACGCTATGACCGTCGATTCCACTCCAGGAGAAGCTCCTGTCGTCTGTGTCCATGAAGTCATTGGCTTCTCCTTGAGTGGAATCCCCGGTCATAGAGTCTGCAACGCTGTGACCGGGGATTCCGCTTCAGGAGTTTCCCCTGATGTCACTGTCCATATATGGACAGAAACATCAAGCAGCGCTCCAGGAGCGGAATCCCCGGCCACACGGGGATTCCGCACCTTCAGGGAGCTACAGTGGCGCTAGTAGATAGCAGAGCAGGGAGATACCTCCCTGCTCTGCTATAGTGCTGTCGCTACCGCTATAGCAGCCGCAGCAGCTGCTAGCGGCGCCACCGCACTCATGCCCGTTGTCGCCGCTAGCAGTCGCTATGGCTGCTACAGCAGTAGCGACGTCCACTAAGTGAAGAAGCGCCCGGGTGGAAAGGCGACTGTAGTTAGTGTGTGTATCCCCGCCAGTAGTTGCAACGGCGCGGGGATACACACACTTGCAGTGTGGCGGCTGTCGCCCTGTGCGACCGCACGGGTCAAACATATCTAAGGCCGGCCACGTATACAGTGTATATATATATATATATATATATATATATATATATATATATTAAAAATATATATATAACTGTAACTGAGGTCCTACTTCCCATATTGTACATACTTTAGCAATAGCATGCAATTTGCAAACATTTCTCTGCTGAAAAGGGAAGTTGCCTTTTTGATTGACAGGCAAGAATTTCTAAAGAAGAGGTTACGGTAATAAACTGCTCAGAAAATGAAAATGCTTTTATTTTGAACTGCTAAGAGTCCATTGTATCCTATACGGCATTTTATAACTGTGTTGTTTACATCCCTCTATACTGCCTACCACTGCCCCTGTACAAACAGAATTTCAAGCGCCAAAGACATTAAAATACAAAGTGTAAGGGAAACAAAGCAATGAAGCTAAAAGACTAAGGATAGAATTATTTCAAGCAAAACTATGAATGCATTCTGGGTTCTAGCAAGGTCAAATATAAAGCAAATATCAGTACATTATGATAACTCCTTTTAGAGAAGATAGCTGAGCTGTCAATGAACTGGTGGAAAGCCTGTCTCTACTATGTGATAGCGAATGCATATATACTCAGAAGCACAATATGTACCGCAGCTAGCTCGGCTGTGCCTTGTACAAAACACAGAGTCAAAAAGAAGTAGTAGAGGTCATAAACTTCACAATTATTGGTTTTTATTGATGCACCTTGTACAAGTGTGTTAGTAGAATTTATAGAAAAGACAGTGTTTTGTATAAGGACAGTTTTAAAGGGGATGTACGGGACTAAAAAAAACAAGGCTGCTCTCTTTCAAAAACAGCGCCACACCAGTAAATGGGTTTTATGTTGCATTGCAGCTCCTTCAAATTTACCTCAATGGAGTTGAGCTGCAAAACCAGACACCACACTGTATGGACAGCAATAAAACATATGAAGTTTGAGATAGCACTCAAGATGATAAAACTACAAAAGTGGTGTTTATTCACCCATGTAGCGACGTTTGAGCCCTCACAATGGGGCCTTTGTCAAGAAAGTGATTCAGTGTAGAACATAATATATTTATACAGCGTTATCAATCATAATGTAATTGCATACTTAATATTTAACCAAAAATAGCATATACATATGTTATTACACAATACCCATATGTGTGCGGGTCTATTACATAACATGTTCTGTTCAAATTAAATCCTATCATGTGATCATAGGTCAACAACCATATGTGTATTGTGTAAAAATATCTTTAAATAGTGATCAGGGACCGATACAGTACACCTGGCATTCCCCGCTGTCACAATACACCTTCCGTAGTTGAGGTCCTCACTGCCTAGGTGTTCCATTCACAATAAGCATGTGCCCGTATCCAACAAAAATACTTAGGCCTCATGCACACGACCGTAGCCCGACCGTAGCCGTGTGCACGCCCGTGATTTTCGTGTCGGCCGGCTGCGGACTGTCAGCGGACTGTCAGCCGCAAGCCGCCCGCACATGCACATGGCCGGGCCATTGTTTTCAATGAGCCCGGACCGCAACTCCGGACCATAATAGGACATGTCCGTACTTTCTGCGGTCCGGGTTCCCGGGCCGTGCACGGACCGCAAAAACTACGGTCGTGTGCACGGCCCCATAGAAAAGAATGGGTCCACAATTCTCCCGTGGATTTGCGGGGGAATTGCGGACGCAAAAACACGGTCGTGTGCATGAGGCCTTAGGGTTCTCTATTGTCGTTCCGTTGCTAGGTGACGCTCAAATATTCTGTAGCTATCACGTGATTTTGTTACCTAGTAACCCTAAACAATGTTTCTGGAGCAATAACTCCGTCTGAGAAGGGTAAAGCAACGTCTTTCTGTAATAAAGCAGCTCACTGAGATCATTATAAAGATCCACAACCCCATATTAGCTTTAACAAAATGTCTCTTCTCTGCGCCATCCACAACCTAATGTAGATCAGCCCAGATGGGTATGGGGCTTAGAACAAACGTGTCTGCATTACACAAACTCAGTGCTCATGCCCAGGGCCGCCATCAGGGGGGTATTAGGGGTAGTGGTGTGAGGGGCCCGGCCAAACCTAACTGAAAGGGGGGCCCGGCAACTGCCGCAACATTCTTTTGGTAGGAAAAAACGGGCCCCTGTAATGGGGCCCGTTTTTTTCACCAAAAGAATGTCGTGAGGTGCTGCTGCTGCTGCGGGCCCCCTCCCCTCGTCATGGGGGGCCGTCAAACAGTCCGCCGGCGCGCGCGCACCCGATCGCGCGCACAAGGAAACTCCCGCGCGTGCGCACTCGCGAGCGCGCACCCACGAACGCCCGCACTGGAGACCGCCCGCGCGCGCACCCGCGATCGGCCGCGAACGAAGCGCGCGCAGCCGCGGACACACATGGACAAAACTTACCTGGAGCCTGGCTGGAGGTGAAGGACTGGACGTCTGGACCGAAGACCTCGCCTGGAAGACATCGCCGGAAGAGGACTTGAGTGGGAGCAGCTCTTCTGACACGGTGAGTAAATTATCTCAAAGTGCTATTTAAGTATGGCCCTGTTCACACAGTATTTTGCAGGCAAAAAAAAATCTGCCTCAAAATTCCTTAAAGAATTTTGAGGCAGATTTTGACCTGCCCACACTATCTTGCCGCGTTTTTTTGCTGCGTTTTTTGCTCGCGGCGATTGAGGACAGCAGACAAAAAACGCAGCGAAAAATGCATTTTCTGCTTCCCATTGATTTCGATGGGAGGTCAGAGGCGGAACCGCGGCAAGAAAGGACGTGCTGCTTTTTCTTTTTTCCGCAACTGGCTCCCATTGATTTCAGATTAAATCAATGGGAGGCGGTTTTGGAAGTTTTTTGGTGCTGATTCTGACGCAGTGTCCGAGTCAATATCAAGGCCCAAAAACTCTGTGAACTGGGCCTTATTGTTAGGGCTTATTCAGACGAACGTGTAATACATCCGTGCAACGTGCGTGATTTTCACGCGCCTGGCACGGACCTATGTTACTCTATGGGGCCGTGCAGACTGTCAGTGATTTTCACGCAGCGTGTGTCCGTGTGTCCGCTGCGTAAAACTCACGACATGTCCTATATTTGTGCATTGTTCGCGCATCACGCACCCATTGAAGTCAATGGGTGGGTGAAAATCACGCCCAGCACTTCCGCAGCAGTATAAACTATGAATGAAAACAGAAAAGCACCACGTGCTACAAACATACAAACAGAGTGTCATAATGATGGCGGCTGCGCGAAAATCACGCAGCCGCGCATCACACGCTGCTGACACACAGAGCTGTTATGGACCTTTTGCATGCGCAAAACGCCACGTTTTTTGCGCGTGCAAAAAGCACACGCTTGTGTGAATCCGGCCTTAGGGTAGGAACACACTAGGCATGAACACTGCGGATTTTATGCAACACATTTTATTGTGGATAATCCGCAGCGTATCACAGTCGCAGCAGAGTGGATGAGATATGAACAAATCTCATCCACACGCTGCAAAAATAATGGACCTGCAGTGTGGCTTTTGGCTTTTTAAGCCGCAGCATGTCAATGTATTCTGTGGAATCGCCGCTCCTCTGTTGCGGAAATGCTGCGGTTCTGCCGCAAAAATCACAAATGAGAAAAAAAAAAGGTACTTTTTTAAATTGATAAAAAGTTTAGACTTACCCCGGCCGTAGTCCTGGTGACGCGATCCTCTATTCTTAGCGCAGCTCGGCCTCCTGTCATGACGTTTCATCCCATGTGACTGCTGCAGCGGTCACATGGTCTACAGCGTCATCCCAGGAGGCGGGGCTACGTTCAGAAGAGAGAGATGCGTCGCCAGGACTACGGCCGGGGTAAGTCTAAACTTTTTTTTCCCTGCAGGATTCCCGCAGCGGACACACCTCACCAAACCTGCGCCACTATTTGGTGCGGTTTTGCTGGCAGAATTCCCTGCGGCTACCGGGGCGGATAAGCTGTGTAGTTTTACTCAGCATATCCGCCTAGTGTGTCCCTTATGATGTCGCTCCTGGAGCTGCTGCCGGTCTCTAAATAGGCAGTTGGTTGAGTAGAATTTGGAATTATTTTTTTTTGGGAACCAGCTTAAAAAAATACAAAACTTTTGTGTTAGGGCCTCTTCACATCACCGTTCGCTTCCGCTCCGGGGTTCCGTCTGAGGTTTCTGTCGGGTGAACCCCGCAACGGAAAGTGAAAGTGACAGCACAGCTTCCGTTTCCATCACCATTAGCGCAGTCGACTGCGCTATTGATTCCGTCCGAAAACCAGCCGGAATGGTGACGAACGGAAACCATTAGCGATGTTTCCGTCACCATTGAGATCAATGGTGACTGAAACGGAAGCTGTGCTGTCACTTTCACTTTCCGTTGCGGGGTTCACCCGACAGAAACCTCAGACGGAACGGAAGCGAACGGTGATGTGAACAGGCCCTAACACAAAAGTTTTGTATTTTTTTAAGCTGGTTCACAAAAAAAAATAATTCCAAATTCTACTGAACCAATTGCCTATTTAGAGACCGGCAGCAGCTCCAGGAGCGACATCATAAGGGACACACTAGGCGGATATGCTGAGTAAAACTACACAGCTTATCCGCCCCGGTAGCCGCAGGGAATTCTGCCAGCAAAACCGCACCAAATAGTGGCGCAGGTTTGGTGAGGCATGTCCGCTGCGGGAATCCTGCAGGGAAAAAAAAGTTTCGACTTGCCCCGGCCGTAGTTTAGGTGACGCATCTCTCTCTTCTGAATGTAGCCCCGCCTCCTGGGATGACGCTGTAGACCATGTGACCTGCAGCAGTCACATGGGATGAAACGTCATGACAGGAGGCCGAGCTGCGCTAAGAATAGAGGATCGCGTCACCAGGACTACGGCCGGGGCAAGTCTAAACTTTTTTATAAATTTTAAAAAGTGCCTTTTTTTTTTTTCTCATGTGTGATTTTTGCGGCAGAACCGCAGCATTTCCGCAACAGAGGAGCGGCTATTCCACAGAATACATTGACACGCTGCGGCTTAAAAAGCCAGAAGCCACACTGCAGGTCCATTATTTTTGCAGCGTGTGGATGAGATTTGTTCATATCTCATCCACTCTGCTGCGTCTGTAATACGCTGCGGATTATCCACAATAAAATGTGCTGCATAAAATCCGCAGTGTTCATGCCTAGTGTGTTCCTACCCTAAGGCCGGATTTACACAAGCGTGTGCTTTTTGCGCGCGCAAAAACGTGGCGTTTTGCGCTTGCAAAAGGTCCATAACCGCTCCGTGTGTCAGCAGCGTATGATGCGTGGCTGCGTGATTTTCGCGCAGCCGCCATCATTATGACACTCTGTTTGTAGCACGTGGTGCTTTTCTGTTTTCATTCATAGTTTATACGGCTGCGGAAGTGCTGGGCGTGATTTTCACGCACCCATTGACTTCAATGAGTGCGTGATGCGCGAACAATGCACAAATATCGGACATGTCGTGAGTTTTACGCAGCGGACTCACGCTGCGTGAAAATCACTGACAGTCTGAACGGCCCCATAGAGTAACATAGGTCCGTGCGAGGCGTGTGAAAATCACTGACAGTCTGCATGGCCCCATAGAGTAACATAGGTCCGTGCGAGGCGAGTGAAAATCACTGACAGTCTGCACGGCCCCATAGAGTAACATAGGTCCGTGCGAGGCGCGTGAAAATCACGCGCGTTGCACGGATGTATTACACGTTCGTCTGAATAAGCCCTAACAATAAGGCCCAGTTCACAGAGTTTTTGGCCATTGATATTGACTCGGACACTGCGTCAGAATCAGCACCAAACAACTTCCAAAACCGCCTCCCATTGATTTAATCTGAAATCAATGGGAGCCAGTCGCGGAAAAAAGAAAAAGCAGCACGTCCTTTCTTGCCGCGGTTCCGCCTCTGACCTGCCATCGAAATCAATGGGAGGCAGAAAATGCATTTTTCGCTGCGTTTTCTGTCTGCTGTCCTCAATCGCCGCAGGCAAAAAACGCGGCAAGATAGTGTGGGCAGGTCAAAATCTGCCTCAAAATTTGGTGCGCGGTTCCAGGCGGTCGCCGGTGCGCATGCGCGGGAGTTTGCGGGTGCGCGTGATCGGTCGCACGGGCGGCGGTGTTTGACGGCCCCCATGACGACCCCCATGCTACCCAGGGCCGCCATCAGGGGGGGTATTAGGGGTACTGATGTGAGAGGCCCGGCCAAACCTAATTGAAATGGGGGCCCGCAGCTCATGACATTCTTTTGGTGAAAAAAACGGGCCCCATTGCAGGGGCCTGTTTTTTTTCTACCAAAGGCAAGTCGCGGCAGTTTGCCGGGCCCCCCTTTCAATTAGGTTTGGCCGGGCCTCTCACATCAGTACTCCTAATACCCCCCCCTGATGGCGGCCCTGGGTACCATGATATAGTGCTGGACGGAGTACCGTTAACAGGCGGTGCCACGGTAGGGGGGCCCCGAAAATTTAGCTGTAGGGGGCCCTGAAATTCCTGATGGCGGCCCTGCTCATGCCACAACCTTGGGGTTTGTAAAGCAGTATATTTTCTATACGGTGGTGCCCACCAATCGGCACTTACATAGATCCACATTATTACTGTGAAAACAATACAAAAAGTTTTTCTTATCAGTATGATATTTCCGGTAACCAAATTCAGAAAACCATATTTTTTTACATTGTTAAAAATATTATTATTATTATTATTTTGTTATGTATCTACACCTAATACAGACAATGCACTACAGTAATCCAACCAGACTCACAGGTGTCCTCTACATGACCCCCCCCCCCCCCCCCCCACACTTTCAAGTCCAAATTTAGTCTTGAGGATTATAGGGTACTTAATCTGAATATCCAAGAGAGTTATTTCTTTTCAAAACTCTGTCTCTGTCACCACCCCTCCTAAAAGGGGGTATGTGGTCAATAATCATAAACCTCAAATCTTTTACCGTATGCAATGCGTCTTTAAAATGTTTTGGCCCTGATAATTCCATTTTCCAGTGCGTATGGTGGTCTTATGATTTTTTATCCTCGATCTACACCCATCCATAGATAATGCCACAGTGCTCTCTGAAGATAATGCCACAGTGCCCTCTGTAGATAATTCCACAGTGCCCTCTGAAGATACTGCCACACATCCATCTATAGATAATGCCACAGTTCCCTCTGTAGATAATGCCAGCCACCCAGATATTGCCACAGTGCCTTCTGTAGATAATGCCACAGTGCCCTCTGTAGATAATGCCACAGTGCCTTCTGTAGATAGTGACACACACCCCCTATAGATAGAAAGTGACATCAGGGGATCCTCCTGGACCAGAACGTGATGTCAGGGGCAACCCCAGTAGCGCTCTTCCTGGGACTCCAGCCCTGCTCCTGATGTTACTGTCCACATATAAACAGTGATGTCCAGGGCAACCCCAGAGCCAGAGTCCCAGGCAAAGAGTTACTAGCGCTCTGCCTGGGACTCTAGCTCTGTTCCTGACATCACTGTCTATATATGGATAGTGACGTCATGAGCAACTCCAGAGCCGGAGTCCCGGGCAGAGCGCTACTAGATGTTTGTCTCCAGGTGTTACCTGATGTCAGCATTTTAATGAAGAATTATAATAATGCATTTGAAATATTCTCATGGTATGCTATTGGCTGAATAAGAGTTATTGTCACATTGCCTCTGATTGGTATACCTCAAGCCTACACCCCTTATGAAGGATATTATTGTAATTGAGTTTGGCAATAGACCGCAGACGAGTATTTTGAGCATACGAGTATTGTCTGTGTGTTATTCCTCCTCTCTCAGATGCTGGATAAAGTTCCTGGCGTGACTGTTGGTTGGAACACTTGTTTAAATTTCAGTCTAACATATTTTGAGCCATTGACTTCCACAACAGTAATGGTGCCGAAAAAACCCGGGAGATTGGACCAGATGGGGGTGGGATATATAAGTGTTCTGGATTATCAGATGAATGTGGAAAAATAAGACTCCACCCTTTTGACATAGTCTATCTGTATGCAACATGGGTTTCCAATGTAAATTTGTAATGTAGAGATAGTTCATCATACACAGTATGTACAAGACAGGATACGAGGCACAAGGTAAATTATCCAGAAACCATTCTCACCTTCTTGTTCATCTCAAGAAGCGGAGCTGGAGGTGCTCGCTGAGGCTTGTAAACTGGAAAAAGGTAAGATGGCCAACATTAACACTGACTCTAGGTGCGTTTTTGGCATCGCCCACAATTATGGGCCCATTGGTAGTAGGACCTTTGTTGGATCATCGGGTAAGCCAATTGAGAGCGTAAGAGATGACAGACCTGGCAAAGGGAGTATGTGCAGCCAGGTAATAGAAAATTGGCTTGTCCCTGGCTTAAATAAAGCCACCACTAGGTTTGTAGCAGCCTGCATGATATGCGCACGGCGTGACATAGGTAAAATAGCAAAGGTACCTATGAAAAGTGCACCACGACCAGATTACCCATTCCAGCGATGTTTATGTAAAGTTCTAGATCAGCGTGCCTTAGCATTTCACTATTGGAGGCGTCAGATAAAAGGTACAGCAGCGGAATATTTCCATTTGAAAACATTTTTTGTTGGGAAAGGAAAATTTTAGACCAGAAAATTCTGGGAAATATATATAAAAAGAATAAAAATCAGTTTGCATGTATCATTTCTAGTTACTGCTCAATGTGAACGTTTAATGTAAAGATGTTATTTGTTAATGTTTTTCTTCAACTGAATTATCTGAATAAGATCAATTAATGATTATGCGATGAAAAGATTGTTCTCCACAGGAAGTGGCGTGAAAACCAGAGCAAAAGGCGTGAAAACCAGATTCTAACAGAATGTGTATGGATAAAGGAAGGTAAAGCAGTAGCATCCAAGGCACTCTTGATGGCACTTGCATTGACGGTGTGTGACCTCACATATGCCCCCAAGACTGCAAGGATCAATTTGGAAAGATCTAATTGGTATGTCCAAGGTTTTACAGCTGTTGCTGCTAAATTCTGTTAGAGCTGTTTGATTTGCCTACAGAATAGTCCTGGCAGACCGCTGACCAACTTTATCATACCCGCCTCCCACGAAGAGAAGAGACCTTGAAAGGCCTTCCCAGGCAATACAAATCGGAGTAATAAAAAATTGGTTTGAGACACTTGTCAGATAAACATATGGTATTTGTAAATATTTCTGGGAGTAGGAGATGTTACAGGTAATCAGCTCAGATCAAAGTATAAATCATACTGAAAAGTATAATACCAAGTGCAAATACAATGTACCCAGTAACTACACATTTTCTAGGTGCCCTGTCCATTGGGACAGAGAAGTTTTTCTTATATGAAGGTGTTTGTTTGATTCAGTTTAACCCCTTAATGACCAGCCTATTTTAGACCTTAATGACCAAGCCATTTTTTACGTTTTTCCATTGTCTCATTCTAAGAGCTATAACCTTTTTATTTTTGCGTCGACATAGCTGTATAAGGTCTTGTTTTTTGCGGGATAAGTTGTAATTTTTAATAGCACCATTTTGGGGTACATAGAATTTATTATTAACTTTTATTAACTTTTTTGGGGGGGGGGGGGAATAGAAAAAAAACAGCAATTTTGCCACACTTTTTTGCATCCCAAATTTACGCCGTTTACCGTGTGGTATAAATAACACAATAACTTTATTCAGTGGGTTGTTGCAATTGCAATGATACCAAATTTGTATAGTTTATGTAGGTTTTACTGCTTTTACACAGTGAAAACACTTTTTTTTTCAAAATTATTTGATTTTGTGTCTCCATATTTGAAGAGCCGTAACGTTTTTATTTTCTCACCGATGTAATTGTAGGAGGACTTTTTTTTTGCGGGACGACTTGTCGTTTTTATTGGTACCATTTTGGAGTAGATGCGACTTTTTGATCACTTTTTATCACATTTTTTTTAAGGCTGGATTCAAAGAAAACAGTAATTTTTGCATGTTTTTTTATTTTATTTTTTACGACGTACAACTTGCGGGTTAAATGATGTAATAAGTTTATAGTCAGGGTCGTTATGGACGCGGCGATATCAAATATGTGTAACTTTTTTTACTTTATTTTGTTTGTTAATAATAAAGCAGTTTGTAAGGGGGAAAAGTGGGTTTTACTTTTTTTTTTTTCCACTTTTTGTTAAACTTTTTTTTAAACTTTTTTACTAGTCCCACTAGGGGACTTCGCTATGCGATTATCCGATCGCATTTATAATACACTGCAATACTTCAGTATTGCAGTGTATTATGCCTGTCCGTGTAAAACAGACGGGTATCTGCTAGGTCATGCCAGAGGCATTCACGACAGGCAGACCTGGGGGCCTTTATTAGGCCCCCGGCTTCCTTCGGAGACACAGACACTCGGTGATCTTATCGCCGGGTGTCGTTGGGATGAGAGGGAGCTCCCTCCCTCTCTCCAAAACCACTCAGATGCGGTGCACGCTATTGAGCACCGCATCTGAGGGGTTAAACGGGTGAGATCGATACTTATATTGATCTCACACGTTCGAGCAGGGACGCCCCCAGCCCTCAGCTACCTCTGGCAGCTGAGAGCAGGGAGATTTGTTCCTCCCACACCAAACATCAATTATCGCAGGGGTAGAAATCTACGCGATTATTTGGTGCATAGTCATCATTCTGGAGGTACTCCGGTGTCAAAAAATTGGCTAAAGACATCGTCACTGGCTCTCATCCATGTGGCCGATGTTCTTTTTGCCATTTAATGGTTACTACAAAGGAATTTGTTAATCCACTTGACAATAGATCGTACCGGATTAGACAATTCATCAATTGCCGTAGTAAGGGAGTTATTTATATAGCGAGTTGCTCTTGTCCTAAGCTATATGTGGGTAAGACAATACAAGAGCTATGGAGGAGAATCTCCAAACATCTAAGCACCATAAATCTAAAAGAGGATACGCCACTGTCTAGGCACATTCGTCTCGTACATGATGGTGATGTCCGCTCGTTGAAATTCTGGGGAGTAACACAGGTTAAACTTGGCCCTAGAGCAGGAAACTTGGACCGCAAGCTATTACAGGAGGAGGCACGTTGGATCCACCGTTTGGGATCCCTTAGCCCTGGCGGTCTTAATGAGGGATTTACTTTTGCGGCTTTTCTGTGAACCCTATATTTTATTTATAGACTGGAAGTAACTTCTAGTCACTGTGATCACTTTGTTAACCACATTGTCAAATGAACTCTTAGTTATCTGCCTTACCATATATGTTCTCGTATATAAATATATTGATACTAGCTATACTCGTAATTTGCTTCAGGTACCCCCCAGGCTACAGTTTGGTAAGCGACACAGCGGCTGAGTTCATATCTGTCCTAGTTCTATTCACTGCTCATGTTCTATTTCATCTTCTTTTGTCATTCTCATAGAGTTGACTCAGAAGGTTGGGTTTGTATCTGAACTTGAAGACTGAATTATACTTACCCCCTTTTATCTACACATGTCCTTTTACATGACCCCCATGTGTTTCCGGCACATAGATTGACCCTGTTCATACTACTCCAGTATACCTTGCGGTTATTAGTCCGCGCAAAGAATTGGATACCTATCGGCAGTTTTTAACATCATGTCATATATTGGTTTTATTTATTCTAATATCGGCACATTTACCTATAGGCATATGGACAGCCCTCTCAGATTGCGGTAATTTTACAGTGCTAATTGGTGCAACTGTTTGTGATGTGATCGCTTTTCTCACTGCATCCGAGTGTACAAGCTCGGCTGTCTATTTACTGCTATGGATGGTAGTTTCTATCACCCTGTTTCTCCCTAGTGCGCCTGTGCACCGATCTGGGAACTGGTTTGCATCACGGCAATGTTATAGTGCCGTGTATAGGGATTTCTGTTACCTTCAATGACTACACTGCGCGTGTGCGCTTGATTGGTGTTCACTGGTCGCTCTGTTGGGCCAGTGATTGGTGGTGCCGCCTGTCTGTCAACAGAGGAGGAGGCTTGGTCCTCTACTCCTCTCATGATAGGTCATAGACTGATTGGAGACACGTGTGTAAGAGACCTGCAGTGAATATATAATTAGGCTGACTCCGCCGCTCGCTGTCATTGGCCCCGATACCCCTGAAGACGCTACATCGTAGCGAAACATGTCGGGGGGGGGGGGCTCCTACCTTCATTTTAATAATTGTCCTATTGCAACTTTAGAATTTAACTATCAATTCACTGGATGGAGTGCTCTGTGGTTGTGGCACTTTACCCTTTCTAATACAGAGTTACTGCGTCTGGCACTATGCTGACAGTTGTCAGAAATGGACATTAACTTTTAAACTTCATGTAGTCTGTCCTTTGCAAATCTAATAAAGACGTTTTATTTTATTTTTTTCATAATAGTTGGAAAACAGGGCATCTTTTTGCCGGTAGGCAACCGCTTTTTGAATTTAACAGGGAGATTTGACAGCTCCCTGTTCTGTTTACTTATTCCGGTGCAGCGACGTAAAAAGTCTATTGCATCGGAATAAGGCCCGTTAGTGACCGACGTAAAAACACTATGGGGCGGTCACTAACGGGTTAAAGTGTAGGTAAATGTTTTGACATACTTCTGACATGATAGGCCCCATGCACACGACCGTATTTTTGTCCACCCGTAAATACTGGCGTAAATACGGGTCCTTGGTCACACGTATTCGACCTGTATTGCACCAGTATTTACGGACCCGTTCCCGTAAATACGGGTCCGGTGTCACCCGTATTCCACCCGTATTTACGGGCACATTTTCGCTACAAAATTACACTGCAGTAATCGGCAGCCCTTCTCTCTATCAGTGCAGGATAGAGAGAAGGGACAGCCCTTTCCGTAATAAAAGTAAAAGAAATTCATACTTACCCGGCCGTTGTCCTGGTAACGCGTCCCTCTCTTGACATCCAGTCCGACCTCCCTGAATGACGCGCAGTCCATGTGACCGCTGCAGCCAGTGATTGGCCTGTGATTGGCTGCAGCGGTCACATGGGCTGTAACGTCATCCCAGGAGGCCGGACTGGAGGAAGAAGCAGGGAGTTCTGGGCAAGTATGAACGTCTTTTTTTTTTTTACAGCTTTATCTATATTGTGATCGTCAGTCACTGTCCCTGGTGCTGAAAGAGTTACTGCCGATCGTTTAACTCTTTCAGCACCCTGGACAGTGACAATACACTGACGTCGCCTAGCAACGCTCCCGTAATTACGGGTGCACACACGTAGTCACCCGTAATTACGGGAGCCCCATAGACTTCTATGGGCCTGCCCGTGCTGTAATTACGGCCTGAAATAGGACATGTCCTATATTTTTCAACGGCACGGGCACCTTCCCGTAACCATACGGGGAGGTACTCGTGGCCAATAGAAGTCTATGGGCCTGTAATTACGGGCCGTAATTACGTCCCGTGATTACGGGCGTTTTTACGTTCGTGTGCATGGGGCCTTATAGTGACATGTCAGAAGTTGGGATTGGTGGGGGTCCGAGCACTGGACTTTTAATATGATGAACTCCATCACTGAGATGCGGCAGGCGCAGCCTGAGCCAATACAACGCGCTTGTCATGAACTGAAGGCAGTGTCACAATTCTAAGCAGCCTCACAGGCAAGCAACTTGCCAATGGAAGAGGATTTAGATGCGGAGGGTTTTGTGGCAGTCACAATAAAACTCAGCCTATCCGTCTACGTGGGAACTCACCCCAGGTTCCCAGCATGATGTGCTGTCTACAGCCCGGTGACGTATACTAACAAGAGACGGTGACTGACAGATGAGAAGGACCAAACCAAGTCCTGATGACATCAGCAATTGTCAAAGTAAAGCAAAGTCCAAAAAAGACCTGAGTGAACCCGTCAGCAACATCCAAGTGTTCTACAACTGAAGATAAGTGACCAGGAGGTGGGTAATAATAAATCCCACACTGGACACCACCGTACAACCTGACTCTATAATTGTGTGGGTGACCCTGAGGGTGACAGTCAGTGAAGAGCAGAAGACAGAAGAGGATGATGATGTACAGGATTTGTCAATGGGACCCTATACCCAAACCTGAGGTTGGTGATGCCATTATATTATTAAGTTGTGGCCCTACTGATATATTGTTTTAGGTTTGTTATGGATGGTCCATTTGCTTATATTCTCTGTATTAAATTACATTATGAATTATCAAGCAGGATGCCGAATTATGAAGATATTTATTCTTTATTTTCTAATGACTTTTCCTCTACATAGTTCTGCTTGAGTCTGTAAAAATATGTTTCTCTGAGTTATCTAATGTTTGATACGGATAACAGTGTGTTTGACCTTGGGGAGCTGCAATTGTATCATTAGACTATTCATAACGAAGAAGGGGAGTGAGATGAGAATAAAATAGACACTGAAGAATTATAATAATGACATGTCCCATTGGTGAGTCACGGTGGCCATACACATTAGATGTATGTCGGCTGAACCGGCTGAATATATAATCTGTATGGCGGCTTCCCGACTCACCCCCGACAGAAGATGATGGGGGAGAGACGGGTCAGGCATGTTGAATTTTAACATGCCCAATCCTTTTGATCATTATTATATAAGCCTGGCAGCGGCTTTCTCTGTGAAAACACATGCACACTCGGCCGATACGAGGATGCATGTGTAAGAGGGAGTAGAAAGCACCAGCTGTCAACCAAACAGCTATCTAAAATGTATGGCCAGCTTTAAATAAAACACTCTGATGCATGTTGAGTTTTAGACAGGAAGCAGCTGCTGCACCATAGAAGCGAGAGATCCGGTTCGGGAGCCCAAGCTTCCATAGAGCTGTGTGCTGCCACCTAGTGGCTCTATAGTATGTCAGTGCACTAGCTCTATGGAAGCTCGGGCTGGTGAGCAGGATCTCTCTCTTTGTGATGATGCAGCAGCTGCTTCCTGTTTACTGATCCTAACCCTCGTGTAAACTCCTGAATATACACATTATATAGAAATATAGCAGAAACAAATTACTATTCTATGAAATACAAAACCTAGGACTAATATGAAAGGAATCCAATCAACTTGCCAGTATGATTTTTGGACTGTAGGAGCTTTTCAAGCCGCTTGCACATTCTAATTTGCTAATAAGAGTAGGACACTTATCTTTGTGTGCTTGCCCATGTTGTTATTACTCCTGAGGGTGTTATGAATGGTTTGGAAGGGGAACAGTATTATGCTCTCAGAAGTTATTTTACTTTTTTAATAACATTTATTGTTGAATCTTGTAAGCAGTACATCGGAATAACTATCAGCCATATTAGAATACATTGTAGCCATTTTAATTTTGCTTGTAGATCTGAGCGTGCTCTGAAGGGGGCACCGTATAATATACTTGCATCTATGCCTACCCTTCAATACTTTCTTTGTGGCTGAGCTTTTTCAGGCTTTGTAGACACGGTGTGTTGCTTTCAAACACTCACATATCCTGTCAAAGCATTTCAATCTGAAAGGAATCTAATAAATTATACTAGACTGCTTTTATTGCGCATGAAAATCATTCCATACATATATTTATTTATAATGATAAATCCCCGGACTTCTTGTCTAAATAAGCTACTTGAGTTTCTAACTGCCGAGAATACAATTATCAAGTGTAGCCATGTTTGTTACCTATGTTCGGCTTACTTTTACAACAGTGAGGATGGGTACATGCCTTGCAACATCACGATACTAAGAGGAGGGAACTTAAAGAGAATGTCCAACATGGAAAACCATTCTTTTTTTTCAATCTAAATAGGTCAAAAATTCTGTGCTAATCAATTATGTCCTCATAAAGAGCTCCAAATCCCTGCATAGACATAGAGGTAAATCATAGAATTCTGGCTGCCTTTAGCCTCCACTAGGGGAAGCTGAGGAGTGTACTGCATACTGTTTATACATTAAACTCAATTGGCACAGGATGAGATAGCAACATTCAAGTGGTTGCTGATTAGCTATTCACATATACACCGATCATCCGTAAGATTAAAACCCCTGACAGGTGGCGTGAATAACATTGATTTTCTCATTACAATGGCACCATAAGAGCAAGCATAAGGATCTGAGCGACTTTGACAGGGGCCAAATTGTGATGGCAAGGTCAGATCATCTCCAAAACGGTGGGTCTTCTGGGGTGTTCCTGATATACAATGGTTAGTATCTACCAAAAGTGGCCCAAGAAAGGACAAACAGTGATCCAGCGACAGGGTCATAAGTGCAGAAGTCTCATTGACGCACGTGGGGAACAAAGGCTGACCGATTTTGTCTAAACACACAATCCATCGCCGCTTGCTGCATTTGGGACTGCGTGGCTGCAGAGTGATTAGAGTGCTCATGCTGATGCCTGTGAACCGCCAAAAGCCCCTACAATGTGACCTTCAGAACTGGACCATAGAGAAATGAAAGAAGGTGGCCTGGTCTAATGAATCATGGCCATTCTTTTACAACATGTGGATAGCCGGGTGCGTGTGTGTCGCTTTACTGGGGAAAAGATAGCACCAGGAAGCATTATGGGAAGAATGAAAGCCAGAGAAGGCAGTTTGGTGCTCTGTGCAATGTTGTGCTGCATGTCACACCTGTGGGGTATGTGGACCCACTAGGCCGCTCCGCCGTAGCGGAGTAGCAGCTGGCCAAACAAAAGTCAATAACAGTGTTTAGAACTGGAGTACCTGTAAAGAAGTTCTGACAGACATGTAGTGTATCAGACTCCTCGGCACAGATGACACTAGGCGTAGCAGATGACACTGGGTGTGACAGATGGCACTTGGTGTAGCAGATGACACTAGGCGTGACAGATGACACTTGGTGTGGCAGATGACGCTTGTCGTGGCAAATGACACGTGGCACAGTGGATGAAGTCAACTCCAACACTAGACTTCGCTTAGGAACAAGCACAATTACGGGATACAGGAAACAGGATCTGGGAACAGGATACAACTAAGTGACCATTTGCTAACAAACATGGGTAGACACAACAACGCTCAGGTAAGGAGAGGAAGGGCACAGCCATTTTTATAGTCTAGGATGTATTAGGGATTGGCCAGGGAACTTTGAAGTGGTGTGCGTGCTGGCCCTTTAAGGACAGGAACGAGCACGCACGCCCTACAGGCTTCAGTGTGGAGGTTGCAGCTGCTTATGCCGGCGTCTCTGGGTAGGGAGACGCCGGCACGAAGAGAGTGACCTGCGGTCGCGGCTGCCAGTAGGTCGGAGGTGCCGGCGGTCAGCAAACGCGGGCACAACATTGCATAACCTTTGGTCCTGGCATTCATGTGAATCTGACTTTGGTATAGGTACCATCTACCTAAACATTGTTACAAACCAAGTACACTCCTTTACTGCACAGGCATTCCTTAATGGAAGTGGCTTCTTTCAGGAGGATAATGAGCCCTGCCACACTGCAAACATTGTTCAGGAATGGTTTAAGTAACATGACAAAGAGGTCAAGGTGTTGACTTGGCCTCCGAATCTCCCAGATTTCAATCCAATCGATCATCTGTGGGTTGTGCTGGAAAAACAAGTCCGGCCACACCTCACAACTTAAAGGGTCTGCTGCTAAAGTCTTTGTGACAGATACCACAGGAACCTTCAAGGACTTGTGGAGCCCATGCCTCTATGTGTCAGAGGTGTTTTGGCGGCACAAGGGACCAACACAGTGCTGAATGTTATTATGGCTGAATGTTGTATGTTCCTGTCAGTAGACCAAAGAGCAATAAAGAAATATGGAGGGTATAAGTGTATTATAAAGGTACCATGACTACCATAATTGTATAGCTGTTGCTGGATCATTTGTATGTGCATTGTTATAGCAGTAACTACTGTCTGGGTCTTGTAACTGGAACTCTTCATGAACACTACTATGTGTCTGCCACAATATTATGGGTTATTTTCAAACATAATGGTATGGGCGATTCTGTGTTTTGATGTTATTTCTATGCTGACACCTTTATTTGGATGACAATACTGTGTATGTAATGTGTAGCCCTAGTGTGACAACAGTCTGACGTACCATTATGATTTAACAGGTTCCCGACTGCTGGCTGTGTATTTACGGCCGGTGGTCAGGGTCCTTAAAACCTGCACCATAGACTATTTACGCCGCAGGTTTTAGCTTGCTGCCCGAGTGATCGGGCAGCTGAATGTCGGGTCTCCGGCAGTCAGTCACTCTGAGGAGAAGAAAGAAGCAGGTTTCGCTGCTTCTATCGTCTCTGATCTCTTCAATCAGCGCTGTGTATATGAAAAGTCCCGCAAAGTCCCACAAAGGTCTTTTCTGACCTTTGAGGGACAGACCATAATAATAAAAAAATTAAAGTAAAATAAAGTGCAAAAAATATGAATAATAAATACACATAAAATACCCATTCCCAAATAAACTTTCCCCCCGCCAATCATTGTCATGACGCTAGCCCTGACCCAATTACCCTAATATAGACATGTAAAATATTAAGATTTATGGTAGACAAAGACGATCACAAATAAAAGGTCTATTTTAGGGTAAAACTATGTTATTACCAGAAAAAATAGCTAAAAATGAAAAAAGCTTCTTTTTTTACTATTATTTTCAAACTTTAAGCCCAACAATTCTAAAATAGCAAAAAGGAGTGTATAAAAATGATTAAAAAAAAAAAGAGACCGGCATTGTCTATGGAAAAAACATCGCAAAAATCACGTCGCTAGCCCAACAAATAAAATAAGTTATAGCCGTTTAACTAACGAGTGTTAAAAATGGCTAAACGGTGTCTGGTCCTGAAGGCTCAAAATAGCCTGGTCCTGAACCGGTTAAAATGTAACATCAGCATCACTGGAGCTGCATACTTCAGGCTGAGAACACAAAGTCATAAAGGAACACAAAATGAGTACACTGTGTTATGCCTAGTTATGGCAGAGGGGGCGATGCATTTGTTTTTTTCTTTGTTGTTCTTTGTTCATTGAGTCATGCACCAGCCCCTTAGGCCCCACACTAGACATAGCACAGTGAATGAATTTTGCCTGAAGTGTTCCTTTAACCAATAATAGTCACACTAAAATTGGAAAATTGGAAAGCAGTCCCGAAAGTTTCACTTTTTTTTTATTGTAGACATTGAATTTGTATCATGTAAATATAATTAATGGCTAATTCAGGTCCCTTTAATGCATATTAACCCCTTAATGATGTTACCAGTAAAATTGTTTGTCCTTCTGAATTTGATGGGGCATAACTTTTTTATTTTTTCATCATTGCAATTGAGGTCTTCGATTGATAGTATGCACTGTAGCATTAATTTTATAAGTTATAAAATTGCCAAAAACAATGTCACCAGTCATCATGCTTTCTATTGTACAAATTATTATACATATGAGGATGTCAAATATATGTATATTATATCTGATAATGTGACCTATCACAATTTATATACTTTTACCAAATTATATTTATATATGTATATATAGAGAGAAAGAGAGAGAGAGATATTGGTAAAAATGTAGTTTATTGCTTTTTTTATTCACTTGTTTTTCCCGTTACATTGGAGCTTACATCAGAAAAATTTGCTGTGGCATGCGCTTCTATATAGTGCCACACAGCGTCCCCCCCCTTATATATAGTGCTACACAGCGTCGCTACACTGCAGCCCTGGGATGACATTTTATCCCATATGTCTGCTGCAGCCTGTGATTGGCCTGTGATTGGCTGCAGCGGTCACATGGGATGAAACGTCATCCCAGGAGGCCGGCCCGGACGAAGAAACAGAATTCTGGGCAAGTATAAGATTTTTATTTTTTCTAAATTGTGTTTTTACATAACATCTGCTATCTGTTGAGGGTTTTACCTCCCCATTGAATTAAATAGGGAAAACTCGAAACAAATGAGCAGCGTTTACGCAAATACAATTGACATGCTGCGGAATAAAAAAACGCACCGCAGGTCAATTTCTGAGTTTTCTTTTTCCCCACTTATCATTTAAGCAGCGTGTGATGAGAATTGTTCACATCTAATCTACTCTGCTGCTACTGTATTAGGGCTTGTCCACACTTAACACACTTAACAGAATACGGTAGCAGCAAAGTGAGTGAGATTTACCAAATCTCATCCAGACCTTGCGTAAAATTTCCGACCAGACATTTTGTCCTGCGGTGTGTATTTCTCGTACTCCAGCTTGTCAATTCCTGCTACGGAAAGTGCACAGAATTGCTGCGTTTTTTCAGAGGAGACGTCACCATCCCCGAACATTGAGAAAAACGCAGCAAAATACGCAATATTTTCTGCAGCAAAAATGCAGGAAATGGTGCTTTTTTTCCTGCAGCAAATATATATATACACACACGCGCACGTACACACGAGTATGCACATTATACACATATAAAGTACACACTGTAAACACACAAGTTTGCACATTATACACATATAAAGTACACATTGTAAACACACACGAGTGTGCACATTATACACATATAAAGTACACATTGTAAACACACACGAGTATGCGCATTATACACATATAAAGTACACACTGTAAACACACACAAGTATGCACATTATACACATATAAAGTACACATTGTAAACACACACGAGTATGCACATTATACCCATATAAAGTACACACTGTAAACACACACGAGTAGGCACATTATACACATATAAAGTACACATTATAAACACACACCAGTATGCACGTTATACACATATAAAGTACACATTGTAAACACACACGAGTATGCACATTATACACATATAAAGTACACATTGTAAACACACACGAGTATGCACATTATACACATATAAAGTACACACTGTAAACACACACGAGTATGCACATTATACACATATAAAGTACACATTGTAAACACACATGCACTTACCTTTTATGTAGGATATTTGTGAGTCTTCACTGCAGCTCTTCTGCTCACAGCCCGACACAGAGCCCGCCGACAGTCTCCCCTCCCCCATGTCCCGACAGCTAGCAGGAGGAGGAGAGATGTTTAGAGCAGGGAAGATGGGCTGGAGGGGGAGCTTCTAAATCAGCACAAACCACGGCTGCTAAGTAGGAGCGAAGCTCCGTTCGTCTGATGACAGGTACGGTCCTGGCACCGGGGCTCCCTCCAGGGCTAGCGACGCCACTGGGCATGAGAGGGTTCGGGTGGCTATGGGCCCCCTGGGAGCCTTGGGCCCCGGGCGGCCACCCGAACCGCCCTAATGATAATCCGCCACTGGCTTCTACCCTTCCATGGTTTGGGGCTCCTGGATGGTAGCTAGCTATTATTGTTGCTTCCAAAAAGGTATCTAGTCAGCTACCTCCGGTATATTCCTTCACAGACTAGTTAGGAATAAACTTTTATTTCTTACATCTCCTTGATAAGAAACGTATTTTACATTCCCTTTTAGAACGGTCTGCTGGGGAATGAAGATGTGTATTTGAGACGGTTACAAAATACGCTTTCATGTTAAAGCATTCTGGCTGTATTCTTCAAGTAATTCAGATAAACACACAAAGACATAAGTAAATAAACTTAAATAAGTGAAGCAAAAAAGAAATAATACCATTATACATATGTATATATAGTGTGTGTGTGTGTGTGTGTATATATATATATATATATATATATATATATACACAGGATAGATAGATAGATAGATAGATAGATAGATAGATAGATAGATAGATAGATAGATAGATAGATAGATAGATAGATAGATAGATAGATAGATAGATAGATAGATAGATAGATAGATCTCTCTCTATATATATTTATACATATCTATCTATCTATCTATCTATATATATATATATATATATATATATATATATATATATACACAGTATATAAAGAAGCAAAGAAGCAAATAAAAGCTGTCGGGTGCAGCAAATCCTCCCTGACTCACGCTACGAGTCCAGAAAGATCAAATGGCAAAAAAGTAGAGGCAGCACTCCAATGATGTGAAAAAAATGGTGCGAAAAAGATCACATTGAGACGGATTGAAACGTTGCTACTGGGGTGAATTAAAACATACCATTTTGTTCACATCATTGGAGTGCTGCCTCTACTTTTTTGCTATACAATATATTACCACTTGACGCTGGTAGGAGCCACCATCTCTGACTAGCTACACGTGTCATTTCTTCTATCCTATGCTTTCTTTAGGTTCTGGTTTATGTTTTTAATATGTGAAAATTATGTCTTGATGCAGTTGATTGTTTTTCGTTTTAGGTCTAAATTTCATCATATTGTAACATCACATTGCAGCTTCTTAAAGTAACCAGATGATATGAGATAATGGCAGAGCTGATATGCACCTCTCTTACCTATAGAATTATCTGTGCCTACTGGTATTTCAGTAATCATATAGCTATTATTTCTGAACACACGGGTGCCAGGAATACAAGTGGCATACCTGGTGCTAAATGGTCAACCACAGCAGACTGGAGAGCAGCAATGGTTAAAAATAATCAAAGTTTGACTTCAGGCCTATCATCTTTATCACGCCACTAAATCCCAGTAGATATCCAAGATTTCATACATTTCAATATATAGTGGGTACCAGTGGGCGCCCAGATTGTCATCTCCTTATTTTTAGGATAGGTGGGCTCTCCGCAGTCACACCCTTATAAATTCCACATTTTACATACCACAAACATTAACAGAGGGGAAAATTCATTCAAAATTTTGATTTTTATTTATGCGCTAATGGTGCGGACCAGGGAGCGAGCAGCGGGGGGTTTTGTGTTTGAGTTTTTCTTCATTCTTGCCTGTTAACTTATTCATCTAAGGATATTGCCTCATTAAGAAGTATTTAAAAGTAAAATATGATGTATGAGAGTTCCTGCTCATTATAATAAGGGGAAATAAGAGGTGGGCAGCAGCAGAATTAAATAGGGCGACATGAGGCGAAAAGCTGCTCCGAGGTCGTGCTGGGTCAATCACTCAAAGGCAAAGTCAACGGTCACGGTAAGACGTAAAAGCAGCATGACAAAGGGAGGGGCGAGATCTAAAACTTAATAAAAAAAACACAAGAATACTTGAGGTGTCTGTCATAGTTTAGATATAATACCCTACCCATGACTGACCAGCTGGGATGCCACGCATCTGCATGTGTTAGTCCCCACAAAAATGACCACCATGCCCACCAAATGCAATACGAATGGTCATTAATATTTTTTGGGGACAATATAAATATCTGAAAACAAGATTCTCTTTGGATGGTTTACAACAGTAAATGCCTCATATACCAGTAACATGACGACCCATCTCATACTGTTAGCAATTACTGGCGCCACCTGTAGTTAAAGAAAAGGAGACCAGGTACATAGGTTGGAGGTGATATAAGAGGTCCGGTATTGAGAATGTAGGGACAGAGGGGACCAGATAATGTGTAATGTCCCAACGCCGGGGTTGGAACATAAGGCTGAGTACCTGGCACCTGAATATATAGTAGGTGTGGCTCCCATGGTAAAAAAGTTCGGACTATTTGCTGTACAGCTGTACAGTTTTACTTAACAGAAATTCACAGTGTGGACTACAGAATCCAAATTGTGACAGTAGCTGGACTGACAGAAATTTATTATTTATTAACCATTTTATATCACATTGAAGAGTTATCTCAGGATCTTACCATAAATTGCAGCATATTTAATAATCTTACCATCGTGCGTGTTTTCTCCTACAATTGCTTATACTTCAATTCTCTCCAAATATTGCATTCATCCTGAGCCTCCTGGTTCAGAAATATTATGCAAAAAATACAGAACCACTAGAACTACAGTATTTTTTACAAAGACAGAGCACTAGGAGAGTAGGATAGGAAGGTGTCATTGCAAATGCCAGTGGAAATGTATAATACGTCTTTCACTATCTGATTAACCCCTTGGTGTCGCAGCCAGTTTTAATCTTCATGACGCGGTGACATTTTTAGTTTTTTTCATCCCCGTCTTCCGAGAGCCATTACTTATATATTTTTCGATCAACCGAGTTTATAAGGGCTTCTTTTTAGCGGGATGATTTGTTTTTTGATTTTTTTAAATGTCAAAATTAACAAAAATCAGCAATTCTGGCATTGTTTTTTTTTTCTTTATGGTTTTTACCATGCAGGTTAAATAACGCTATCATTTTAAAGTTCGAGTGGCAACGGAACCAGAGACACCAATTATATGTACTATTTTTTTTCTTTTTAAGTGGGAGCATAATCAAGCTTTTTTTAATGGGTAAAACATTTATTATGTTTTTCTTTCTTTGTTTTATATTTTTAAACATTGTAATAAACTTTTTTGCCACTAGGGGCCTAGACTATGCGATCAGTTGATCGCTTAGATAATACACTGCAATACCAGTATTGCAGTGTATTATGCCCGTTGACATAATGCTGACAGGCATCCTTTTAGGCCCTAGTTTGTTTACTAAGATGGCAGACCTGAGGGCCATTGTTAGCAACACATCAGCACATTGCTATCGTTTAGGGGGGGTGCGATGGGGTGACAGATGGAGCCCCCTCCCTCTACTTAACCACTTAGATGCTGCAGTCACTATTGACCATTGCATCTAAGGGGTTAAACGTCTGGAATCAGAGTTATCCACCGATCCCGGCAGTTGCAGCAGAGTGTCTGCAATAATATACAGCTGACACCCACTGCCGTTACCACGCTGTACATATATAGCGGGATGTGCTTATCCCTTGGCGCCAGTGCCGTGTATATATACAGCGGATGTCTCCAAGACGTTAAAGATGCAATATAGCCACTAAGTTAAATGGTAATTAATGCTGCATTGTCTAATATGTAAGGCTACATCTGCATCGGAGCATCTTTCACGTGCATCGTTATTCTTTCTGTCAAAATTACGGACCCCATTATAAGTCAATCAGATCTGTCTGTGGGTTCCAGTGGTATCTGTGGTACGATGGATCCGGCACTATGTCCGAGTTTCTGTTATATACGGAAACCAGAACACGGATTGAACAGAGCCTAAGAATACATCACAGCATAACAGAGCCTAAGGAAAATCATCACAGCTTTAAATATGTCTTGTCAATTTCTTGCCTTTCCCTAGGTAACATTTGCAGATAATATCGGGCGGTATACTTGAGTCCAGTTATATGACAGATGTCACCATTGAGCTCACAGTATCCCGGATATACCACAGAGCTGACCTTTATATTCCAGGAAAATCCTGCAGGAAGACACAAATCCTACTAAAGGGGAAACATCACTTTTCCTTCCATTGCTATGACAAATTCAGTTTCCTATTCAAATCCTTGCAAACTAATTTTTAGACATAAAAGATTTTTGACTTTTTTTTCACAAGTCATTCATTGATTTTGCATTTAGAAACATCTCATATGCTGCCTCTGCAGATTTTCCTATAATGAAGATGATCCTACCACCTCCCATACCCATCCGTTAATGACAGCTGTTGGATGAGGCTCTGAAATTGACAAAAACATCCCCGAAATTTAAAGCTGACAACTTAACTTTTTTTATGTTGACAGACCTAGTTACTTTTGGAGAGTGGCAGTGTCAGCTATCCTCCTGAAGATATTATTATTGGATCCATGCTGACAAGGAATCATATGTGTTGTTAACCTGTCAGTTGTTAGCTGTTGACCTGAAAAACTCAATTAAAGTTAACACCATGTAATTTTTTTGGTATAACATTCTGTGATGATTAATCGCTTAAAGTCTGGACATTTTTGGGACCCCAGGACTGAGTTTATTTATTTTTATCATTGTATAACCATAACTTTAATTTTCCCTTCTACATAGCCGTATGTTTTTTTCAGGCCATGTTGTTGGTTTTTATTAGCACCATTTTCAGGTAATATAATTTATTGATTGAACTTTTACTCATGTATATTTTGGGGAATGGAAAAAACAACTGCAATTCTAAAAAACTTTTTGCAAAATGTATTCTTTGGGTCGCTACAATTAAAGAGATACCAAATATTAATAGTTTTGCTTATGTTTTAGTATTTTTGCATAATAAAAGCATGTTTTATGGAATGTTTTTTTATCACCGCATTCAAAGAGGCATACCCGCTTCTTTTTACAGGACCGTAAGGATTTTTACCGTCCACAAATCTGGATCCCCAAATACGGATACACATCCGTAGCCATCCACAATTGCGGAAGCGTCCATGGATTTCTATGGGCATGAACGTGCTGCAATTGCAGACATGAATCGGACATATTCTATATTTTGCAGATCATTTCTTTCAGCACGGAAACACATAAATATACTGAAAGTTGTCCGTGGCCAATAGAAATGAATGGGTCCACAATTTCAGCCATAATTACGAAACCGTGATTACGGATGAAAACTACGGTCGTGTGCATGAGACCTAGGTTGTAGTTTTTATTGGCACCATTTGAGAGTACAGATAATTTATTGATTTCATATTTTAAGGGGGGTGAGAAAATAAACAGGAAATCTGCCATTGTTTTTTAGTTTTTAAGTTATGTGAGAGGGACAGGCAGGATCTGCTGTCACTGAAGCCGTCGGTCCCACTGACCTGACACATTCGATTTTGAGCACAAGATACAACTTCTATGTATCTAGGATACATAAAAGCTCTATCTCAAAAAGTGAAAAAAAAAATTTTCAAAAACCAATTGTTTAAAATACCATAATACGTTGTTTTATTTTTTTATTTATTTTTTTAAAAAAAGCGTGCAAAGGTTTATATAGACTTTAACTTTATCTCTTTACATAGCCTATAACTTTTTTTTACAATTTTTATTCATAAATAATGTGTTTATTTTAAAAATTGTGACAATTGCAACGATACCCTATATGTTTTTTTTATTGTTTACTATATTTAAACAATAAAATATTTTGTCATGAAGAAAAGGGGTTTATTTTTTTGAGAAGGGACTTTTTTTTAAAATAAACTTTATTAAACGTAATTTTTTTAATTTTTTTAATTACCCCACTACGGGACTTGAAGCAGCGATTGAAATGCTGCATTATATAATGCAAAAGCCAGGAGTAGGTACAAAAATAAGAAAAAGTATGGAGAAAAAAAACGAAAACATCTCCTTTTCTTTTACTTCCATTTCTTGCTTTAACATAAAGACAAACTGCACCAAAACTGAATGTGTGAAGCCAGCCTAATACTTACCATTAGTGCCTATCTCACCGGTAACCCCCCCCCCCCATCGCACAAGCCAATGGGCTGACAGAGGAAGTTAAACGGCAAGGTTTATAGGTTTATTACAGTGGGGCCCAGCTGGCAATCACCTCTGGGCTTACACTCTTGATCACGGGGCACAATTGCTGTGTCCCCACGATCTTTGTGACGTAAATATATGTCATGAAGCCTCTAGGCAAGGCAAGCAGCACTAAGGGATTAATTTAATAGATAAAATTAGTGACAATTACGGTCAGGTGACAGGTCAGGTGACTGGACTGGTCTACTCCCGGGCCGGCATCGCCCCAGTCAGAACGGCGCTGCAAGATCTCCTGCTTTCTCCTAACGGTGAGTGGCGTCAGGCAAAGTGAAGAATGGTAGTAGTAAGCTACCTCTACCGCTCTGGCAGCAGATTGGCACAAAGTACAAGGGGGAAGTGGGGGTTATGTGGCACTATGTACAAGGGGGAGGGCGGTTATGTGGCACTATGCACAAGGGGGAAGGGGAGTTGTGTGGTACTATGTGCAAGGGGGGGGTTTGTGTGGCACCATTTACAAGGGGGGCTGTGTGTGGCGCTATCTACAGGGGGGGGGGTGTGGCGCCAGGGACGTTGCTAAAGGCACACTGGGCCCGGGTGCAAGAATTCAGCTCGGGCCCCCCTACCCCTCCCCAACACCACCATCATCAGACCCCTGCACGCGCCTATGCCCAGGCACCTTGCCCAACAGCCCCCATAGTATAATGCCCCCACACAGTATAATGCTCCCATAGCTGCCCCCACATAGTATAATTCCCCATAACGTATAATGCCCCCTCCATAACAGCCCCATACCGTATAATGCTGCCCATATCAGCCCCCACAGTATAATGCCCCACATAGCTGCCCCCATACATTATAACGCCCCCCATACAGTATAATGCCCCCATATCAGCTCCCCATACAGTACAATGCCCCCCATATGAGCTCCCCATACAGTATAATGCCTCCCATATCAGCTCCCCATACAGTATAATGCCCCTATATCAGCCCCATACAGTATAATGCCCCTCCATATCAGCTCCCATACAGTATAATGCCCCCATATGAGCTTCCCATACAGTATAATTCCCCCCATATGAGCTCCCCATACAGTATAATGCCTCTGATATCAGCTCCCCATACAGTATAATACCACCCATATCAGCTCCCTATACAGTATAATGCCCCCCATATAAGCTCCCCATACAGTATAATACCCCCATATAAGCAACCCATACAGCATAATGCCCCCCATATCAGCCCCCCATACAGTATAATGCCCCCCATATCAGCCCCCATACAGTATAATTCTCCCATGTAAGCCCCCCATACAGTATAATTCCCCCATATCAGCCCCCATGTAGTATAATGCCCCCCCCCCATCTTATCAGCCCCCATGCCATTTCAGCCCCCCATGCAGTATAATGCCCCCCGCAATATCAGCCCCCCATGCAGTATAATGCCCCCCCCCGCAATATCAGCCCCCCATGCAGTATAATGCCCCCCCCCCCGCAATATCAGCCCCCCATACAGTATAATGCCCCCATATAAGCTCCCGATAAGGTATAATGCCCCCCCATATGAGCTACCCATACAGAATAATGCCCCCCATATCAGCCCCCATACAGTATAATGCCCCCCCATATCAGCCCCCATACAGTATAATTCCCCCATATAAGCCCCCCATACAGTATAATTCCCCCATATCAGCCCCCATGTAGTATAATGCCCCCATCTTATCAGCCCCCATGCCATATCAGCCCCCCATACAGTATAATGCCCCCCGCAATATCAGCCCCCCATGCAGTATAATGCCCCCCCACAATATCAGCCCCTCATACAGTATAATGCCCCCATATCAGCCCCCCATACAGTATAATTCCCCCATATTAGCCCCCCATACAGTATAATTCCCCCATATCAGCACCCCATGCAGTATAATGCCCCCCTGTAATATCAGCCCCCCATGCAGTATAATCCCCCCCGCAAAATATGCCCCCCATGCAGTATAATCCCCCCCCCCCGCAATATCAGCCCCCCATGCCGTATAATGCCCCATATGTGTATAATAGAAAAATAGCATAATTACTTACCTATCCTCGTTCCCACACCGGGTGGAGGATCCTTCACCTCCTCCGGTGTGTACTATGAGTGACTCGGCGCAGACAGGTGCGAAGATGTCGCTACATCCCGCCGGCCTGCGTTGAGCCGCTCAGGGCACAGTGAATGCTGGATCAAGGAGACGTCAGCTCCTTGCTCCAGCATTGAATGGAACCGGGACCTCGGTGAGTGACTCGCGACCCCCTCGGAGGTCTTCACACCAATCCCCAGGGGGACGCGACCCACATTTTGTAATGTATTGTGTTGTATTGTGCAGTGGTGGAGAGAGGAGGGGGGCTGTCATTTAACGGGACCCCAGTTTCCACCGCAATCAGCACAATACAACACAATACATTACAAGCCAACACAATACAACACAACACATTACAATACAACACATTACAATACAGACCCTGCAGCTCACCTCGAGTTCTCCGCACCGGCTCTTCCACTGCACTGACTGGAAGACGTGTCACGTGACAACACGGTCACATGGTACACTAATGCCTCATGCCAACTTCAGTCTTTTTCTTCAGGGTGCTAGCCGTTTTTCAGACAGCTAGCACACTGACCCATTCATTTCAATGGGGCCATGCACACTTCCGTTTTTTGACGGTCCCGTTGCTCCGTTCCGATCAAAAGTGGAGCATGTCCTACTTTGGTCCGAGATTCCGTGACCGTGAGGCGCATGCAAGTCAATGGGGCCGTCAAAAAACCTGAAGGCACACGGAATGCATCCGTGTGCTGTCCGTGTGTGACGGAGCCGTTGCCTAGCAACGGCCATGCGGGCAGAAGTACATTACAGATATATTACACTAATCGGCAGTCACTTCTCTCTATCCATCACTGATAAAGAGAAGAGGCTGCTGAGAAAAATAAAATAAAAAGCAGTTCATACGTACCACGATTGTTGTCTTGGTGACGAGTCCCTCTTCTTCCTCCTGTCCGACCTTTCTGTATGACGCGGCAGTCCATGTGGCCGCTGCACCCTGTGATTGGCTGCAGAGGCGGTCACGTGAGATGAAGTGTCATCCCTGGAGGCCGGCCTTTTGACGTCATCCAGACTTGCGTGATCGCCATTACAGCCTCTGATTGGCTGCAGCGGTGACATGGGATGAAACGTCATCCCAGGAGGCCGGACAGGAGGAAAGTAAGTATGAACTGATTTTTTTTATTTTTTATTTCATTAAAATTGTATTTTGCGAGCGCCGAGCATGGTCATTCTTCAGCGCTAGTCACTGTCCAGGGTGCTGAAAGAGTTACTGCCGATCAGTGCAGCCCATTAACTCTTTCAGCACCCTGTACAGTGACTAGCGCTGAACAACTCTGCTCTTTCAGCACCCTGGACAGTTCCATGCTCGGCGCTCGGAAACGAAAACACGGAGTGCACACGGAAATCACACGGCCGCTAAAACGGGCACACGGATCCGTCAAAAACGGCTGTGAAACCGGTGATGGAAGTCTGCATGAGGCCTTAGTGTACCATGTGACCGTAACCAGTAAGTGCCGGCTTCACGGCACAGAAAATTAATTAACAAGCATGCTGTATGGCAACGGGGGCCCGTGGGGGCTGTGTGTGGCGCTATCTACAGGGGGGCTGTGTGTGGCACTATTTAGAAGGGCGGCTGTGTGTGGAGCGCTCTACAGGGGGCTGTGTATGGAACGATCTACAAGGGGGGCTGTGTGTGAAGCTATCTACAGGGGGGCTGTGTGTGGAGCGATCTACAGGGGGCTGTGTCTGGCACTATCTACACACAGCCCCCCCTTGTAAATATAACTAACTTTATTTTTTTGTTTTGCAGGTTCCGCTGGACTGTTTGGACTAGGTCGTAGTCTCGTTTGACTACTTAGATGATCTACGTTTATTTAAAATAAAATGGTTAGCGAGGATTGTGTGGAGGAGTTCCAATTTCAATGATAAAATATTTTTTTATGTCTGTTTTTTTAATACTTTATTAGCACCTGGATAATGCCATTTGTCTGATTGACAGTGTCCATTACTAAGGCGGGGCTTGGTGTTAGCCAGTAAAAAGGCTGCAACTAACCCCCATTATTACCCCGTTACCCATCGCCACCAGGGGTGCTGGCATTACCAGGGTGGGAAGGGCCACGGTTTTTGGCCTTTCCTAACCTTATAATACCAGCCTGCAGCCGCCCCAGTGCCCGCCCATCACTACAGATGGTCGGGTACTGGATCGTACCCGGCTCTACCCAGCAACCCTGGGGGCGCTGGGTACAGGAGTAATAATGGGGGGTTTGTTGCAGCCATTTTACCGGCTCACACTAAGCCCCACCTTAGTAATGGACGCTGTCAATCAGACATATGTCAGTACCAAGGCTCTATTAAAGTATAATTTAAAAAAACACAGAGACATAAGAAAATATTTTTTATTTAAATAAAAACTCCCCCACAGAATCCTCGCTAACCATTTTATTTAAACAAAAAACGTAGATCATCGTAGTAGTCCCAACAAATCTACGACGTAGTCCAAACAGTCCAGCGGAACCTGCAAAACAAAAAAAATAAAGTTAGTAATATGAAGAATAAAAAAACTTCTCCACTCCTCCAGCGACTTCTGTCTTCTTCCCTGCGCTGCAATAGAAACTATACGTCAATGAAAAATAATTCCCCTTCATGTAACTCTGCTACCTGTCAGCTGAAAAGTCATCCACCACAGGTAAAAATGTTTCCCCATCATGTCTGATTCCCAGGTGTTTCTTTGTGGTAATCCGCCATGGGAAAAAAAAATTTGAAAACATGATTACAGTACGGGACAGTTGTCCGGCAGCGAGGCAGGGACTCCTAGCGTCGTACATAACTATGATGCTAGGAGCCCGGCTCCCTGCACTGTGTTCGGTCCGGTACTTGCAGCCGAAATACGTCCGTCAATTACAGACGTAATGACCTCGTGTGAACATACCCTAATAGAAACAGGATAGGACTAACCTCCTCCTGGGCCTGTAGATTCTGCTCCTACATACGTGAGCATCAGAACTGGCCGATGGAGCAATAGAAAAAAGTGGCCACGTCTGATGAATCACACTTTCTTTTACATCATGTAGATGGCCGAGTGTGTGTGCGTCGCTTACCTTGTAAAAATAAAGATGGCACTAGGATGCACTATGGGAAGAAGGCAAGCCTGTGGAGGCAGCGTGATATTCTAGGCAGTGTGTAAGGCTGGGTTCACACGTGGCGGAATTTCACTTGAATTCCGCTGCGGACACTCCGCAGCGTTAATCCGCAGCGGAGCCGTTTCTCCATTGACTTCCACTTCTATTTAGAAGTGTTCGTTTAGACGATGCGTAAAATTCCGCTGCGGAGCATAGGCTGCGGAGCGGAATTTGGTGTCCGCAGCATGCTCTGTCTGTTGCGGACCAGTGGCGGACTGGTTGCGGACTCATGGCGGAATTTCTCCATTGACTTCAATGGAGATTCTAAGTTCCGCAATGAAGTCCGCAGCTGTCATGCACATGTTATGTGTGCTGCGGATGCGTCTTGCTTTTTTGACATGACATTTCTTCATTCTGGCTGGACCTATGTATTCCTAGGTCTACAGCCAGACTGAGGAAGTCAATGGGGCTCCCGTAATTACGGGAGCGTTGCTAGGAGACGTCAGTAAATAGTCACTGTCCAGGGTGCTGAAAGAGTTAAGCGATCGGCAGTAACTGTTTCTGCACCCTGGACAGTGACTACCGATCCCAATATACAGCAACCTGTCAAAAAAATAGAAGTTCATACTTACCGAGAACTCCCTGCTTCTGTCTCCAGTCCGGCTTCCCAGGATGACGTTTCAGTGTAAGTGACGGCTGCAGCCAATCACAGGATAGGGGATACATGTGTGATCGCTGGCAGCGATAGGGAGAAAGTCCCCCAATGTTCTCCATCACAAACCTCGGACTTCCGGGGTCTGTGTCGGCAGCTCCGTAGAAATGAATGGAGCGCCAGTCGCGCTTGTGCGCATGCGTGACCAGCGCTCCTTTCATTTTTATTGAGCTGCGCAGACGCCGGAAGTCAGAGGTTAGTCATGGAGAACTTCGGGGGACTTTCGGTCCCCCGTTCTCCTTATCGCTGCCAGCGATCACACATGTATCCCCTATCCTGTGGATAGGGGATACATGTCTTTTGTAGGACACACTATAGGTCACATTTTTTTGGGAGGGGGGACGCTGTATGGCGTTCCCTACAGGGGGGACGCTGTATGGCGTTCCCTACAGGGTGGGGCTGTATGGCGTTCCCTACAGGGTAGGGCTGTATGGCGTTCCCTACAGGGGGGGCTGTATGGCATTCCCTACAGGGGGGGCTGTATGGCGTTCCCTCTGTAGATAACGCCATACAGTCCCCTCTGTAGAGAACGTCATACAGCCCCCACTTTAGAGAACGCCATACAGCCCCCACTGTAGAGAACGCCATACAGCCCCCTCTGTAGATAACGCCATACAGCCCCCTCTGTAGATAACGCCATACAGCCCCCTCTGTAGATAACGCCATACAGCCCCCTCTGTAGATAACGCCATACAGCCCCCCCCCCTGTAGGGAACGCCATACAGCCCCCCCCTGTAGGCAACGCCATACAGTCCCCCCTGTAGGGAACGCCATACAGCCCCCCTGTAGGGAACGCCATAGAGCCCCCTCTGTAGATAACGCCATACAGCCCCCCTGTAGGGAACGCCATACAGCCCCCCCTGTAGGGAACGCCATACAGCACCCCCTGTAGGGAACGCCATACAGCCCCCCCTGTAGGGAACGCCATACAGCCCCCCTGTGGGGAACGCCATACAGCCCCTCTGTTGATAGCGCCATACAGCCCCCTCTGTAGATAGCGCCATACAGCCCCCTCTGTAGATAACGCCATACAGCCCCCTCTGTAGATAACGCCATACAGCCCCCTCTGTAGATAACGCCATACAGCCCCCTCTGTAGAGAACACCATACAGCCCCCTCTGTAGAGAACGCCATACAGCCCCCTCTGTAGAGAACGCCATACAGCCCCCTCTGTAGAGAACGCCATACTGCCCCCTCTGTAGAGAACGCCATACTTTCCCCTCTGTAGAGAACGCTATACTGCCCCCTCTGTAGATAATGCCATACAGCCCCCACTGTAGAGAACGCCATACAGCCCCCCCCCCTGTAGGGAACGCCATACAGCCCCCACTGTAGAGAACGCCATACAGCCCCCTCTGTAGATAACACCAACAAGCCACCCTGCCTTGGCGAGGTTATGGGCTAGGGCAGTGAAATGAATGTCTGCCCCAGGTGAAGGAAAGCCTAGGACTCCGAACCTTCTCACATACAGCTGTAGCAAGGCGTCATTGCTCATTGAACTGTACATTTCGTGCACCAGGATAAGTCAATCATTGTATAAAATATTTTGCTAAAAAAATGATACATTTTATTCTCACAACATTTCACCTGAATTTACATGCAGGGAATTATCAGAAAATTCTTACTATTCTTTCCCAAGAAGCTAAATATTTGCTCATGTGTAATATAAATAACAAAGAATTTCGTAAGTGCACATATCCGGGATTTTCTCATGAGGTGACATGACATAACTCGTAGATTGGGTTCACTTTTGTATCGGGCTAATTCCTCATTGTTCCTTAATGCGCATATTAAATAAGGAAATCCTTTCATTTTCCCTTAATCATTATTACTCATCACATTACGTGGTAAGAAAGTTCCCTTGAATTTTAGAATTGCACAATGCTAAAAGGTGCCAATTGTCTGAGAGCACCTGCTGTGAAGGAGACGTAACCTGCAGGCACCTGATATACTGTCGTGTATGCAAAAACCTCTTTACTAATGGAAACTTTTCCAGGCATAAATTTGCATTGTATACATAGTACAGTAACAAATTTGTACGCGTAATCTAAGACAGTTTGGGTTTGGGAGATTTCACTTCAGATTTTTTAGATGAATCAGAGAGGTAGGAGAATCATCTACAGCCATTAGCTTTGACATATATCTGCTAGAAATAATCTATGAAATCTGTTTTGCCAGCCTTTCGACAATGAGATAATTTTCTATTATGGAGCCATATTTCATCATTTTAGCTATTATCTTTTATGCTTAAAAAGTGGCATTGTAATAGAAAATATGCCTGCTGGCGAAACGCTGACAAACCAAATTCTCAAAGATTTGCTCATCTTTTATATCTAAAGTACACTAGAGGGACAAAAGTATTTGGACACAGCTCTTAATAATTTCTTCCCTCCTAGATATTCCACAATCAACTGTGAGTGGTATTTTTTATGAAGCGGAAGCGTTTAGGAACCACAGCAACTCAGCCACGAAGTGGAGACCACGTAACGTTATAGAGCGGGTGACTGAGGCGCATAGTGTATAAAAGTCTACAACAATCTACTGACTCAATAACTGCAGAGATCCAAGCTTCCTCTGGGATTGACATCCACAAAAAAAATCTGTGCCCCGGTAGTTTCATGGCATGGGTTTCCATGGACGAGTAGCTGCATGCCAGCCTTACATCACCAAGCACAATGCCAAGCCTCAGATGGAGTGGTGTAAAGCCGCCGCCACTGGACTCTGGAGCAGTGGAAACGTGTTATGTGGAGTGATTAAACACACTTCTCTATTTTGCAGTCTGATGGATGAGTCTGGGTTTGGTAAATGCCAGGAGAACGTTACCTGCCTGACTGCAATGTGCCAACTGTAAATGTTTATAAAGGAATATTTTTGTGAATTTGGTATAGAATAATGTGACTGGTCTGAACAGAGACCTGATCTCAACCCCAATGAAACACCTTTGGGATGGAGATTATGAGCCAGGCTGACTCCTCCAACATCAGTGGCTGACCTCACAAATGCTCTCCTGGATGACTGGGCAAAAATTCCCAGAGAAACACTCCAAAATCTTATAGAAACTCTTCCCAGAAGAGTGGAAGATGTTTTAACTGCAAAGGGGGGGGGGGGACAAACTCCATAATAATGTCTATGGATCTAGATTGGCAGGTCATAAAAGCTCCTATAGGTGTGATGTGTAGGTGTCCAAATACTTTTATCGATGTAGTGTATATTATTTGGATAAAATGTCAGTCTATATTCCCATCTGAATTAGGTTGCTATTATACGGCAAATTGTCTCTACCAATTTAAGGGGTTTTCTCTAATTGCTAGAAGGCCCACCACTTGAATCCCATGATCACTAGTATGGGGGTCCTGAGTACCCTATTACTCCCCACCAGCACAACTGCGGTGAGGAGGAATTTGTATGAAGCGGTGGTTGAGCATGCATGCTGACACACCATACAAACTCTATAAGAACGGTGGGCCCCCAGCATCTATCATGTCATGCAGATTGTGGGAAAATCCATAAAACTAAATGTGCACTAAAAAAACCTCATATTTATCCCTTATTATAGTAATGCAATGAAATATTATAGCAATATTAAATGTATATTAATAGTTATTTTGGAGCTGGTAGTGGATACTGCTTTTCTTTGCACTTATATTCAGTCACAGCAGTTTGAGGAGTTTTCCTACCACAGACTTTTATGGCACCTCATCTAGATTTGTCATAAACTTCTAATCCTGGGGGATGTGGATCTATATTTCTGGTAGAGAACCGGCTGCATATTTATGATTTCTCTCCAATAAAGTCAATGCGTGTGAGTCCAAGTTGACTCCCCATAAGGGGTGATTTAAAAGAAAATACTATACTGGAAGACAATATGTTAAACATTCACAGGGGAAAAAAACAAAGGTAAGACATTTACATACAGATCCCAGGCTCAGCAAGTAATAACACCCTCTAAGTGCTTGTGAAAAAAATGTATGTTCAGCGCATTCCTCCGCTAACACTACTGGGAAAAGACATAAACATAAAGCACTGTAGTAAAGCACCAATGACTCAGTAATGAAACAATAAGTAGAAACATACAATTTGCAGACTTAGACCTTAGTAGGAATAAAATTATTTTCAAACTCATATTAAATGGACATTTCATGTTCAGGTGTTTGTAAGATCGAGCAGTCCGGACATTCAATAATGAAAAATATATATATTAAAGCAGTATTGACATAATGAGAAGGTTCATGAAAAGTGGTTAGAAGCGACCATTGCAATATCCCTGTGGGAAAAAATAAGAATTTGTTTCTGCTGGCAAGTGATCCACAATGACAATAAGGGGAAACAAATGGAAAAATATATATATATATATTTTTAAGAGTTTGCGAAAGTGAAATTTCTTTATTTTTGATGTTAGAAAGTGAAGATAAATTTTTGTGAACTGCACTCTCTGCTTATATTTTTTTGGTAACTGTAGAGATGAAAAAAGGGCCGAGGGCTATCGTGTAGTAAGTTCAGTGACTTCTCAAGGTCTCATAAACAGGTGGGTTGTATACATACCTGGTCGAGATGTGTATACTTAAGTAGACACTACTCTAGTAGGCTTATTAGGATAGGTAGGTCACCACTGTTGCTCGTCCTAGGGACCACTGGTTGTAGTTTGGCAATGAATAGTTATCCCAATTGTGAAACATCAAAAGGCTGACACATAAGACCTAAAACGATTCACCTGGAACAGATTAAAGTTAAAATGTTTAAGGATACAAGGCATTTCGGCACGGATAGAGGAAGACACTGGTGCGGTGTCGAAACACATTTTATTAAACAATTTAAGTTTTGTCTGTTATGGAGTGAATCTTCCAGCTCACAGTGTGACAGGTAGAGGGTGGAAATACTATCTTTGTCTGCTCTTTATATCGATATGAGTTGAGCGTGTATAGTCTTGGGTTTCGTTCTGTTTACCGAATTCATGACTGTTTACCAGACCCATAGTAGTACAAGAGCTAAATCTCTTCTATATACTCAGCCCTTGCTAACTATTGATTACATTGATGATCTTTCTCAAAGAAAAATGTTGACTCTACAAATACAAGATTGAAATAATAAAGTTCCAAAAAATATAAGTAAAAAAAATTAATTGAAAATGGTATTTCAATTCTTATGCGCTAAAATCTTTGAACACTATAAATTGAGTGTCCGGTTTAATAAATATATTGGAATTCTCATAAGCAAATCTTTTAGTGTGAAAATGGGGAAACAATTCTAGCTGCCTAAGATGCTTACATGTAGCATAGAAGAGATGTGTACTGTATAGAATTTTTTTTTTTTTTGTTTGAGGTCATAAACACATGAGAATTGCATTGTTAGGCGTTTGTAATATTACCATCTTTTTCCATTCTGTCTGGGTTTCTTTGAAGGCAAAAATATCAGTCTGCAGAACTAATCTTTCTATCAAAAACGCTATAACCCCAGATGGTAGTGTGAACAGAACCTTATAATTAGAGATGAGCGAACTTATGAAAAGTTCAGTTCGGCTAGTTCGCCGAATTTCACGAAAAAGTTCGATTCGGAACGAACTAGTTCTGACCGAACCTGTACTTTCCATGCGCCGAGCATAGTACTGTCCAGGGTGCTGAAAGAGTTAATGGGCTGCACTAACTCTTTCAGCAACCTTGACAGTACAATGCTCGGCGCACGGAAAATAAAATTTTAATGTAATTAAAAAAATATATAAATACGTTCATACTTACATTCCTCTTGTCCGGCCTCCAGCGATGACGTTTCATCCATGTCACCACTGCAGCCAATCACAGGCTGTAGTGGCGGTCACGCACGTCAGGATGACGTCAGAAGGCCGGCCTCCAGGGATGACGCTTCATCCCACGTGACCGCCTCTGCAGCCAATCACAGGCTGCAGCGGCCTCTGCAGCCAATCACAGGCTGCAGCAGCCTCTGCAGCCAATCACACGCTCCTCTCCTGAAATACTCTGTGCTGCGCTGCCTTAAACTCTGTGGACAGGTCAGGATCCTGTTTCTTTTAAAAGCTGCACGCTCCTCTCCTGAAATACTCTGTGCTGCTGTGAACTCTGCTCTTACCATTACGTAGCTCAATCTGTTACCTCTCCTCCACTCCTGTCCTCAATAACACCTTCACATGATTGGCAAGTCACCACTCCGCACAAGATCCGCACGCTCATCTCCTGAAATACTCTGTGCTGCTGTGAACTCTGCTCTTACCATTACGTGGTGACTTGCCAATCATGTGAAGGTGTTATTGAGAACAGGAGTGGAGGAGAGGTAACAGACTGAGAGCTACGTAATGGTAAGAGCAGAGTTCACAGCAGCACTGAATCTGCACGCTCATCTCCTGAAATACTCTGTGCTGCCTTAAACTCTGTGGACAGGTCAGGATCCTGTTTCTTTTAAATGCTGCACTGTAGCGCAGCCTTATATAGTGGATCAAGCGGGTTCCCCAGCAGCATTTAAAAGAAACAGGATCCTGACCTGTCCACAGAGTTTAAGGCAGCACAGAGTATTTCAGGAGATGAGCACGGCCGGCCACGGGCAGCCGGTCGTTTTTCCGAGCCGTGCTCCCATTATAAAGTATAGGAACACGGCCCGTAAAATAAAAAAATAGAACATGTTCTATCTTTTTAACGGCACGGGCACCTTCCCGTGAGAAAACGGGAAGGTACCCGTGGCTAACAAAAGTCTATGGGCCCGCTATTTCGGGTCGTAATTACGACCCGTAATAACGGGTGTTTTTACGGTCGTGTGCATGAGGCCCCGTAATGACGGGTGACTACGTGTGTGCACCCGTCATTACGGCAGCGTTGCTAGGCGACGTCAGTAAATAGTCACTGTACAGGGTGCTGAAAGAGTTAACTGATCGGCAGTAACTGTTTCAGCACCCTGGACAGTGAATTCCGATCAGAATATAGAGTAACCTGTAAAAAAAAAAAGACGTTCATACTTACCGAGAACTTTCTGCTTCCTCCAGTCCGGTCTCCTGGCCGTTGCCTTGGTGACACGTCCCTCTCGACATCCGGCCCGACATTCCTGGATGACGTTACAGCCCATGTGACCGCTGCAGCCAATCACAGGCTGCAGAGGCCTCTGCAGCCAATCACAGGCTGCAGAGGCCTCTGCAGCCAATCACAGGCTGCCGCGTCAGAAAAGAAGGTCGGACTGGAGGAAGAAGAGGGACTCGTCACCAAGACAACGACCGGGTACGTATGAAATGCTTTTTATTTTATTTTTAATCAGCAGCCTCTTTTCTCTATCAGTGATTGATAGAGACAAGTGGCTGCCGATTTGTATAATGTTTTTTCACCGGGTTCGGTCAAAATGGGTTCGGCCGAACCCGGTGAAGTTCGGATTCAATGCGAACCGAACTTTTCCTGATGTTCGGACCGAAACCGGGTTCGGTTGTGCCGGTTCGCTCATCTCTACTTATAATACCACAAGAGAACAGAGGATAGATGGATGCTCATATAGGCAGGGCTGTACAGGAGGTGCCGTCATTAGGGGATTAGCAAAATAGGGTCTCACCTGCCTGCTTATCAACGGAAGAAAACAGCCACACCACTGTAGTAAAAAGAAAAAAAATATGACTGCCGAGAGATGCCACAAGGGGGAACTCACTGCATACAGATTTATACAGCTCCCATAAACTTGAGGGGTACAGAGCTGTATGAGGGTCTTAATTTTTTTGGTGGCAGCTTTGCATATAGACACCATAGATCTCATTTGTAATGACAGAACTCCTATGTCGAAAAAGGCAGTAGATACAGTATATTATCTATTGATGGGAAAAATAAAATAAAAACAGGATATACAAAGAGGTGGACTAAAAAAAGAAATAGTGTGTATGAACGCAGGGACAATTACCTGTATACAAATTAAAAGCTTTTTTTTTTTTATGGACCAGTTAAGATCTGAGTGGCTTTGAAGGCCCTATTCATTAGAAACCCACTATAAATCACCCCATTTTAAAAACTGCACCGCTCAAAGTATTCAAAACAGCATTTAGAAACTTTCTTAACCCCTAGACGTGTCACAGGAATTAAAGCAAATTGGAGATGAAATTTACAATTTTTTTTGCAGAAATTATGTTTTAATAGTTTTTTTGTTACCAAAAAAACACAACTCAATCTTTAATGCCCAGATTCCGCAGGGTTTTTTTTTAGAAATATCCCACATGTGGCCCTAGTTTTCTAATGGACAGAAACAGGGGCCCCAGAAGCAATTTTTTTTAGAATATATATTAGGCACCATGTCAGGTTTTAAGAGGTCTTGTGGTGCCAAAACAGTGGAAACACCCCAAAAAGACAACATTTGGAAAACTACACCCCCTCAAGGAATTTATCAAGGGGTATAGTGAGCATTTTAACCCCACAGGTTTTCTGCTGAATTTAGTGGAATTATGCAGTTATCTATATTTTTTCCAATAAAACGTAGACATTTTAAATTTTTATAAGGCTTAAAGGAGAAAAAGCACCCTAACATTTGAAAAGCAATTTCTCCTAATTACGGCAATACCCAATATGTGGTAATAAATTGCTGTTTGGACACACGGCAGGGCTCAGAAGGGAATGAGAGCCAGGCTCTGTCACCAGATTTTGCAACCCCTATCTGCTATTGCAGCAGATAGGCGCTGCAATGTAGATTACAGTAATGTTTTTATTTTTAAAAAACGAGCATTTTTGGCCAAGTTATGACCATTTTTGTAGTTACACAAATGAGGCTTGCAAAAGTCCAAGTGGGTGTGTTTAAAAGTAAAAGTCCAAGTGGGCGTGTATTATGTGCGTACATCGGGGCGTTTTTAATACTTTTACTAGCTGGCAGCTCTGAAGAGAAGTATCATCCACTTCTCTTCAGAACGCCCAGCTTCTGACACCCACTTGGACTTTTGCAAGCCTCATTTGCATAACTACAAAAATGGTCATAACTTGGGCAAAAATGCTCGTTTTTTAAAAATAAAAACGTTACTGTAATCTACATTGCAGCGCCGATCTGCTGCAATAGCAGATAGGGGCTGCAAAATCTGGTGACAGAGCCTCTTTAAGTTTTGCTGCAATGGTTTTCGGGCGCCATGTCGCATTTGCAACGCCCCTGAGGGACCAAAAAAGTGGAAACTCTCCAAAAGTAAAACAATTTTGGAAAGTACAGCCCTCAAGGAATTTATCGAGGGGTATAGTAAGCATTTTGACCCCACAGGTTTTTTGCTGACTTCAGTGGAATTAGGCCATGAAAATGAAAATCTGTGTTTTTTCTAATAAAATGTAGTTTAGCTCAAATTTTTCAATTTACACAACAGATAAAGGAGACAAATCACCCCAACATTTGTAAAGCAACCTCTTCTGAGCACAGCAATACCCCATGTGTGGTAATAAACTGCTGTTTTGACACACGGCAGGGCTTCCAAAGCAATGAGCGCCATTTGGAGCTCAAATTTTGCCGGAATGGTTTGCGGCACCATGTCACATTTCCAAAGCCCCTGTGGTACCAAATAAGTGTAAACCACCCAAAAGTGACCCCATTTGAGAAACTACACCCCTGAAGGAATTTATCGAGGGGTATAGTGAACATTTTGACCCCACAGGTTTTTTGCTGAATTTAGTGGAATTATGCTGTGAAATTGAAAATGTAATTTTTTCTGATAAAACGTGGACATTTTCAATTTTTACAAGAAATAAAGGAGATAAAGCACACCTACATTTGAAAAGCAATTTCTCCTGATTACTGCAATATGCCATATGTGGTCATAAACTGCTGTTTAGACACACGAACAGAACTCAGAAGGAAAGGAGCACTATTTGGCTTTTGGAGCTTAAATTTAACTGTAATGGTTTTCAGGAATCATGTCACATTTGCAAAGCCCCTGAGGGTCCAAAACAGTAGAAACCCCCAAAAAGTGGGAAACTGCACCCCTTAAAGAATCTATATTGGAGTATAGTGAGCGTTTAGACCCCACAGGTCTTTTGTAGAATTTATTGGAATTAGGCCATGAAAATGAGTATCAACATTTTCTCCACTAAAACGTTGAATTTTTTCATTTTCACAAGGGACAAAAGAGAACATTCACCCCAACATTTGTAAACAATTTCTCCCACATACGTCAATACCCCACATGTGGTCATAACTGCTGTTTGCAAAAAGTAGAGAGTTACCACAGCACCGAACCGCCAGGAGGGTGCACGCCTCTTCAGAACTTGGTTCAAGGTCCTCAATATCAGGCAGAAAAATGGACAAGGACGCAGCACTTCCAAAATGTAGAAAAACCTTTATTCACCCATGCAATGTTTCAATCCCTCAGGATCTTTCTAACTGCTGTTTGGACAAACGGCAGGCCTCAGAATGGCAGAAGCACTATTTGGCATGCAGATTTTGCTGGATTGGTTTTTGGCGCCAAGTCGCATTTGCAAAACCCCTGAGATACCAAAGTACAGTGGAAACCCCCCAGAAGTGACCCCATTTTAGAAACGACACCTCTCAAGGCATTTATCATTTGCCTGGACATATGACAGGGCTCAGAAGTGAGGCCTATTTTCGTTTCGCAGCATTGGCCCACAATTGCAGGGCTCTAAGGTCAAATCGTAAAACAAACCCCCAAGTAGTGACCCATATCTTGAAAACTACACCCATTAGGGAATTATAAGGGGGGTACTGAGCATTTAGACCCCACAGGTTTTTCTTCATTAGAAATTAATGCGCAGCTGATGGTGCAAAGTGAAAATTGCAATTTTCAACTGATATGCAATTTTAGTGCACAATATGTCGTGCCCAGTTTGTGTCACTGAAGACAAATTCCTCATAAACTGTTAAACGGGTTCTCCCGGGTATGGCGATGCCATATATGTGGACGTAAACTGCTGTTTGGGCACGCTGTAGGGCTCAGAAGGGAGGGAGCGCCATTTGGCTTTTGGAGTGCAGATTTGGCTTGGTAGTTGTTATGTTTGGGGTTTTACTGGTATTTCAGTTTATAACGTGGGGGCATATGTAATCTGTGCGGAGAACATCAGGGCATAATAAGAGGGTATAATAATGCGGTAAATAGATAATAATTCATGGATATGTGGCCGGTGTCGCACTGATAAATGGTGCCCAATCTTATCCACTTTTGGAACGCTCTGCACATTTTGTGTCGCCATATTCTGAGAGCCAGAACTTCTTTATTTTTTCAGCTCCAGAGCTGTGTGAGGGCTTATTTGTTGCCTGACAATCTGTAGGTTTTAGGGTAAATGCGCCCTTTTGATCACTTTTTATTCCATTTCGTGGCAAGCAAGGTGACCAAAAATAGAAATTATATTTTCTTTGGCAGTGTTCACTAGAACTAGAAATGACATTTTTACTTTATTCTGCAGGTCGATACAATTACGGCGATACCATATGTATGTCATTTTTTTTTGTGCTTTACAGCGTTTGCACAATAAAATCACTATTTTTTAATTATTTATTTTTTGTGTCCCAATATTCTGAGAGCCATAACTTTTTTATTTTTCAGTCAAAAAAGCTGTGTATGGGCTTGTTTTTTACGGGACGAGTTTTAGTGTTTATTAATACTATTTTGGGGTAAATGCGACTTTTTGATGACTTTTTATTCTATATTTTGAGAGGGGTGATGACCAAAAAAATAGCGATTCTGGCATTTTTCTTTTTTTTATTATTGTTTTTCACCGTGCTGGAAAAATAACTTTGTAGTTTTCTAGTTTGGGTCGTTACGAACGCAGTGATACCAAATATGTGTACTTAATTTAACCTTTTCATTTATTTAATAAAAGACTTATTATAGTTTATAAACTTGAAACTCTTATTTTTACATTTTTGTGAAACATTTTTCTTAACTTTTTTTCACTTTTTTTTTTTTTTGTCCCCCAAGGGGACTTGAAGACCTCTGATCTTTATTCTAAGACATTGCACTACCCACGTAGTGCAATGCATTAGAGCTATCTGTCATTCACTGATAGCAAGCCTATAAGGCTCCACCTCCAGACGGGGCCTAATGGGCTTCTTTACGTTGCAGACCAGGAGGCAATTGTTAGGCCACCAATTGCCATAGCAACCATCAGCACCGCCACGATCGCATCACGACAATGCTGTTAGTTTACAAACCACCACCGCTTTTGATCATGGCATCTAATGGGTTAATGGCAGGGATCGGAGATAGCTGCGTTCCCTGAAGTTACAGCAGGGTGTCAGCTGTAACATACAGCTGAGACCCATGTTTGATGAGCCATCTTTTTTTCGCGACCGGAAGCCCTGTAGGCCCTGTCTCCAGGCGGGTCCTAACAGGCTTCAGTACTTGGCAGACTTGGCATTGTTAGGCCTCCTGTTTGCTAAAGCAGCCATCGGTAACCACGCGATTGCATCGGGGTGCCGATCTGCTAGTAACCCCATAGTAACCCCATTGACGCTAGTAACCCCATCGATGCAGCGATCGCTTTTGAGCGCTGAATTTAAGGGGTTAATCACATGGATTGGAAACTAGCTTTGGTCCTGGCCTTGCAGCAGGCTGTCAGCTGTAATATACAGCTGACACCTGCTGGTGATGGTGGAGGCTTAGCTTCTGAGCCCACATGTTAAACACAGCGTACAGTTACGTTGTGTTGCATTAAGTCCTTAACGACAGCGACGTAATAGTATGTCGGATGGGTTGAATGTCGTTCATTATAAACTTCTACATTCTACATTTTAAACCTATTGAGTAGTGTTTCATAACAAGTTCTAAATAATTGTCATAAGTAACTTCCTCTACTTGTGTCTCTTCTATCGTTACTGGTGCTGAGCACTATGTATTACTGTATATCTGTCCAATGGCCATAACAAGATGGTTTATTTCCCAGTCTTTGTATAGTGATTGTACTTTGGTTTGTCCTCCTCATATTCTCTAGAGATACACCGGAGTGCTGTCTCGTATTTTGGAGCATATTGGTTATTGGGACACGGGTCGAGTGTCCTAACGAGAATTTTTGCACCCCCCACGGAAGGAACAGTGCTGCTTTTTCTCTTTTTCCCTATATATATATATATATATATATCTATATATATATATATCTATATATATATATATATAGATATATACAGATGTGACCTTCCTTGCCTTTTCTCTTATCACAACATATCCTGAGGTGTGTGACACGAGATGGCCAGCTTTGAAAACAAACATGATTTTGCAATAGTCTCTAACTATATGTCTATGTGTGGTCACCCAGTGGTTGTGGTGTGAGCTGCAGCCTTTAAACAGTTTTGCTAGCATGTCGCGATATTGTGTTGAATTTGTTTCATGAGAAATTGGAGATACTTTATTGGTTTCATAGGGATGGCTTGTTCTTCAGATCAGATGCAGCCTACAGTGGGATATACAGCATTGTATCTGGAATGGGTTTTGCTATTTGCATACTTTATATAGCTGGGATTCCAGAGGACCTGGATGACATTTTATGGTCTTGGTTATGGCAATGTATAATTTCTAATAGAATCTTGACTCCTTTACTAAAAATTTTATTTTTCACTACCCTATAATATATAGTATATAACAATACTTCCCAAAGAGAAGTAGATACTGACACGGTTTAAGATGAAAAGTGAATTCTGGCAATCCCATTATGATAGTGATCTTTTTTTGTCCAAAGGGACAATTAAGATGTTTTGAACCAATGAAAAGATGTCTAAAGTGTATAGCGTATGCTTAAAAAATATTTCATATCTCAATTCAGCAGGCTGCCCTGATTGAGGACCTTGACTCCCACTAGTGTGTTAAGCTAGGTGGTGTCCCATTTATAGCTGAGAGATGGCCATGCATGTGCTGATAAACTTACAGTAAAAATACCCTTGAACAATAATCGATCAAAAATGTCACAAATGGATCAATACTACTATAGAGTTTTAACTATTCTTGGAATGACTGTCTACAGGAAAATGCTAATTGTCTATAAGTGAGCCGTGTAATCAAGTAATCATACCGCTAACACACAAATATTACATTGGGAGGATATGTTTAACTTTTTCAACCTTTTAGTGTCCGGCCTATTTTGGGCCTTAATGACCAAATTATTTTTTTGCCTGTATTTTCATCATCACATTCCAAGAACCATAACTGTTTTATTTTTCTGTAGACATTACAATGCGAGGGCTTATTTTTTGTGAGAGCAGTTGTACTTTTTAATGGCACCATTTTGGGGCACATATAACGTATTGATTAGATTTTATTAAATTTTTGGGGGGGATTGGAAAAAATAGTAGAATAACCGGTATCTTACATTTATGCCGTTTACCATGTGGTATAACTAACATAATAATTTTATCCTTTGTGTTGGTTACGGCGATACTAAATTTATATCGTTTTTTATTTTTTAATACTTTTGCATAATAAAACACATTTTTTAAAGTATTTGTTGTCGTGTCGCCATATTTAAAGAGCCATAAAATTTTTATGTCTCTGCCAACATAGCTGTATGAGGGCTTATTTTTTTTGCAGGGAAAATTGTAGATTTTATCACTACAATTTTGTGGTACATACAATGTTGGTTTTTTACGGCATTCACCGTGCAGGATAAATAAATGATAGTTTTATAGTTCGGGTACAAATGCAGCAATACCAATTGTGTGTATCTTTTTTCTTTTTCTTCAGAATAAAGCATTTTGTAAGGGGGAATATTTTTTTTCAATTTTATTTTTACTTGGGAGTGTTCATTTTTTTTATTATTAACTTTATTGATCTATTTTTTGCTCTTTTTTTGGTCCCACCATGGGACTTCACTATGCGATTGTTTGATCGCTTTATAATAGATTGCAATACTTTGAACGTGAAAGGCGGTGCTGTGGCACAAGTACCCTTAATGATCAATATAAAAAGGCGTATTATTGGTCATTAATAGGTTAGATTAACTCAGACAGCGAATAGCTGATTAAAGCAAGTCTGCCTACAGAAATCACCACCACGTGCCTGGCCATATATTATCCTGCAGCGGCCACTGCAGGTTACATGTAGTATTAAATGGCAGCCATTAAAGTGAATGGTTGACCATGTAATACATAGACAGGCAGGGTCCGCCAGAGCAAAAGCTGCTCTTTGTTAAAGCGACCCTCCTGTCCCATGACAAAATTATACATGTAATATATGTAGGTATATGTAGTTATATTACCTGGTGCCCTTCAGTTGCGCCCTCTGCCATGGATCCGCCTCTATGGGGTCCTCATTGTGCTGTCCCAACATGGCTGCAGCACTTCTAAAGCTACAAGTCTGAGACACTCCCACTGTTCTCGGATTGGACAGAGCTGCTTATGTGAGTAGTTCAAACCAATTTGAGAACAAAGGGAGTGTCTTAGACTTAGTCTGTGAAGTGCTGTGGCCATTTTGGGACAGCACATAGGGGTCCACAGCAGTGGTCGCAACTGGAGGGTACCAGGTAATCTAACTACATATACCGCATCACATTTATAATTTTGTCCTGGGACTGGAGGGTCGTTTCAATGGATCTGTGCTCTGGTTAATAGAAAAGGATCCCGACTGTGAAACCCTCCTCTATGGCATCCATATGTCTAATAGGGCATATGAAAAGCAGTTGTTTTTATTGAGACAACCCCTTTTAGAAATTACATAAAAGTTAAAAATTCTAAAAATAAAGATCGTTATGGAAAACAAGAGGAATTCTAAAGGTTTGAAAGTTTCTGGTTTATTAAAAAAAAAAATACAAAAATACTGAAGTGCCTATTAAGTGGTTCAACAAGTCATTGTCTGTTTACAAAGGTGTTACAGTCATCTTAATATTAATGTTTCGTAATGTGAGGAAATATCTGTATCATGTGAACTATGTGGGAAATCAGCTTTAAAAGTTACATTCTCATGTGATCAGTGAATGAGTCTTTGGACTTACGGGCTATTTAAAAAAAAGCAACTATCTGTACATCCGAGTGTATACAATGAGTAATCGAGTAAACATTTAGGCTGGGTTCACACGACCTATTTTCAGACGTAAACGAGGCGTATTATGCCTCGTTTTACGTCTGAAAATAAGGCTACAATACGTCGGCAAACATCTGCCCATTCATTTGAATGGGTTTGCCGATGTACTGTGCAGACGACCTGTAATTTACGCGTCGTCGTTTGACAGCTGTCAAACGACGATGCGTAAAAATACAGCCTCGGCAAAAGAAGTGCAGGGCACTTCTTTGGACGTTTTTGGAGCCGTTTTCTCATAGACTCCAATGAAAACAGCTCCAAAAACGGACGTAAAAAACGCAGCGAAAACGGCGCGCAAAAACGCCGCGAAAAACGTGAGTTGCTCAAAAAACGTCTGAAAATCAGGGGCTGTTTTCCCTTGAAAACAGCTCCGTATTTTCAGACGTTTTTGGTCACTACGTGTGCACATACCCTAAGGCCTCATTTACACGAGCGTAATATACGCGCGTGCGACGCGCGTGCTTTTCACGCGTGTCGTACGCACCTATATTACTCTATGGGGCAGTTTAGACGATGCGTGAATTTTGCGCTGCGTGAGTGCGTTGCGTAAAACTCACGACATGTTCTATAATCGTGCGTTTTTCACGCAACACGCACCCATTGAAGTCAATGGGTGCGTGAAAACAATGCATGCCACACGGACGCTACTGCGTTGCATGCGCGAAAATCACGCAAGAGCTGTCAAAAGGATGAATGTAAACAGAAAAGCACCACGTGCTTTTCTGTTTACAAATATCCAAACGGAGTGTCAAATTAGAGATGAGCGCACCGAACTTCGCCGGGTTCGGCCGAACTCGTTTTGACCGAACCCGGCAAAAAATGTTCGGGTACGCGACGTCAGGAGACAGTCACTGCCCACGGTGCTGAAAGACTTAAACTGTTTCAGCACCATGGACAGTGACTTTCGATCGCCATATACATATACGTGTAAAAAAAAACAGAAGTTCGGACTTACCGATAAGTCCCGGCTCCTTCCTCCAGTCCGACCTCCCGGGATGACAATTCAGGCCAAGCACAGCCTGCAGCCAATCACAGGCCAAGCACAGGCTGCAGCCAATCACAGGCTGCAGCGGTCTCATGGACTGCCGCGTCATCCTGGGAGTTGGGGCCGGATGACAAGAGAGGGACGCGTCACCAAGGCAACGGCCGGGAGACCGGACTGGAGGAAGCAGGCAGTTCCTGGTAAGTTTGAACGTCTTTTTTTATTCACAGGTTGGTGTATATTGTGATCGGCATTCACTGTCGAGGGTGCTGAAAGAGTTACTGCCGATCAGTTAGCTCTTTCAGCACCTTGGACAGTGACGGGCGTCGACTAGCCTCATCTCTATGATGGCGGCTGCGCGAAAATCACGCAGCCGCGCATCATACACGGATGACACACGGAGCTGTCAAATGCCTTTTGCGCGCGCAAAACGCAGCGTTTTTTGCGCGCGCAAAACGCACACGCTCGTGTAAATCAGGCCTCAGAGAAATATACAATTCTCAATGTTTTTATATGAAATCATTCTGTCAAGGAATCTGCACTGGGAAAATTGTTTTGCTGAATTCCAAAAATAATAAGCATGGATTTGTCTATGTCTTTGTTAGCAAGTTATCATGTTAGGATCTTTACCCTATCCCATGTTACTCAGCATGGCCGTCTGTGGTAAAATTCTTACATCAATTTGTTGCTATGTAATATTTAAATCCAGGACTATTGAACAAATATATATTCTCTGGAAACATATTTATGAGCTGTTTTAGGCCTCATGCACATGGTTTGAAAGCTGTAGAGTGTCACATGGAGTCCCGTATGGTTCCATACTGCAGAGCCACCGGGACTTTGAGCCACCCCATGCAATGCTCAGTCTGGTGAAGTATGTACAGAGCTGGTCTCCCCTAAAAAACAATACTTCAAAAAGGTCTTTTGTTTTCTTCTTAAAGGGAACCTGTCACTAGTATTTAGACTATTAGACCAGCAATACCTGGTGGAAGTTAGTGAAAAATATTTTTTATGTAACCTATAATTATCTTCTAATTCGGCTCTGTAGCTTTAGTATTTTTTTTTTTTAGTGTTCCTGCACTGTATGCTAATGAGTATAAAAGAGTCATATCTTCGTTCAAAAGAGTCATATCTTCATTCCTCAAGTCTTTTCGAGTTAACCTCGTCTCCTTACTTTTGATTGACAGCTTACTTTTGATTGACAGCATTCAGGGTGGGCCAGTTTTCGGCGCTGGACGTGCATAAGAGAAACGAACGAGGCTGCTGGATTTTTACCATAAAAGGCGCAAAATGTTTGCAGACCGTTATTTACGGTCAGAGGAGGACTTTCGGAGAGGGGATAACGCCAATAAACTTTTGACTGCAGCGGCCAGCAAGGGGTAGAGTAGAGTTCAATAGCTGAAATGCCGGTGACAGGTTCCCTTTAAACAGTAGTAATGTTCCTTGGTTGGCTATGTACAAAAACATCTGTGATGGCTGTGGAGAAGTAGTAAAATGGTGTCTAAGGACTTTGTAAATACTTTTTGGGGTGGATTAGGAGATATTTAAAATATTTTGGGAAACCTCATCTTGTAGATAAGCAAGCATTTTTTTTTTGCACTAAGCACAGTAGATGAATCAGGGAATAGAAAAGCGCAAACCTTTTGTGAGGCTCTGTGGTAAATATTGTAAGATTTCAGGATTTTTTCTATGGTAAATTACTTTTTTTATATTAAAGTACAAGCATGGCAGTGGAAAAAGACTTTGGTCATCCATGTATAAGACTTAGAACATAGAACAAAAGCATGTAAAAATAGCAAAATACAGCTAATAACAGAAACAAAAGAAAAAAGCTAAAGTCAGGGAAAGGCGATAATACACATTTCTCTTGGTTCTTATTTAATGCCCATTAATAGGAAGAAAGCCACGTAGAGGAGTCGCTTTCTCTACACAGTAGCCAGGGAGACCATAGAGTGATAGCATCTCGGATCTATCTGACATCTGTGCAACAAGTTCCTCCATGTGGTGAATACTATTTACCTCAGCCACAAATTCAGTGGTAGGGAATGTGGTCATAGATTTCCAATATCTAGGGATAACTCGCCGTGCCACAGCCAAGAAGTCTCTGAGCAAGTATTTTCTGAAGCGCGGGGCAGATCCTTCACAAAGGGAAAGAAGAGCCACAGCCATGGAGGGAGAAACATCTGAAAGGGTGACCTAGTTGTAAAGATCAAGCATAGCCATCCATAAGGTTGGACCACCGGGCAATACCACCAGATGTGAGTGTATGTTGCAATAGTTTGTCCAAAGTGTCAACAAGTAGCCAGGGTAGACAGTAACATGGTATGGAGTCTGTCCCGGCACCTATTTCCACCTAGAGGGATTATTATAGTTCTTCTCCTGAGAGTAACATGAAATAGAAGATTTACGGGTGAGAAGGACTTCCGCAAACGATCCTCTGTGGAAAGTGACCTATGAATTCAGAATTATTTTTCAATACAAATAGTGAGCTGGCAAATTTGCAAAGAATAAAAACATTTAAAAAATTTTTGGGTGAATGTTAAAGACATTCAATAGATGAGAAACAACATCCATCAGTCATGTCATTCCTACTTTCCACAGTTTAATTCTGAATTCCTTTTCAATTGTATTTTCATTAAGTTTTTCCAATGAAATAAATAAATTTAAAAACTGTAACAGAATTGAAAATGCACAGCAAGTTTCATAACATGTTACATTGCGAGATCATGTTTTTAACAATGTAAACTATGTAATTAACTAGTAAATATCAACAGTAGTATATTGCCGGTTAAGCATTACATTAGACATAAATGTTGCAATGCATTGTGGCTATTATAAAAAAAAAAATATTTCCAACATGTGCAGAGCTAAGAGGGGGGGGGGGGGGTTGGAGGCACTTGTTGATAACATAAGAAGAGTATGATGGTACGTGAAGGACAGGTATCTATTGATCAGGCCTTGTAAGCTTAAAGTGGCTCTCCCCAAGGCTCCCACTTACTAAGCTTTAGTTCTCTTCAGTATATGTGTGGTGATTACCTGATAATATTATTTTTCTTGCTTTAGTAGAACGGAGTTTATAATCATTATCTCCTTTCTCTAATATAGATCAGCTCTCCATGCACTGACTTTCTGGTGAGCCTGTAATAGATTTGTGTTTATACACAGCAGCCAATCAGAGAAGTCAGAGCTGCAGGGGGAGGGAGAAAGCAGCAGCCTGAGCTAATGATGAGACAGGAGGTGTGTTTCAGGCTACCCCAGGCTCCCTGTAGACATTGCAGCCAAACTGTAGTCATAGATCACAGCTCCACCCTAATGGGGCTGAGCTAAAAAGCAGCAAATGAGCAAGAGCTGAGCAAAATAAATAGCAGATAAGTATTATCTATAAATACTGACTTACATATCATTTTTGAGATCATTGGACAGTCAATTTAGTTTAAGCTTTGAGTGCATAAGCATGCATTAGTTAATTCAATATTACAGCTCAGTCCTGTTTAAGATATTCCTTGCTTTGGCCAAAAAGGATTCTATAACAGAATGACTGAGCAATGAAAGAGTGTAAAAAGAAATTGATGGTGACTGTCATTACCCTGCAGATTACAATCTATTTTATACTATATATATTATTCTACTCATAACAATATATCAAGTCATTTGTATATGAAAGGAACACCAGAGTGCAACATTTCTTTTTATATCAGCAGTGAAAGCAAATACTAAGATGCAAAAGCACTATGGGCGCTAAGATATATGCAAACACTAAATACTTGTAAAAATGTAACATGGTATTACTGCTAGATTTACTTAGATTTAAAAGTGAGTTTCTGAATGCAAATTTGAATCAAATTGGGTGAGCCCACCTGCCACAACAAGGGGACGTTATTCAGGTGTTTGCATATATCTTAGGCTTCACTCACATCTGTGTCGGGACTCGATTAATAGATTCCATCCGAGCTTTCCGTCAGGGGAACCCGTGAACGGAACCCAAACTGAGACAAACAGAAACCATAGGTTTCCGTTTGCATGATCAGTGATTTCAATGGTGACGGATCCGGTGCAAATGGTTTCCGTTTGTCACCGTTGTGCAAGGGTTCTGTCGTTTTGACGAAATCAATACCGTAGTCGACTGCGCTATTCATTCCGTCAAAACGATGGAACCCTTGCACAACGGTGACAAACAGAAACCATTTGCGCCGGATCCGGTTTGTGTCAGTTTGAATTACACTCAAGGTTTCCCCTGACAGAAAGTTTCCGCTGGCGGAAAGCTCAGACAGAACTCATGAACAGAGTCCCGATGCAGAAGTGAAGGAAGCCTTAGCATCAATATATTGCACTTCTTTGTGTTTGTCTGTTTGTTTGTTTGTTTGTTTGTTTGTTTGTTTGTTTGTTTGTTTGTGCATTGCGTTCATAGCATGAAGTCCCTCGTCACCTACCCAGTATTAAAATACATTATTTTACCACTTAAAGAGAATTTCTACCCAAAAGGTAAGATTGGCCATATAATAGTAATTCAGAAGTTGGAGCAGCAACCAAAGTTTATTTTACTTACAAAGATATTGTCATTTTTATGTTTTGTTGTGTTGCCCATTTTTTGCAAAAGTGTCAACAGAACTTTTTTTCAGCATGTTCACGCTATAAGAATGTGACCATTTACAATGAACATAGATGAAACTCACCACATTTAGACAAAATAAGGCCGTTCACATTTACAAATGATTTTTCATTTACTTGAATTTATTTTTGGAAAAGTAGACTTTTTTTTATATCACTGATGATTTCATTGCGTATTTGGTTTAAACCTTCAAAAACTTCATATGTGTGCAAATGAAGAAAGAAAGAGGAAGGAACATAATCTAACCTGCACACTCAGATAATAATTCTTTATGCCCATATTAATCTCTAAGTTGCAATATAAAAAACAATATAAAATTATCAGCAGGAAAACATTGCACAGAATGTCTCTACAGCGAAGCATTGTATTGTGCTTCATATTTCAGGAAGGAGGTTATTACAAATCATCATTTTAATTACCGACACTCATAAAAGTTTTGTGGCTGACTGGAGTCTGTCTATATCTTACCCAACTAAAAAAAAACACCAGACCCATGAATTTGAACAGTGTCTTCTATTAAAGTCTGGGCGTTCCTCCTGACAGGATATAAAATATACAGGGTGCAGTCAGTCTACTTACATGGATCTTGCAAATTGTGTAGCAATAATTTTATTTAAACAAAATAAATATTTATTTTTTTGTTCAGCGCGAGTAAAAAAAAATTTTTTATTTTTTTCATAACTGGTTTTGTTAAAGCTTTTTAGGGTTACAAACATAGGGGGGGTTGAGGGGATTGATAAAGTAAATGTAAAAAACAATAAGCAAAGATAGCCATTGCAGTTCCATTGACATCGTTTTAAAAAAAATTCTGCCCAGTATGCTGAAATAATAAACTTCTCAACACACTTACCTTTAGGCCGGGCTCACACGTAGCGTAAATACTGCAGATTTAATTGCGAAAAATCCGCTGTGCATTACAGTAGAAGCAAAGTGGATGAGATTTGAACACAACTCATCCATACGCTACGTAAAAAAAACACTGGAAAAAATGTTCATACTGCGGTGCGGTTTTTCAATCTGCAGCATGTCAATTTATGCTGCGGAATCGCTGCTTTTCCGTTGAGGGTTTTCTCCAATAAATTCAATGGAGAGGTAAAACCCGCAACAAATAGCAGATGTTGTGTTTTTTCCGGTGGAAAAGCTGCGATTCAGCCACAAAAATCGTAACTCAGAAAAAGGCCATACCTACCCACATGCTCCTGCATCCAACCCGGCCTCCAGGGATGATGTTTCATCCCATGTGACTGCTGCAGTTTTTCGGACGGAATGTGCTGCAGGTTCTAGGTCGGATACGCTGCATAGTTTTATGCAGCGTATCCGACTTGTGTGAACCCGGCCTAAGAATTCTTTACTTTTCCTTTGCTGTCACACTTCTGGTCCCCTAATGCATCCCCTGTTTACATGTGTGAATGATAATGTATCATCTATTGGGACAGCGCGTCGTGCACAAGGGTGCCGGCCAGTTATAGCCCACTGCACTGGCATCACTATCAATACATTCCTGCCGCAGCCTATGATTGACTGGCCCACTCTTATTACGGTCATCACGCAGACATTCAAACCGATGCGACAAGGGATCCCAACAGCTACGAGGGAACGATGAGGAATTCTACAGGTAAGTATATTGAAAAAATTATTAAATTAGCATTTTGGGCAAAATGTAATTTTCTTTTATCCTCGGAAAAATCCTCGAAGTAAGGTAACAAAAAAAAAAAATGTCCTAATAATAAACATAAATAAACAAAATCCACAGCGTATTACAGTAGCAGCAAAGTGGATGAGATTTAAACAAATCTCATCCACACACAGCAGAAAAAATACACAGAGAAACCGTTCATAAATTGACTTGTGGTGTGTTTTTTAATCCGTCGTATGTCAATTTATGCAGCGGAACTGCTTTCCTGTTGCGGGTTTTCCCCATTGAATTCAAATAGCTGTGTGTTGCGACTTTTGTGGAAGAAACGCTGCGATTCTGCCACAAAAATGAGAAGAAAAAAAAGCTTTTTATTATTTAAAATTAATTTAAAAAAAAAGCTTATGCTTATCGGGGCCCTTATCATAGCTATGCAATCCTCTTTTCTGAGCACAGCCGGGCCTCCTGGGATGACGTTTCATGCGATGTGACAGCTGCAACCAATGAAAGGCTACAGTGGTCACATGGACTTCAGCGACATCTCAGAAAGTATTTCCGCCTAAAAAACTGCACCATAATTTGTTGTGGTCTTGCTGGACAGAATTCCCAGCGGCTTCCAGGACGAAACGCTGTTTACTTTTACCATCATATCCACCCTGTGTGTCCCCACCTTAAGGGTCCCAAAGAGAACAGATAGTCTGGAACTTGTCCCTTGTGTCTCGGAGAGAGGTATTTGAGTCCTCTATTGAGCAAACATCCGTGATCCTAGTGTAGAGGTCTACCATAGAAAAAGGAGCAGTCCACATACAAAATAATGCTATGACATTTCCGCGCCAATATGGAGGAGTAGCCTGGTAGTAGTATAAATGAAGTTGGAGGGAAGTACATTTAAAAAGTACGCTTTAAAAAACAGAAAATATTGTGACCAAAAATGTCCGACAGCAGGGTACAGACCTAATTCCAGAATGGCACGAACGGGTAGTTGCAGAATCAGTGGCGGATTAAGTACACCATGGGCCCTGGGCTGTTACCCAAACTTGGGCCCCCCTTCCTCACCGCCGCCCTGCTGCGCCGTAACTATTTTTAACACTACCTTTTTGGGCAAGCATTAACAGTGTTACGATTTCCCTTGTCACAGGGCTGGGTCCCTACATACTGACAGTATCACACTGTGCAGGGACACAACCTCCTGACAAGGGGAATTGTTTATCAGTCCTGGACTGCAGAAAGACTTTTTGTGAAATACAAGGATTCCTATAATAAAAGTGTCAGGAGAGGTGACAGATTCTCTATAAATCTAGTGACTCACAGGTGACGACGTCTCAGATTCTAGTAGTTTTTTTCCTCTTTTCTTCTCCATCCGGTCCAGCGCTCATGACGACTTCTCCCGGCCATGACTCATTTCTGCAGAATTTGCCACTCAGACGTCTCCTCACTTTTCCAAGATTTCCACACCTATAAACGAAAATAAAGTTATCATGTTGCCACATACTGTGCCCCTAAATATAATAGCACCAAACACTGCGCGCCTGAATATAATACCACACACTGTAAAACACCACATACACACAGCCCCCTGTACATAGTGCCACACACAGCTCCCTGTACATAGTGCCACACACAGCCCCCTGTACATAGTGCCACACACAGCCCCTGTAGATATTAGACACCCCCATAGATATCGCCAAACACAGCCCCCTCTATATATCACACATCCCCCCCCATAGAGAGCGTTACACACAGCCCCCTATAGATAGTGTCTATAGTCTATAGTATATAGTCTACAGCCCCCCTGTAGAGAGCGCCACACAGCCCTCCCCCTCTTGTAAATAGCACCAAAAAGCCCCCCCCTATAAAGAGCGCCACACACATACCACTGTGGATAGCACTACACAGCCCCCCCTTGTATATAGTGGCACACAGCGCTCCCCCTTGTATATAGTGGCACACAGCGCTCCCCCTTGTATATAGTGGCACACAGCGCTCCCCCTTGTATATAGTGGCATACAGCGCTCCCCCTTGTATATAGTGCCACACAGCACTCCCCCTTGTATATAGTGCCACAAGGTTATGTAGACATTTAAAAACTTTATATCATACTTTTATATATATATATATATATATATATATATATATATATATATATATATATATATATATATATATATATATTAGTATGTGTGTGATTGATTGATTTCATGAAAAAATATTTTCACTTTTTGAGATACAACTGCTTTGTATCCTGTATCCGTCAGGTCAGCAGGACTGACAGGATCAGTGACACGCAGGATCCACCTCAAATCTATCACATCTAAGATTATAATTTAGCGCAGGGCCCGTTTCACTGATCCCGTCAGTCCTGCTGACCTGACGGATACAGGATACAAAGCAGCTGTATCTCAAAAAGTGAAAATATTTTTTTAATAAAACGGAATTACAAAGTTGCACCAAACACACATTTTTATAAAAAAAAAAAAAAACGACGTGATTTTTGCGACGTTTTTTCCGTAGACAATGCAGGTTTAGTTTTTTATCGTTTTTATGCACACCTTTTTTGCTATTTTAGAATTTTTATTCATAAAGTTTGAAAATAATAGTAAAAAAATAAGCTTTTTTACGTTTCAGCTATTTTTTTTAGTAATAACATAGTTTTACCCTAAAATAGACCTGTTATTTGTGATCGTCATTGTTTACCGTAAATTTTAATACATTACATGTCTATATTAGGGTAATTGGGTCAGCGCTAGCGTTACAACAATGATTGGCGGGGGGGAACGTTTTTTTTTGGGGTAGGTATTTTATGTGTATTTATTATTTAATTTTTTTTGCACTTTACTTTATTATTTTTTTATTATTATGTTCTGTTCCTCAAAGGTCAAAAAAGACCTTTGGGGAACTTTATATATATTTTTTCTTTCTTTTACACCATGTTTTTCCACTGTAACTGGGGCTGCACAGCAGACCCAGTTACAGGGGAAATCAGCCCTCTCACAGTGACGATTGTCACTAATAGGGCTGTGCTGGGTCTAGTTAGACCCAGCAACAGTCTGTCACTAACGGCACCCGGCGATCATGTGACCAGTCACATGATCACCGGGAGGAATAGAGACAGCGCCGCTGCTGCTGTCTCTATTCCTATACACAGCGTTCTTGAACGCTGTGTAAGAAGACATCGGAGAAGACAGAAGCAGCGAAAGCTGCTTCTGTCTTCTCCTCAGGGTCCCCGGCAGTCACTGACAGCCGGAGACCCGACATTCAGCTGCCCGATCGCGCGGGCAGCAAGTTAAAACCCGAGCCGTAGAAAGTCTATGGCTCGGGTTTTAAGGACCCGTCCCTGACCGCTGGCCGTAAAAATACAGCCAGCGGTCGGGAACCAGTTGGGCAGGAGGATAAGCCAACTAACCTCAGCCCCGGTGACCGCCCGGCTCTTCTCTTCTCTTGCAGCTTTGGAGTAACAGAACAGCCGTCCGTCGCTGTTCTGTTACTCAATGGCGCACTTGTCAGGGAGGCGTGTCCTACCCCTTTCCCGGCCAATTCCCTGCTCCTCCCCTCCTCATCTTCGGAAGTTAGCAGCGCTAGTGCGCTGAATAGGTTTGGAAGATGATGTGCGGTTCGGGCTGCCATGGGCCCCCTGGGAGCCTCGGGCCCCGGGCGGCTGCCCGAATCGCCCATATGATAATCCGCCACTGTGCAGAATATAAACTGTAATTACCCTGTGGGAAAGTAAAAATTATATGATTTTCTAATGTGGATAAAAGAACAGATTACTATATCGGGTGGGCTATGATCTCATAACATCTCGGGTGGGCTATAATCTATGATAACATTGGAGGGGTCAGTGACCTTGGAATCCCTACCCATTTTTTATAATAAAAGGGCTCATGGTATGGTTCTAGGCCACAGTATGGTTCCAGTGCAGATTATGGTTCTAGTGCAGATTATGGTTCTAGTGCAGAGTATGGTTCTAGTGCAGAGTATGGTTCTAGTGCAGAGTATGGTTCTAGGGCACAGTATGGTTCCAGTGCAGAGTACGGTTCTAGTGCAGAGTATGGTTCTAGTGCATAGTATGGTTCTAGTGCATAGTATGGTTCTAGTGCAGAGTATGGTTCTAGTGCATAGTATGGTTCTAGTGCAGAGTATGGTTCTAGTGCAGAGTATGGTTCTAGTGCAGAGTATGGTTCTAGGGCACAGTATGGTTCCAGTGCAGAGTATGGTTCCAGTGCAGAGTATGGTTCCAGTGCAGAGTATGGTTCTAGTGCAGAGTATGGGTCCAGTGCAAGAGTATGGGTCCAGTGCAAGAGTATGGGTCCAGTGCAAGAGTATGGTTCTAGTGCAAGAGTTTGGTTCTAGTGCAAGAGTATGGTTCCAGTGCAGAGTATGGTTCTAGTGCAGAGTATGGTTCTAGTGCAGAGCATGGTTTGCTTTGTGTACTGTGCCTGTAAGTTCTATGTTCCTGTGACTTTGCTTCCGCAGGTGACGTTTCCCCAAGAAGCAAATGTATATCATGTTGGTTTTGTACTGTAACGTTATTTTTTATGACAGATGCACGAATGTAAATGTGTGCTATCTATGATACGTGAAATCTATGCTAACTTGCTATCTCCCCAGATCTGGAGTTTAACCTCTTCTCGCCGCAGTTGTTTTTCGGATTTAACGTTTTTCCTCCCTAACTTCCATAACTTTTTTATTTTTCCGTCGATAAAGTCATATAAGGGCTTTACTTTGGCGGGACGAGTTGTCGTTTTTATGGTACCATTTATTGTACCATATAATGTACTAAGAAACTGGAAAAAAATTAATTATGGGGTGGAAAGGGAAGAAAACAGAGATTCTTCCATTTTTTGGGGGGTGGTCTTAAATTTTTACGGCGTTCACTATGCGTTAAAAACGGCATGATAACTTTATTCTGCGAGTCGATACAATTATGGCAATACCAAATTTATATCGGTTTTTTTAATGTATTACTAATTTTACTAGGAAAAAACTAATTGGTAAAAATAAAAGTTGTTTTGTATCACCAAAATCTGAGAGCCATAACTTTTTTTTCCATTGATTGATTGGTATGAGGGCTTATTTTTTTAGGGGGCGAGATGTAGTTTTCAATGGTCCATTTTAGGGTACATAAATCTTTTTGATCACTTTTCATTCCATTTTTTGTGGGAGATGAGATGACCAAAAAACAGCAATTCTCACGTATTATTTTTATTTTTTTACGGAGTCCATTATCCAGGTTAAATAATGTTATATTGTAATAGTACAGACTTTTACGGACCTAGCGACACCAGTTATGTTAATTTTCATCTTTTTACACTGCTTTTGGTGGAACATGGGCAAAGGTTTTTTTTTTAAATAAATCATATTTGTATTTCTTTTAATACATATATAAACTTTTTTTTAAGTGTTTTAAACTTATTTTTTAATAGTCCCCTTAGGGAGGCTAGGATTATATACAGATGATTCCAGTTAGATGTAATATGGGTCCTCCTCCTTATGAATATGTATGTATTTGGATATTCGATTTATTAAATATACTACACTGTTTTTATCACTTTGTTTGTGACACAATGGGTCCAATGCTGTATGCATTATGTCTGTACATTGATGCACATGTTTTTATATGCTTTATTAGTTAAGTATTGAAATGATTTTTGATGTTTTTGTATTGATTACCACTGATGATGTAATTGCTATTCAAGGGTATAAAGCCCTACTGTGCACATAGCACTTTAGCTTGAAAAAGGTCCTGTGAGAGGAGTGAAACGTAGCTTTTTTGTCATGGAACAATAAACCACATTTTCTATTTGCAACAATATCTTGGAGTGCTGCGATCATTTTGTCTTTGGTGTATCTATAGGACTATATGGATTATGGTCAGGCTCGCATAGCACCCGCTGCTTTATCTCTAGAAGTGCTGCTTTCTTCATAGATAGATGATAGATAGATAGATAGATAGATAGATAGATAGATAGATAGATAGATAGATAGATAGATAGATAGATAGATAGATAGATAGATAGATAGATAGATAGATAGATAGATAGATAGATAGATATGAGATAGATAGAGAGATAGATAGATAGATAGATAGATAGATAGATAGATAGATAGATAGATAGATAGATAGATAGATAGATAGATAGATAGATAGATAGATAGATAGATAGATAGATAGATAGATAGATATGAGATAGATAGATATGAGATAGATAGATAGATAGATAGATAGATAGATAGATAGATATGAGATAGATAGATAGATAGATAGATAGATAGATAGATAGATAGATAGATAGATATGAGATAGATAGATAGATAGATAGATAGATAGATAGATAGATAGATAGATAGATAGATAGATAGATAGATAGATAGATAGATAGATAGATAGATATGAGATAGATAGAGAGATAGATAAATAGATAGATAGATAGATAGATAGATAGATAGATAGATAGATAGATAGATAGATAGATAGATAGATAGATAGATAGATATGAGATAGATAGAGAGATAGATAGATAGATAAATAGATAGATATGAGATAGATAGATAGATAGATAGATAGATAGATAGATAGATAGATAGATAGATAGATAGATAGATAGATAGATAGATAGATAGATAGATAGATAGATAGATATGAGATAGATAGATAAATAGATAGATATGAGATAGATAGATAGATAGTAGATAGATAGATAGATAGATAGATAGATAGATAGATAGATAGATAGATAGATAGATAGATAGATAGATAGATAGATATGAGATAGATAGATATGAGATAGATAGAGAGATAGATAGATAGATAGATAGATAGATAGATAGATAGATAGATAGATAGATAGATAGATAGATAGATAGATAGATAGATAGATAGATAGATAGATAGATAGATAGATAGATAGATGGCTGGACGGACGGACAGATAGATAGATATGGGATAGATAGATAGATAGATAGATAGATAGATAGATAGATAGATAGATAGATAGATAGATAGATAGATAGATAGATAGATAGATAGATAGACATGGAATCTGTTGAGAATTATTTTTTCTTTTTCTTCTGGGGTGCCAGATTTTGCTGTAATGTCCACAATTCTCGGTCATGTATGGGGAAATGTATTATTGTATTTAGATAAACGAATTCTTTTTTTTTTTTCTAATTCTTATTGTTATTCTACATTGTATTATACCTGAATGATAACTTGTTAATAAATGCTCTTCATCTTCATCTTCATCATGGATTCCTTTACACACGCAGGTGTGTCTGACGTGTGTTCAGGCTGAAGTGCGCATCTATTCTAAACAGTACGGTAGTAGAGGAGGCTACAGCTGTAAGGCTGAGATATAATCGTGGCAGCTCGGCGCTGAGAAGTAACACTGGAGTTAGCAGTGCAGGCAGAGTGGCAGGCAGTGCAGGCTGAGTGGCAGGCAGAGTGGCAGGCAGACACAGCACATGGACTGAAGACACGACTTCCACAGCCTCCGAGACTAATGACCAAGCCACTGTCACCTGTGTGCATTGCAACATAAGCATTTCGTCATCAAATGCGGCGCTCCCAGAGGTGGTGGCGATGAGGTCCTGGGTTTACAGGATAAGAGTTCTGGGAGGGGAGACCTGCAGACGTCACAGAACACAGACTTAGAGGAGAGTAACATCTGATCGCTTCTTACAAGGGCACCTGGATGGGTAGAGGTGCCAGGTCCAACCATGCTGGTCTGAGCACACTGGGTAAGTACTTGAAGTAAGTTTCCTGCTCTGTTATACAGGAAGCGCGTTCATTACTTTGTGTATCTTCACTGACATTGTATCAATACGAACTAGTTATTTACTATATGTCAACGTGACAACCATGCTGTGCCCTTCTGTGGACCTGTCAGACGTGGTATGTGCTGCTGCAGAACATCTTGCTCACATGTGACTGCACTTCAAACAATAGTTATTATAGATTCAATCTGTTACCTGGCGTTACAGACACCTGTCCCTATAGAAGATTATATATATATATATATATATATATATATATATATATATATATATATAATGAGAATCATAATTTTTTATTGTTATTATTATTGTCCCCACTTTTTTTTTTTTTTTAATCATCTTATGTTTCATGATTGACAGACACATTGATATTCCATAGATTTTATCTCCAGCCCCGGCTACCAATGATAATCATATATTATAGTGACGACAGGACATGAAGTATTTAAATCCATCCACTTTTTTATTTTATATTTGGATGTTTATTGCACGTTTTTCTATTCGGAGTTGTGTAATAGTGACTTGTATTTGTCAGCCGGAGGAGTCTTTATGGTAATTGACGTTGATGCCCATGCCACATACTGTCCATTGTCATAGTGACTGATAGTGTATGGGGCAGCCGGTTATTTAGACATCATCTTTGCCATCCAGTATTTCTTATTTGTTCCATTTATGACCAGCTATAAGGGTATGTTCACACGTAGTCAACAAAAACGTCTGAAAATCCAGAGCTGTTTTCAAGGGAAAACAGACCCTGCTTTTCAGACGTTTTTTTACCAACTCGCATTTTTCGCTGCGTTTTTCGTGCCGTTTTCGCAGCGTTTTTTACGTCCGTTTTTGGAGCTGTTTTCATTGGAGTCTATGAGAAAACAGCTCCAAAAACGTCCAAAGAAGTGTCCTGCACTTCTTTTGACGAGGCTGTATTTTTACGCGTCGTCGTTTGACAGCTGTCAAACGACGACGCGTAAATAACAGGTCGTCTGCACAGTACGTCGGCAAACCCATTCAGATGAATGGGCAGATGTTTGCCGACGTATTGGAGCCGTATTTTCAGACGTAAAACGAGGCATAATACGCCTCGTATACGTCTGAAATTTGGCCGTGTGAACATACCCTAACTCGCACACTAATATATCCTCCAGCTTCAGTGATCGGTCCAGTCCGAGCTCTGGGTCTATGGCTTTGTTCTTTACTAGAGGATTTCAATCACTATTTTCCTACTTATGGCTTTTATATTGTCCATTCCCCACATACAAGGGACGTATCCCTGTTGATCTAGAGAGTGATTGGGGGATGGAGGAACGAGGGTATTCAACCATTATACGGGAATGTCAGGTCTGTAATCTGCACGGTGGATGCTCCAGAAGGGGGGGATTTCCAAGGCAGATTAGGACTTTAATTAATTTAACAAATTATTGGGGGTTTCCCACTATAAACATTTGTGGCATCCCCAGCTCTGGGACCTCCAGCTATCTGGAGCACAGGAGTCCCCTGACCGCCGTATCCTCGGGGAAATTAAATGTAGATGTGGCCGTGCATATCCATGGCTGTCTCCTTTTAGGCTGAATGCACACGTTGCATATTTTGATGCAGAAAATACGCAGCGAAACTGCAAGAAAATCGCAAAAAATATTCGCATTGCAATTTCTACGTTTTTGCTGCGTAGATCGCAATGTTTTCATGCTGCGGGCTTTGCTGCATATTTCTGCATAACTAGGGAGATGGAATCGCGGGATAAAGTGACATGCCGCCGTTTCAAAAATATGCACCGCGGGTTAATTTACTTCCCGAAAAATACTACAGCGTGGACATGAGATTCCCTGGAATCTCATTGCCTATGCTGGTACTGTATTACGCTGCGGTACTGTAAACGCACGTAATACACACCGTGTGTATTCCGCCTTAAAGTCTGAGAGTAAGGGTGTATTTACACATACAGGTTTCATTCAGGCTTTTTTTTAATGTTTTTTTTTTAAGCAAAAACTAGGAGTGGATCGCAAAGGATAGAGACTACTTCTATTATTATTTGGTTTAAAAACTGCATTCCAAAATCTGATCAAAACCTGCACGTGTGAATACAGAAACAGTCAAGCATCAAGTTCAACCAGAGGAAAGTGAGGGGGTTAATCATAATTAACCCTGGTTAATCCAGAGAGAGACCAAAACTCCCTATAAATCATGGTTTAACCTGCCCTTAAAGGAAAACCACTTCTTTATTCATGTAGATTCACTGATAATTGAACTGATATCACCAATTAGGAACACTAGCTCCAATAACTGGTGTGATAAATGATATAACATCTTCATTGGTCACTCGTCACTACTGTGGCATCAGAACGTCACTACTGTGGCATCAGAACGTCACTACTGTGGCATCAGAACGTTACTAATGTGGCATCCGATAAAGCCGGCCACAAAGTGCCCAAGTGGTGCAATGCAAATATTTAATAACTCTTATTTTTTGCTATGATTACCAATATTATAGCAAAACTAGCTGATCCAGCTTAAAGTAAATGTCCACTCTTGAGTACAAATTTGGTTTTTGGAATCTAAATAGATCCAACATTTGGTGCTGAATAATTTCTAAATGTATCTTTAGTGATCAGAACCCTGTTTTTCTGATACAGAGCTCCAAATCCACCGCTAAGAACATTCTGGCTGCCTTCAGTGGCCACTAGGGCAGCATAGGAGTGTACTGCATACGGTTTATACATTAAACTAAAATAATAAAATGGTAATCAGCTAATTTTTAAGCTCCCCCTAGTGGCAGCTGCAGGCAACCAGAATTTTAATATTTAAAGGGAACCTGTCCGCATTTTTGAGGCCTCAAAACTGTTGGCAGGGTAAAATAGAGGATGGGAAGGGTATTTTAAACTTTCTTTCAATGACTGAGAAACCGACGTTTGATTTTTCTAGTGCAAAGCGGTCGCAAGTGCCACACTTTGCTTTGACTGCTCTAGCGGCCAGTCAGGAGACTGCTAGAGCTGTCACTCAGAGCAGAGGGGCGGAGTTTGAAGCATGCAGTGCATGCCTTTAAAAAAAAGTCCTTTCCCCTCAAAATTTCTGATGGGTTCCCTTTTAACTCTATCTCCATGCAGTGGATTTGGAGATCTGTATCAGCAAAAAGAAGCTCAGACCGCTATGAAGATGAGTTGCAGTATTGAGAGTTTAGGATTTCCAGGTCTGCATCATGTATAGTCCGTGCACCAGGATATAGGAGATTTCAGAAGCTTGGATTTTCAGATTGAGACTCCGATCCCGCATCTCATTGGTTCATCTGAATGACTTATCATTTAACACAAACATGTCAGTTAATATGCAACAACACAAAAGTTGTAAAAAAAAAAAAAAAGCGACTTAACGCTTGTGTAAGTAAAACTGATATGATTCATGGTGGAGTGGACCTTTGTTCTCCTCGTTGACAGGAAGAATTCAACCTATCAATTCATTAAAGGGACAGGGACACTAAACCTGGTGCAGGAGCTGCTAATGTAATTCACATACATGTACTGTATGTAATTGTTTCCAGGGGCTCTGAGAGCTGGAGATGTGTTAAAGCCTTCTTACAGAGGCCAATGATCGGGCAAACGAGCGCTCATACGGTCAGACGATCACAAGCAAACGCTGATTCGTCAGCTCATCTGCTCTTTTACGCAGAATTAAAAATCTTTGTCGGCAGCGCATCGCCCTATGTAATCCGTGAGACGTTCTGCCGACATGATGAAAATGTATAGGGACGAGCGATCGAAGTAACGAGCGCTCGTCCCTAGAAGTATCCAATCGTTGTTCCGTGTGATATGGGCAAACGAGCGCCGATCAATGAGATGTCTCGTTGATCGGTGCTCGTTCACACGACCCATGTCGTTCCGTGTAATAGTACCCTCCTGTAAAGAGGAAAGTGGATAGTAACATCTCAGTCATCCTCTCGTCCTTTCAGATATGGCTGATAACAGGGAAGAAAAGACTGCATATAACTAATATAATCACCCAGTCTTAGATTTAGTGTCCCGATTGATCGGAGTCTAGTTTATTTACTGATACATTTTCTAATGATTGCCTAGCTAGAAAACCTACCTTTACAGTTCTGCTCCTCTCCGTTTTATACATGACTTTTTATCACCGTTGTATTTGATGCCAGGTGTTACCATGCGGTTTATTGTTACATTTTATGATTGTGGTATTGTGCTCTGCTATTCTACATTCTAACATGCGTAATGCTTCCAGCTGGTAAACTTGTCAGTGTGGTTTGGATACATTGTAACCTGGGTTCATATAGGTGTTACAAGGCTGGGGCTGGAATGCATGTGACATTCCTAAACTGACAACATTCCGGATGGGGGTTGCTGTGTTTATTGCATATTTTAAATTTATTTTTTTACCAACTCAAGAGGGGGTATTACAAAATAAAATCGCCAAATGATAATGGCAAAAACCTAGGCAGAAAAATGTACTGTTGATTTATTGCAGGATTGTTATTTTTTTCATTTTGTTTAATGTTTATGGTACTTAGAAGATTTCCTTTATGCATATGGAAGAAAATGTGATTTGAATGTTTCGCTGACCGCACAGGGAAGTCACATCTTAGTTGTTAGGTATGTTTCTTCTTGAACCAATTACACTAAATACATACAGCTGGTAAGCGTTGCACATATTGAATCCTCTTTATAGTAGATTGCATGGTTTAGGGTCCTCATTGTTGTCGCAGTTGGTAAAGGGGTTAATAACGCTTTTGGATAGCATGGGCCCCTAGAGTAAAGTTGATCATAGCGATGGGGTCTTATCAGAAGTGGCAAAAGGCAAAGTAAATACAAATTTTTCTTGTAGTGCCGCATCAGATCTCAATGGATACCGATAGTCCTCCACAGAAAACGGCCAACCAGGAGCCCTCCCTCTAGAGTATATGATACCATGACCAGCTACGTCTTTTCCAACAAGAGACCAGTTTTTTTGGCTCACTATTTGTATGTGCAGTGGAACAATAATAAATAAATAAACCCATAATTAAATATTTAATTTCAAATTTCGTAAAATATCTTGGCAGTAAAGTTTATAAAAAGAGAAACGCTCTCACGTGGCACTTCTGTTTTTTGTGCAGTACAGTTGGGGGACCTTCTAGTCTGAGGAGAACATTGAAAGGGTGCCTTCCCACTCCAAATTAGAGATGAGATATAGCAAGCATGGTCTGCCAGAATGCTGCCCCCCTGCAGGCTGAGATGGGTGCCACCAGAGGGGAATTTTTTTACCTCTTCATGTGTGGTGGAACTTTCATCAGCAAAGTTTTTTTGGAAATCTCTGAATGCAAAACTATCCGAGTTCAATATAGCTTTGTAGGCTTTTGCTACCGGTCAATGCTCTGACCACCCAAAATTATGTCTCAATGACATTTAAGAGGACCGTTAATGGGGTTGTACAGAATGAAAAAATTATGACTTTCTTCTTCCAAAAACAGTGCCACTCCTGCCCACAGGTTGTGTGTATTGCAGCTAAGCTTCATTCACTTCAATGAAGTTTAGCTGTAATAGCAAACACAGCCCATGGACAGGTGTGGCACTGTTTCTGGAATGTTTTTCTAGTCCTGACAGTCCTGAACACCTTCTTTTCTTTTTTTTATTTTTATTTTTTTTTATTTAAAACTACAGCATCTCTTTAAATGAATAACATCAAATCATATGGGTGAGTGGATGTGAAAAGGCTTTATTACTAATAAATGCACAATGCTACCCCAATTGTCAGGATATCTAAGAATTAGAACATAGGTATGACTTGTCTTGGCTTGGGAAACTTTATTAGTCCTGGGTGAATATCACAGATTGATTTGTGGATCCTGCTTATATTTTTTTACCATACGTAGTAGACTTAATGTAGGTTTTGTTCGGCTCTTTTTCTATTTGCTTGTCTTGGAGTAGAACATTGTCCTATTCTCACACTTCTTATTCTATAATCCGGTTAGACCACAAGTGTTTCATTTAAGAAGTTAGTTTAAGGGTATGTTCACACGTCTTAACATATTACGTCTGAAATTACGGCGCTGTTTTCAGGCGAAAACAGCTCCTGATTTTCAGACGTTTTTGCAAGTACTCGCGTTTTTCACGGCGTTCTTTACGGACGTAATTGGAGCTGTTTTTGAATGGAGTCAATGAAAAACTGCTCCAAAAACGTCCAAAGAAGTGACATGCACTTGTTTGACGCGAGCGTATTTTTACGTGTCGTCTTTTGACAGCGACCAGTAAAATTACACCTTATCTGAGCAGAACATCGTAAAACCCATTGCAAGCAATGGGCATATGTTTGCAGGCGTAATGGAGCCGTCTTTTCAGGCGTAATTCGAGGCGTAAAATGCCCGAATTACGTCTGAAAATAGGCTGTGTGAACATACCCTAACAATGACACCCTTCAGTAGGGTCAGGCTGGTTCACCAGAGCACCAAAGGATCCCCCGGTGAGTAAGGCTCCGATACAGCAATGGGCACCAAAGGTCCAGCAGAAGACAAGCACACACAGGGTCTATTTCTTACGGGTTGGTTCACAAAACTGTTAGACCTTACTGATGATATGTCCTGTGTGTACGATGATCGCAATAAAGATTACAATGTAATTAATGGCTGACCTGAACACATGTTCTGTATAGACCCTCAGAACCATTTACCCTGGTGGGCCCATGGCACCCTATTCAGATGCTGCCCTTCCAGTCATGCGGGCCAGTGTGAAAAATCGAAATTTGAAATGTTTGTGCCAGAAAATATAATACTATGTTAATGGTTTATTTTACTACTTGTAAAGATTTGGACTTTCTTATCTCTTATTTGCTGATTGTTTTTAGTCTATTTAAATATTAGTTGGAACTAAATAACTTTACAAAACAGTGCAGACCTAAACTTCTCCTCTGTCAAAAAACCTATGAGCATAGTAAACATCCTGCACAATGAAATAACCACAGCTGAAAATTGAAAATTTATTTGCAGAACATCCATTTCATAGTGTGGGAAATAGAAAAGAAAACTGTAATAGACTAGAGCACAAATCAATAACTGTATTTTAGAAGTAGCATCTTTGCTCTTCTGTAATGCAAGACCTTTTGTCCTGATTTCTCTACGTTGACCTTCAAACATGACCCACCTCGACGGCAGTGCAGCTCGATACAGAGAGGAGCATTGGAAACTACAAGTGATGGTTTTAGTAGTATCATTTGCCTTATGTTTGTTAATTTTGCAAGGACAAATAACTTGGCTGAAGTTCGAATATAAAATAAATTAGAATAGATCGAAATTAAATCCAAAATCTTAAAACCAGATATGCAGGCTTTAAGCCCTGGTTTAAGGGGTTGTCCAGAATGTCCAATGTAGTCAATGAAAAACTGCTCCAAAAACGGCACAAGAAGTGACATGCACTTTTTCGCGGGCGTATTTTTACGCGCCGTATTTTGACAGCGAGGAGTAAAATTACACCTCGTGGGAACAGAACACCATAAAACCCATCGAAGGCAATGGGCAGATGTTTGTAGGCATAATGGAGCCGTTTTTTCAGGCGTAATTCGAGGTGTAAAACGCCCGAATTATGTCTGAAAACATGTGAACATACCCTAACTGGTACACCATGCAAAAGTTACGCCAGTCCCTTCCACCACCACCAACCCCAGGGCAGGATGTGTCACATTCATCAATAGGGTGCATTGCATAGGGAGAAAACCATGCCAGGTTGGTGTTTAAAAAAATAGGAAAACTTTAGTGACTCGTGCTCCGCGCAATTCTCAGGCCCTGCCCACTGTTCCTGACACATTTGTATGCGTTGGAAAACGTGACGCAGGGGCTTGATAAATCTCGCATATATGGCATATTTTCCTTCCGTGTATATATGTTTATTAATCTGAGCTTATATTAGGGGTTTAGAGCTACAAGTTTACAATGTATTGTGGTCTTTTGAAGGAAATGGAAGTATGGCTATGAAGCCTCCAATAACTGTTTGGTTGGATGCATGTGAACTAAATATATACTAAGTTTAAAGAAATCCATTCTAAATTATTTTTGAGATTTCCTTGATAATTCCAATGCAGAAACGTCATACACGTTGTTCAAATTAATATCCGGTACCTCTACGGAAAATGTTAATTTTTCTTCTTGCAGCTCCTTTTAATGTATTGTACAGAAGGTGTTAGTTCAGGTTCCCTAGCAACCCCTTAACTTCCTGTCTGGGTGACCACTATTTGAGTAAATATATCTTCATGTACTGAAGTGGTCACAGGAAAGATGTCGGCTTAGATCTCCTCTCTATTCTACACAGACTTGTCTAAGATCAAATAGGAGAACCTTCTAGTTTCAGGTTGTAAAATAATCAAGACTGTGGGGTGGGATGCAGGAAAAAGAAAAAAAATCAAGGCGATGGACACATTGCTATAGACTTTAGTAGCATGTTGGACCAGTCCTAGAGCCACTCTGAATTATTTTTTTTTTATTTAGTAGCCAGAACGTAAGAACTTCCATAGATATCGATAGGAACAACCCAAAAAGTTAAGACATCCGCTTTAAATTTCTAGAGCAATTCCTTGAAAAAACAGCATGGTTATGAGGTAAGTGTATGTTATGTGCCAGCTAGGTTTTATTGATGTTGTTTGGTATTTAGATTGAATGGTTGGAACTTTTTGGCTAGGTCAGATACAATTGTTGTCTATTTTTATTCTTGTTTTGACATTGTAATATGATGGCCTCCGATCATTCTGAGCTCATATACTCCTAATTTATTGTCCGTGAGGTCTAAAATAAGTTCATTATGAAAACCAGTCAGTGAATTGGCAGCTTAAGCCTCTGACCAGCAATGAACTTTTTGGACTGGGCTCTTCATTTTAATGCGTTGCTTGCCCTTTTTTTATTTTTGGTGATCTTCCAATTAGATACCTTCTTCTATGCCCCTTTGGATGACTACCATGCTTTTCATTCCCTCAGTCGCAATGTTCACTTATCCTGTCACAAGACAACCCGTTTCCATGCAAGCCACTTACACAAATATTTCCATAAATCACTCTGTTCACTTTATTACTTTCCGGAATGATAATTGCACACCTGCAAATGGTTTGTGCCGGGTGTAAAAAAAATTTTGACAAGTTTATCCAGTGTCCACATCTATTCCAAAAACTGTCAACAATTTAGGGTATTTTTTTTTTATATCTCCTGACGCTGCTTACGGTAAACACCAATTTGCAGGAAAATTTCGCTACATTTTTTTTTTTAATTTATCTTTTGCAAAATCCTTAGAAACATTTTTAGTATTCATCCGGGAAAATCGATGGTGGATAAATCGCAGTCACCATGGTAACTAAAAAAATTATCCCTTTCGTACTGGATCTTCCTGTAAGCCGTAGGTTGTCTTACTTATCTGACCCGCTTTTACCAGAGATTCTTCTAGGAACAGCACTGAACGCTTTTGGGATTGTCCCTACTCTGCAGTGCTGGGACTGTGTGACTACTTTTTGGGCACTACCGATGCTGTACAAAAACTCACTGTACTTATGTGCTGCACCCAAGGCCTGGTAGTTGCCCTTCGGAAATGTATCTGGTTATTGGTGCACGTATTTAAAGGGGACACTGAGACTAAGAGGTACCATTTTCTGGTTCTAGTGACTTTGTTAGCTCGGTCTGTGTAACTGACCTTTTGACTTTAGGATTTCTGGATTCTGACTCAGCAAGTTATTCGTCTTTGTTGACTCTTTGATTGAACATCGGCTGAAGCCTGCTAATACTTCCTTTATTATGTATGCAATTGCTGATCTGGCTTTGACGACTACTCTCATCTCCCCTTTCTATAAGCATATAATAATAAACCAGGTTTTAAAATACTCGGTGCAGCTTTTTCTATCATTTTATTATCTAGCTGAACACAAGGTATTCTAATTTAAACAAATTATATGGTTAACATTTTGTGAAATCGGTTTTGAAGAATGAGCTTGACTGGTGATAAGACCATAAAATAGAATTAATGCTTAATGTCGAGGTTCTATATATATATATATATATATATATATGCTGTAGGTTGTATTTGTGAGTTTGTACTGTGTGCTTCATCGATGTACCACGGTGTAAAGTTGCAGGAAGGATACCTTTTTAAGATGTTCTTTTGCTAGGGTCTATGTATTATAAAAGTGCATACTTTTTCAGTAGAAATCATGACCTTTAGATGGATGAAGCTTGCCTTCTTATTATATCATGCACTAATTATTAGAGCGGTTGTATTCTTTTATTCCGAACTCCTGAAAATTGATTCTACTGTATTTACTTTAAGAGTTTTGACAAGTTGAAGACAGGTGTACTTTTATAAGCTGTGAGCTTTGAAACTCTAAGATGAATCGTTAAAAGGATTGTCTCATCTAGACCACTCCTGTCCATGTGCCCTATCCGCATCATGGAATGGGGGTCCCCTGCTTGGGATGCTCATCTATGAACCAGTATGGAAAGACACAAAGTAAGAGCGGCTCCCACTCTGGTGGACCCAGCCCATCCATGTATGACATGGTCGGCCATTTCCTTAAATGAGGCCCATGTAATATTACATATTGCTGAACATATAATTTTTCATAATGCAGAAACAACTAGAGCACAAAAGGGTAGTAAAAATTGTGTAAGAGCCCAACTGTTTTTTTTTTTTTGTAGACTACTGTTTAGACCAGTGATTCTCAGCGTTGCTAATCCAAGTACCCCCTACCCATAAAAATTACATCCGAGAACCCCCAAGGCTATGATCATAGACTGTGCTGCTGGCTGAGCGGAGAGAGCACTACTTTTGAGACAGGGCATTTAATCTCTGGAGATCACATACCACAGGTTAATTCTAGATTCTACACCGTTGATTAATCTTAAGTTAGACACCTAAAAATAATTTGTCTGTACAGTTCAGTTTTACCTATATACTGTAATTAATAAAATTGCACTGTCCTTGTCACATAAAACCCTGCTTTCCCTAAGGCCTATGCTAGACGAGGATTTCTGCCATGCATTTATACTTGGTGCACTTCAACCCATGTGATTTGGTCCTATCATATGCATTGAACCCAGCGTGTTCTGTAGTGCTGTTTCCAGATTGTAGTCGCTCACATCAGTTCCTGACTCTAATGGGTCTGATTTCCATATGTCTCTCACACATTTGGGTCAATTTGTGTATAGGGCAAAATAACCTATTATGCTTTTGGAGAATGGGAGATAAACATAGTACCCAGAGGAAACCCATACAAACACAAGGAATATCGTGTCCAAATTGGGAAAAACCAAATTGCCAATAATGCTGCAACCTGGGCTACGAACATCCTGGATGCGAGCTAATCACAGAAGTGGACGGGTCTCTGACCTTCCACAAGATCAGGCTACTAAAATAATTTATGTGATGAATGATGATGAAAGAAAGTCCCCCCTCCAGACTTCTTTTTAATGAATTCTCCATAATATATATAGAAAAAAAGTAGATCCGGAGTTTTTTGTATATAAAATATAGCTTTTACTTGTTTGTCTTAAAAAATAACTTTAGAAAAAACATACATGTACAGAAAATATATATATAAAAAGTAGCAAGTGTACTGAATTTTTGATTCTCATTCATAGCCTGTATCCAGTATCGTGAGGTGATACGACATTAACAGCAATTCATGCGTGTATATAATGAATAAAGAGTGTTCGTTCAACAATTTTTATGTCTAGAGATCCTTTCCAGTTAGTAACCAACAGGTAATAATAATAAGTGACCAACAGGTACAAGAGTATGGGGCTCAATGCCCCCCTACCCGTATGGATGTCATCCGTTTTCTCTGACAACCTTTAAAGCTTGCTGTCCAATGGATCAGGAAAAAGCTCTCCTTGTATGTATAAAGGATCTCCTCTGTGAACTCTCGTAACGCGTTTCCTCACGGCCACATGATTCTTCAGTGGAGAGGGGCCATACCCAGCTAGATCCAAATTTTCAGGAGTGCTGGAGCAAATCAAACAGGCTGTATGTCTGCAGGCGTGCTTGCAATGGCAAGAAATCGCTCAGGTACGTCTGTAGTTCCATATCTGGCGCCTGTTTCCTGGCTTTTTATATATATATATATATATATATATATATATATATATATATTGTCTGTACATGTATGTTTTTTTTCTAAAGTAATTTTTTAAGAGAAACAAGTAAAAGCTATATTTTATATGCAAAAAACTTTGCAACTATCTGGTTGTCTATAGTCCTGTCCACTTCAAAATACTGGAGACTCAGACAAGCATGAGATAACCGCTCTAAATAGAAGCTGAGAAAGTTCAGAAGATGTTATCTATACGTTGATTTGCTTTAAGTAAATTCCCAAAATTGTGATTTGCTTTTTATAATGTATTTAATAGTGTCAAATACTATAGCTCTTATCTGTTTTGTAAATTTAGTAACCCTACTGTATATAAGGATTAGCAGTACCTCAATGGAGTCATTTGTCAATCAATTTTGAGATTCAATCCAGTAAAGCACTGGCAACATTTCTCCAATATTGATTGTCTACATGTTAAAGGAAATTTGAGACTGGGAGGATGTACAGTATTAAGAAAAGGTCGGAGATCCAAATTGTTCTAATTCATTCTGGCATTTCCCGGCTAGGTAAAATGTGAAAAACTTGTGGGATCATTAGAACGTAACGCACAGTGCCCAGCTTATTAACCATATTGTAACCCACCATCCTATAGTCTTTCGAGTGCAGTTTGTCATTATGAGAAGTATTGCAGTAATTATCACTAGTACCCTTCAATATATTTTGGAAGTAAGGTCACCAGATGGAATATGCCAAAAATGATACACTGTAGTCCTAAAGGGCTGGTAATAAGACTGTTCAGTAGTCATGTGGTGGTCTACAAGTTGTAGCTCTCCAGCTGTTGTGAATCTTCAACTCCCATCACGTCATAACAGTTGCAAGCTGTCATGGCATGATGGGAGTTGTAGTTTTGCAACAAATGGAGAGGAGAGAGTTAGAGACCACTGCTCTAGGCCTTGGCCGGGCAGGAGAGCCACGTCACTGGATCACTAGGTTAGCGAGGTTTCTCCGGTCAGGTTACACGAATGACCATGAATTTTCTTTGTGTCTGGATTCACAATAGAAGATATTTATTATTTTAAAATATGAGAATTTTGTTGATGACACCTCTGGAAAGTATTCGCAGGCTTGATCTAGTACTTGCCTCCTATGATTGAAGAGCTTTTCATACAGTTCAGAACAAATGTGATAGAAATATTTTTCTATTTAGAAGTCAAAATTATTTAAACATTTTTTTTAAGTGTTTAGTAAAACACTAGCGTGCACTTAACCAGTACAAACATTGCATAATATTTCATGGTGATGCCGGCTTAAGTGCATTGATATTCATGGTCTTTGATATATTTAAAATGTCACTCATTCTAGGGAGAATATAATGTAGAGGCTAGATTGTCGGAATGATATTTTTTTTACAAGTGAGTAATAGTTCTAAATACTCGCATAGAGCGAATGTGTGAGGGCGAGGTATGCTGAGTGCCTTTAATGTTTCACAATCGAGATAACTGGTTACTTCAAATGGATATAATGGGGCAAGGAGAAATTTCTTAAAGCGAAGCAAATCAAAATTCTACAGGGTAAAAATCTTAAAAAAATAAATGTATTTCACATAAAGGGGGACCCCCAAGTCAGGATTCCGGCTTCCCACTGTTAACCAGCTAAGTAATAGCAGACACCGTATAATCCAGCTAAAATCACCCATTTATTTGAATGGTCACCATGTAATTATAAATTTCTCCTGTAGAGGCCACTGCAGTGGAAACGTGTTGTCAGATGAAACTTTCCCTGGCAATATCATTTAATTGCAGAAGCTAGACCTGTGACTGATCAGCTGATCGCTGGTGAAGATTTTTTTTTTTTTTTTTTTTTTTTTTTTTTTAAGAGAAGGGCTTCAATTCTTTTATTTGCGAAGATCACTTTCAGACTGTGATCACCGCTCAATATAGCAGAGAGTTATCTATCCTCTAATGTGATTATGTTCATAAGAACAGGGTTAAGTGCGACAACGGAAAAATCTGGATATGGAGAGTTGCAGCCAGTCAGATCATTGGACTGATCATAATACAGTAGTGGAGCAGTGTACTGATCTTGTTTAAGGCAGTGACCGGTCCACTCATAGTTCAGTTATTTGACCTCAGAATAGTATTTTCTTGCAGGTTTATGTTACTGAGAAAAGTGCTGTATAATTTTTTTTGAAAAATTCTAATTTGTAATGTCTATAGCATCTGACCAATGATCGCCAAATGTTTCACAGTAGGGGAAACTAGGAGTTAACCGGCTGAATTTCCTGTTTCCCCCGGAGGTGGTGTCAGAGGCTGTGTTCACACTGCGTTTGCAGTGTATGTTTAATCTATATGCTGGAAAAGCTCTGAGCGTATACGCTAAACATAGAAATAGGCCCCCATTTACCCAATAGAGACCAAAAGCGTGTCCTCAATCGGGCTGGTTTACGTTGGTTATACGTTTTATTTACATTGGTGGCGTATGCCATACGTCACAAGCATCCGTTTAAAGTATGTCACAAACTTTTTATGACGTATGTGCTAAACTGATGCCATAATAGCATATTGGTGATTGATGCCTGTGACCGATTCTTCCAAACTAATAGGCGAATATGGCATCCCCTTAAAGCGTACGTAACGAAAGCTCTCATGATGTATACGTTAAACAGACGCTATATTAGCCAAGAGGTGATGGATAGCGCTTTTAGGCATTCATGACATCCTTTGTTTAACATATATATTGTGAGCTTCTCCTTGCATATACATAAAACAGGGACCATAAACGCAGAGTTAATGTAATACAAAATATGTAACTGCGACTCTACCATATGCCATGTGACCTAATTATGTTTTATGTGGCAGAGATTCTGTTGGGCACCTCTGTAGTTATACCCATGCAAATGTCTACGGTCAAGATTAAGACCACTTATTAGTGGAATGGATACAAGTGTGATGCCATACTGTAGCTGAAAAAGAAAGTCCCCAAAAACGACAACCGTCGGTAAACATTCATACATCATTCTGTTGGTTTTGGTATAATTGCACTGCAGAAAACAAGCTTCATAATCATTAAAACTTTACAGCAAGTAGAGAAACCAGTTCTGTCAGTCAAGACTTCTGAAAAGGCACGAGTTCAGCTCTCAAGACTGAAACTTCTACATGATTAAAAAGTTGTGAACATTCAGGCATTTTTCCACATAGCTGCGGGATGGTGAGGAGATTCTATTTTCTTCACAAGTTCTTTGGAATTAGTTCGAACATATACACATAGAGCAATTCATGTTTTTCATAAGGTTTCCTGGTATCTGACATTCCTTATGCCAAGCTATGTATACAGTGATTCATGTTTCAAATGTCAGAGTACTGAAAGAATTTCAAATATGTCCCAAAAAGCAAATTATTCTGACAAACAAGTGTTTGTTTGCTTTTTAGGGTCCGTGAAGAACAGTCGCTTTATGGTATTCCCATATTGCGCATATATATCTCCATCTCTATCATCTCTATCTCGTATCATCTCTATCTCCCCGCCCAGAAGAGTTAAAATCATTACAAATGACAACCCTTTTTTCTTCTTTAATACAAATATAACTTAAAGGCTGTGCAAACTTTTGAACGCCATTTAAAAAAAATAGAAAAAATCAATATTTTATTTCACTTACAACAACTTTTTAGTGTTTTATTAAAAAAATAGAAGCTTTTTCGTGTGTTCAAAGCCAAATCAGTCAGGACCGCGGAAATGACGGCTTTGGTTAACGCTGGTCCTGCGTGTTTGTGACACGATGGATCCAGCTATTAATCAAATCTAAGTTTATGAAGTCGGTTTTGTCTGGCTTTGGACAATAATTTTAAATTCGGTTTCCCCTGATAAGCTGATGGAAGGACCCCATCGATCAACTGTATTCTTCATAGAAATCTGACAGCAAGTTTTCAGTTTCCCTGCAGCACCAACACACAGGCATTACATGGTGGCTATTGAAATCGATGACCTGTCTGTGTAGAGAACAGATGGGCCGGGTCCTCCAGAGCGAGAGACAGTCTTTGTAGCTGCTGTCCACTGTCGCTTAGTAAATAGTATCCTAATCGGGGGTCCTAACCATTTTAACAACCTCTTTTAATGCAATCCTTCAATTATTTGCACTGCATTACTGTTCAGGTGAACTTGTAGAAAAGCTCTGTGTCGTATTAAGGCTTGATCGCTCAAGTTGTGCCCAATCACACTTATATTAGATATGTTATCCTGACCTAGGTAAGTCCGAGAAGTGTATTTTGTTGAGCTTGGTATTACGTGGGACCTACATGCCTTTGAACCAGTTCTGGACATGTTGAGCTTCGTTCACATCTGCGTTCGGTCTTTCCGTTTCTGCTGTGTCATAGGCGCAGAACAACAGAAATACTCAAGTGCCGGATTTCTCGCATGCTGCGCTATTTTGTCTGCAAATTTTGACCAGATCTACGACAGACTCCTAATGGGCTTAGATGTGAACACCTCCTCAAAGTTCTAAACCAAGGAACCTGTTACAGTACATGGGAGAACAATGCAGTCAACAGAATGTAAATAGGTGTTTGGATATGCTTACACTACTATCTCTTGACCTATCAGATTAAGTACAATAGGTTCCACCTAGTACAACTCGGGGGTTATTAAAAAATTAATAAGTTGAGATGTATAAAAATGTTTGTAAATTGTATTTAATTTCTTAATTATAAATGCTTAGTCTACACATTGATATTGAGTTTTGGTTCTCTTTATATACAGTGAGATAAAAATGGACCCATTGTGATCAGTGTTCTCTATTCAAAGCGCTTGGCCAGGAATACATTTTATTTCTATCTTAAATTAATGTGACATGTACAATTAACTTTCCAATATAATGTCTGTTTATATGTATCAGCTTTACTTCCAAGTAGCGGTCACGCGACCGCACCCAGAGTAAATTTTTCACTTCGTGTGACGTTCTGTGTCTTTGCTGAGCCAGCACTTCCGGCAGAGGAGAGGCACCGTGTGTAATCGACTAGGTTTACAGGCAGGGGGCCGGGCGGATGTTTCATGAGCACTTCAGAGCTCCGTCTCTGGTCCCACTACATGTAAACTTAGTTGATGACGCTCCGTGCTTCTGCTCAGCCGAAAGTGCCGAAACTGCTAGTACATGCCCCCTCATCCTTCTACTCTCTCGGAGTTCCAGCACTGCCTGCCAGTATCCTCTCTCTGCTTACACACCCCTGAACCTTTACACAACACTGACCAACGGAAACCGTTTGCACCGGATCCGTCACCATTGAAATTAATGGTGATGCTAACAGAAACCTATGGTTTATGTTTGTTTCAGTTTGGATTCCGTTGATGGGCTCCCGACGGAAAGGTCAGACGGAACCCATGAACAGAGTACTGACGCAGATGTAAACGGAGCTTAATTAGAGCAGGGAATGACTCTATGAACAGAAGGGGGCGTGGCAGTATGCAAAGAGCAGAGATGAAGTGGAGGGGGTGTAAGCTGTCTTAGATGCAGCAAGGGATCATGGGTGGGTTACAAGACCGGAAACAGCCAGGACAAGAAGCAAGGGATGTAAACTGAGCAGCAGTGACGTTTGAGATCAAACAAACTGGTTAAGTAGGGGGTTTTAGGGAAGGCAAACAAAGACACTTTTTAGAAAATATTTTTTTCCTAACCAACATCTTTTAAATCAAGGTGAATCTGAAGTAATCCATACGATTACTCATTGACCTTATTGACGAAAAAAACTATTATTGTGAAGAATCTTGTTTCTTCTTTTATGGGACCCAAAGAGAGTTTGAATCCTGTAAAAAGAAGGCAATCAAAAACATTTTTAGCCTTTAGTATCCGCAAGTCATAGGTTTTCGACTACATAATTATACACATATTAATGTAATAGTCTATTAACCTTTCCTTTGTGGATTTGAAAAGATTTTCCAGGAATTTACATACAAGTTCTTGTTTTTTCATATATCTTTGTTTCCTTTTTTAGGTTATTTCTAAGAAGACTATAGGCACGCGAAGCAGGAATACGTTATTCATTCTACAATTCCACACCTATGGAGCACCATCCTTCTAACTGAAGCTAGGCTATTGAAAGTTGCCATGGCCTTGCTACTGTTCGGAGTGTGTTTTTTCTTTATTCCGCTTCAAGGGGTGGCTTCTCGGCCAACCTCAGACGATATAAGGATCTCCACATCTTCCCCTCCAGTTTATGAGCTGAAGAACATCCCTCATCCCGATGGTACCTACCAGCATTTACCACACACCATTATTATTGGAGTACGTAAAGGTGGAACTAGGGCTCTGTTAGAAATGCTCAGTCTTCATTCCGATATTGCTGTGGCTGAGACTGAGATACATTTCTTTGACTGGGAAAACCAGTATGGGAAAGGTCTACATTGGTACTTAAGCCAAATGCCTTTCTCCTACCCTGAGCAGCTTACTGTAGAGAAAACTCCGGCCTATTTCACATCAACTCCAGTTCCTGAACGTATATACAATATGAACAGCACAATTAAGGTTTTACTTATCTTAAGAGACCCTATTGAAAGAGTCTTATCGGACTACACCCAAGTCTATTATAATCACTTGCAGAAAAATAAGACCTATCCTCCAGTGGAGAGCCTACTTCTAAGAAATGGTGAACTCAATACTGACTACAAAGCAATAAACCGGAGTTTATATTACAGTTATATGGAGAAATGGCTTAAGTACTTTCCACTACAAAATATTCATATTGTTGATGGTGACTATTTAATTAAGGATCCGTTCCCTGAAATACAGAAGGTAGAGAAGTTTCTGAACCTTTCTCCTCAAATCAACGCATCAAATTTTTACTTCAATGAGACCAAAGGGTTTTACTGTTTACGGGACAGTGGCCGAGATCGTTGTTTACATGAGTCCAAAGGACGGGCTCACCCACACATAAGCTCCTTTCTCTTAGGGAAACTACGTGACTACTTCTATGAACCCAATAAAAAATTCTTTGAGCTTGTTGGAAGGACATTCGATTGGCTGTAAATAAAAGTGAAGTTGTAACATTATCCTTTGGGAATGTTACATTGTATTTAATAAGGATATTTAAGCTATAAGTTATTTGTAAATTGAATATTCTATATAGGACTAGGATATGAAGAAATAAACTAGCTATATTTTTATACTGTATAACTGTGAATACTCTTTGTATAGTTTTTCCAGGATAATAAACAATTTTGGAATATAGAAAGATTATTTATGCTTATTGCCAAAACAATTTTTTGTTCTTTTATTTTTAATGTCTTCAATAGCAGTTTAAGAATAGGTGGTGCTATATTGAAATGCAATGTTTAATACTACAAAACTTGTATCCAAATTATTGGTTAATAGAGAGGTAATAATTTTGCCAAATTCAGTATATCAAGATTACTAACCAATTTGCAACTCTGTTGATGTTTTAAGAAAATTAGCAAATCTATTTTGAGATACAATTTTGCAGTGTTTCAACCACAGGGCTGGGCAGGATTTGTTTTGTACAGATCTATGATACGATTCCCATAGAATTCTATGGGCCCATTCTGTACCTCCATGTATGGTGGAGGTAATGTCTTCAATGCACATATGGACCACTAGGAGTCTTAAAGTTGACAAACTGATCTACCCATTTCGAGCAATGACTTAAAGGGTAACTAAACTTTCAAAAATCTTTTGACATGTCGGAAGTTTTGATCGGTGGGGATCTGAGCACTGAGACCCCCACCGATCACTAAAACGAGGCGGTAGAAGTGGTCTGGTAAGCTCTGTGCCGCTTCATTTATGATCGGCTTTATCTTGGAAAGCTGAGCAAGTGGAGTACGGGCTCAGACTTTCTATTGAGCCTGTACACCACTTGTTCAGCTTTCCGAGAAAAGCCGATCAGAAACGACGCTTCATTTTATCAATCGTGGGGGTCTCCATGCTCGGACCTCCACCGATTAAAACTTCTGACGTGCCACTATGACATATTAAAAGTTTAGTTACTCTTTAAGATTTGCCTAAGGGTATGTTCACACGCAGTGACCAAAAACGTCTGAAAATACGGAGCTGTTTTCAGGCGAAAACGGCTCCTGATTTTCAGACTTTTTTGTAGCAACTCGCATTTTTCGCTGCATATTTTACGGTCGTTATTGGAGCTGTTTTTCAATGGAGTCAATGAAAACCGCTCCAAAAACATCCCAAGAAGTGACATGCACTTCTTTTTAGCAGGCGTCTTTTTACACGCTGTATTTTGACAGCGACGTGTAAAATTACACCTCGTGGGAACAGAACACCGTAAAACCCATTGCAAGCAAGCAGATATTTGTAGGCGTAATGGAGGCGTTTTTTTCAGGCGTAATTCAAGGCGTAAAATGCCCGAATTACGTCTGAAAACACTGCGTGTGAACATACCCTAAGGGCTCATTCAGACGAGCGTGATTCTCGTCTGTGTGCTGTTTTTCAAAGCACAGCACACGGACCCATGGCTTTCAATGGGGCCATTCACACATGCGTTGTTTTCACACATCGTGTGTCCATTGCGTGAAACTCACTGTCCTATATTGCTGTGTTTTCATGCACCTAGTCGCCTATTGAAGTCAATGGGTGCGTGAAAACCATGGTCGCACATCTGCGTGCTGTACGTGTTTCACGCATCAATTACATCGAAAAAAAAAAAAGTGCTTGCAAGTGCGTGAAAAACACAAGCGACACACAAAGCATACTGATGCAAAAACACAATGCCCAGGGACAGATTTATGCGCAAAATTAAAAATGTAAACTATCTCAGACCTTACACAGAACTTTGTTTATTTTGTTACCCCCCCCCCCCCCCAGACATTATTATTTTTCCATCAGTGTGTCCAACTGCCTTAATTTCTCTCCATTATGCCAGATAACATCCATGCATAGATAGATAGATGATAGATAGATTAATGGATAAAAAGATAGATTAATCCCTTGGTGACATACAACGTACTATTAGGCCAGATTCACATGAGTGTGTGCGTCTTCCGCGTGCAAAAAACGCCGCGGTTTGCATGCGCAAAAGGCACTTAACAGCTCCGTGTGTCATCACATATGATGCGCGGCTGCGTGATTTTCGCGCAGCCGCCATCGTTATGACACTCTGTTTGGATGTTTGTAAACAAAAGCACGTGGTGCTTTTCTGTTTTCAATCATACTTTTTACTGCTGTTGCGCGAATCACGTGCGTCCCACGGAAGTTGTTTTGCCAAGGTCTAAAGACAACACAACGTAACTGTACGCTGTGTTGCTAATGCGGGCTCAGAAGCTAACCCTGCACCATCCCCCGCGGGTGTCTACTGTATATTTCAGCCGACACCCTGTTGCATGGCCAGGACAGGAGCTAGCCTCCGATCCGGCCGATTAACTCTATAGATGCAGCGCTCAAAAGCGAGCGCTGCATCTATGGGGTTTACTAGCAGATCCGAACCCCGCAATGCTAATAGCGGGGTTCCGATGGCTGCTCTGGCAGACCGAAGGCCTAACAACGGCCTCCTGTCTGCCAAGTATGGAAGCCGGTTAGGTCCAGCTCGGAAGCGGGGCCTAAAAGGCTTATCCCCTGAAAGGATGGCTCAGAAGCTGAGTATGCGACATCAGCCGCCGGTGTCTGCTGTAACTTACAGCTGATGCCGTGCTGTAACGGCAGGGAACGGAGCTAGCTCAGATCCCTGCCATTAACCCCTTAGATGCCGCAATCAAAAGCGATTGCGGCATCTTAGTTGTTTGAGCCGATCGACATTGCTGCAATGTGATCGTAGGGGTTGCGGATCGCAACCAGAGGCCTAACCATAGCCTCCTGGTCTGCCACGTATGAAAGTCCATTAGGCCCTGCCCAGAGGTGGGCCTAATAGGCTTGCTGACCGTGAATAACTGTCAGCTCTAATGCATGCACTTCGTGGGTAGTGCAAAGTAAAGATCAGAAGTGCAGGCTTTCGAGTCCTAGTGGGACAAAACAAAAAGTTAATAAAAATGTTGAATAAAAACAAACACTGCGTTTTTTCCTTAAGCCTTTTATTATAGGGGGGAAAGTACACATTTGGTATCGCCGCATCCGTCATAACCCAAGCTATAAAACTATAATATTATTTTTTCCTGCATGGTGAACACGGCAAAAAATAAACTATGCCAGAATCGCTATTGTTTTTGGTCACCGCAGCTCACGAAACATAGAATAAAAAGTGATCAAAAAGTCACATCTACCCCAAAATAGTACCAATTAAAAGTACATCCTGTCCCGCAAAAAGCGCTCTTTTAGAATCTTTGTCGGTCTAACTAACTCTACTATCGTGTGATACCAGAGGCTGTCTGAGCAGTCTGCAGCTGCCGCCCATGCCTGACACCCTTCATCTCTGAGATCCAAATACTCACTAGATCTCGAACGTTATAGTTACCGTCTTTGAAAAAATTTTAACCTCACTAAATTTTGTACAGCTATTCACTTCATTTGCTGTAACCTGATTCTAAACTAAACAATAAAAGTTATATTTTAATGAATACAACAATCCAATAGCAGCTGGGAAATTTGGGGAATCTTTCGTGCTCAGCACATTTATCTGTTGTCCTTTCCATTTATCAGTGCCACACAACTGCGGATTATTATTTATTTACGGCATCGTTATACCGTCGTCTTATGCCCTGATGTACCCCGCACAGCCTACATATGCCCCCATATTATAAACTGAAATGCCAGCAAAACTCCAAACAGAAAAACTAGCAAGCAAAATCTGCGCTCCAACTGGCGCTCCCTCCCTTCTGAACCCTACAGCGCGCCCAAACAGCAGTTTACGTCCACATATATGGCATCGCCATACCCAGGAGAACCCGCTTAATATTTTGAGGTATTTATCTTCAGTGGCACAAACTGGGCACATATTGTGTGCTAAAATGGAATATCCGTGCAAAATTGCAATAATTACTGTGTGCCATATGCTGCGCATTCACTTCTAATGAAAAAACACGTGGGGTCAAAATGCTCACTAGACCCCTTAATATGCCCTACTGGGTGTAGTTTACAAGGTAGGGGTCACTACTTGAGGGTTTGTTTTATGATTTGACCTCCGAGCCCTGCAAATGTGGGCCAATGCTGTGAAAATACCAAAATAGGCCTCAAATGCGCATGTTACTCTTCAATTGTGAGCCCTGTCATTTGTCCAGGTAAATGATCAATGCCTTGAGGCGTGTAGTTTCTAAAATGTGGTCACTTCTTGGTGGCTTCCACCGTACTCTGGTACCTCCAGGGTTTTGCAAATGCGACATGGTGCCCAAAAATAAAATAAGCAAGATCTGCATGCCAAGTAGTGCTCCTGCATTTCTGAGCCCTGCCGTGTATCCAAACAGCAGATTATGACCACATTTGGGGTATTTCCGTACTCGGGAGAAATTGCTTTAGAAATGTTGGGCTGCTTTGTCTTCTTTATCCCTTGTGGAAATGGGAAAATTAAAAATTTTTGTGTAAAAAATGTTGGTATTTTCACAGCCTAATTCCACTAAATTCAGCAAAAAACCTGCGGGTTTAAATGCTCGCTATACCCCTCGATAAATTCTTTGAGTGCTTTAGTTTCCAAAATGGGGTACGTTTGTCGGGTTTCCACTGTTTTGGTCCCCCAGGGGCTTTGCAAATGCGACATGATACCCAAAAACCATTTCAGCAAAACTTGAGCTTCTAAAGCCAAATGACCCTGCCGTGTGTCCAAGCAGGAATTTATTACCAGATATGGTGTATTGCCGTAATCGGGAGAAATTGGTTTTCAAACATTAGGGTGCATTTTCTTCTTTATTCCTTGTAAAAATGTCCACGTTTTATCAGAAAAAAATACATTTTCAATTTCACTGCATAATTACACTAAATTCTGCAAAAAAAAACCAAAAAACAGTGTGGTCAAAATGCTCACTATACCCCTCAATTAATTCCTTTAGGGGTGTAGTTTGCAAAATGTGGTCACTTTTGAGGGATTCGACTGATTTGGTCCTGCAGGGGCTTTGAAAATGTGACATGGCCTCTGCAAACCATTCCAGTAAAATTTGAGCTCCAAAAGCCAAAGAATTCTCCTTCCCTTCTAAGCCCTGCCATGGGTACGAACAGCAATTTATGTCCACATATGGGGTATTGCCGTGAATCACGAGAAACTGCTTTACAAATATTTGGGTGCTTTTTCTCCTTTAGCGCTTGTGAAAATAAAAAAAATCTAAGCTAAATCTACATTTTATGGGAAAAAAATTTATATTTTCATTTTCACGGCCTACTTCCAATTACGTCTGCTAAAAATCTGTGGGGTCAAAATGCTCACTGTACCCCTAGATAAATCTCATAAGGGGTGTAGTTTCCAAAATGGAGTCACTTTTGGGTGTTTTCCACTGATGTGGTCCCTCAGCGGCTTTGCAAATGTGACATGGCACCGAAAACCATTCCAGCAAAATTTGAGCTCCAAAAGCCAAATGGCTCTCATTCCCTTCTGAGGGCTGCTGTCTGTTCAAACATAAGTTTATGACCACATATGGGGTATTTCCATAATAGGAAGAAATTGATTTACAAATGTAGGGGTTCCTTTTCTCCCTTTTATCCTTTCTTGTAAAAATAAAAACTTATGTTTTATTTGAAAACATGTAGGTTTTCATATTTATGGCTTAATTGAAAGAAATTTAGCAAGAAAACAATGGGATCAAAATGCTCACTATACCCCTAGATTAATTTATTGGGGGTGTAGTTTCCAAAATGGTGTATTTTTGAGTTTTCCCTGTGTTTTGGCACCTCCTCAAACCTGACATGGTGCCTAAAATATTTTCTAGTAGAAAGGAGGCCTGAAAATCCTCTAGGTGCTCCTTTGCTTCTGAGGCCTGTGTTTCAGTCCATTACCACACTAGGGCCACATGTGGGATATTTCTAAAAACTGTAGAATCTGGGCAATAAATATTGAGTTGCATTTCTCTGATAAAACCTTCTGTGTTACAGGAAAAAATTTATTACAAATGAATTTCGGCAAATAAAAAATAATTTGTAAATTTCACCTCCACTTTGCTTTAATTCCTGTGAAACGCCTAAAGGGTTAAGACACTTTCTGAATGCTGTTTTGAATACTTTGAGGGGTGCAGTTTTTAAAATGGGGTAATTTATGGGGACTTTCAAATATATAAGGCCCTCAAAGCCACGTCAGAACTGAACTGGTCCCTGAAAAAATAGCCTTTTGACATTTTCTTCAAAATTTGAGAAATTGCTACTAAGGTTCTAAGCCTTCTAAAGTTCTAGAAAAATAAAAGGACGTTAAAACGATGCAAACAAAGTAGACCACACAAATGTTAATTAGTAACTATTTTGTGTGGTATTACTTTCTGTCTTGCAAGCAGATACATTAAAATTTAGAAAAATGCTACTTTTTAAAAAATTTCTCAATTTTGGTGTTTTTCACATAAATATTGAATTTATCGATCAAATCTTTTCACTAACAAAGAACAACATGTCACGAGAAAAGAATCTCAGAATCACTTGGATAAATAAAAGCATTCCCAAGTTATTACCGCATAAAGTGACACATGTCAAATTTGAAAAAATAGGTGTCCACAAGGCCAAAACTGACTGTGTTTCCAAGCGGTTAATGGATAGATAGATTTTTATATTCCAAAATCTAGAAAGGTTATAGGACTTTATCTTAAGGTGCTAGTCAATAAAAATAATAGGAAACTTAACACACCATGGTGAGGCTTCATCCTAGAATCACTTTATATTAGGAAACTGCACAAATGACATTTCTCGTAACATCATGTTTTTATCAAAATTACTTGTTTCACAAAATAGTGAATT